>NC_132780.1:70557437-71157437 GCF_048418805.1 Vulpes vulpes | reverse complement strand
TTGAACCTCCACTTCATTTAAAAATTAAGTCAGGTGGGGGATCCCTGGGTGGCTCGGTGGATGAGCGCCTGCCTTTGGCCCAGGGCATGATCCTGGAGTCCCGGGATGGAGTCCCACATTGGGCTCCCTGCATGGAGCCTGCTCCTTCCTCTAACTGTGTCTCCACCTCTCTCTCTCTCTCTCTCTCTCTCTCTCTCTCTCTCTCAGGAATAAATAAATAAAATCTTTTTAAAAAATTAAGTCAGATTGATCAGAGGCCTACATTCCAGGGATAAAACGTAAAACTCTTAGAAGAAAACTTAGGAGTAAATAATTATGACTTTGGGTTTGGGAATGTTTCTTAGATATGACACCAAAAGCAGAAGCAAAGAAAAAAAGAAAATACAGATGCACTCAACTTCAACTTTTGTGTTTTAAGAACACATCAATTAAGTGAAAAGGTGATCCACCGAATGGGAGAAAATACTAACAAATCATACATCTTATAAGGAATCTGTGTCCAAGATATATAAAGAACTCTTCCAACTCAATAGCAAGAAGACAAACCAATTTAAAAAAATGGACAAAAGACTTGAATAGACATTTCTACAAAGAAGACATACAAATGGCCAATAAGCAGATGAAGAGATATTCAGCATCATGATTCATTAGGGAAATGCAAATCAAAATCACATGATACTACTTCTGACCCATGAGGATGGCTAAAATTAAAAACCCACAAATAATAATGAGTGTTTATTTATTTATTTTAATAATGAATGTTTGAAGGACTGTGGATAAATTATAAACTTCATTTGCTGCTGGCAGAAATGTAACTTGGTGTAGCCTCTTTGGAACACATATACCCACAAGATACCTTGCACAGGGTTGCATGATAGCCAAAGAATAGAAATGACCCATAAGTGCAGCAGCTGATGAATAAACAAAATGCAGTATATCCAGACAACTTTACTATTTGGTAATAAAAAGGAATTAAGTACTGATAGAATTAAGTACTGATACATGAAACAAACATGGGTAAACCTTGAAACACTGCTATATGAATGCAGGCAGTTACAAAAGACCACAAATTACGTGTTTCCATTTTATGAAATCCCCCAGATAGGCAAATCCAGAGAAATAGAAAGTGGATTAATGGCTGTCCAGGATGAGGGGAAGGATGAAGTGGGGAGGGAAATATGAAGTGACTGCTAATGGGTACAGATTTCCTTCTCAAGGTGATGAAATTGTTCTAAAGTTAGATGATGTTGATAGCTCCATAGCTCTGTGAATGGGCATAAAACTACTGAATCGTGTGCTTTAAGTTTTATTTTGAAAAATTTCAAACATACACAAAATTAGAACATTTATCAAGTCCCCCAGTATTTGCTACCCAGCTTGAGCATTCATATCAATATTTTAAGAATCTTACTGTGTACTAGGTAATATTAAAATATCATTAATTTCATTAGGTATGTTAGGTCTGATAAGTTATGATAGTTACATATATTTTTTAAAAATATATATTTATAAAAAATATATATATATATATATTTATATAACAATGAAGAACTAATTTATAGAGGTAAGGGCACATTATGATTTGCATACTTTCTCTACATTGTTACTATGTTCTAATAAAAAAGTAATAGTGAATTAGTAAAAGTAATAATTGGCCAGCTGAACTTCATTTTTAGGAACCTTTTCTATACATTTTATTTTAACATGTACTGCCATAATTAGTATTAGAATGGAGTATTCTGGAACTTCTATAGACTCTATTTCACAGTCTAGGATCCAAACATGACCTATGTTTTCCTAGTGGTAGAAACAGTAGCCATAATTAAAGGAAATAAGTCAGGCAACAGCATTACTGAGGAGATAACTGGTTTTATCTACATCCCACTTGTTTGTGGCTATGTATTATACATTGAACCCAATATAGAAAAGCCAGATTTTCTCTTTTTCCTCATCTTACAAGCCAGTGATTTTCTTTCCAGTCAATTCTAAATATAGTACATCACAAAAGTTTTATCTATACAATAATATTATCAATTATCATTGACACATACTGGGATGTATTATGTTTCCTTAAGAATTATTTAAAATAGTTCCTGAATACCTCTTGAACACATAGCTTATTATAAATATCCCATTTTATTAAAGTTTTCTTCATTTCTCTTGTTATATATGTATATATATACGTACATATATATATACATATATATTTTTAAAGATTTATTTATTTATTCATGAGAGACAGAGAGAGAGAGAGAGAGAGAGAGAGAGAAGAGGCAGGGGGAGAAGCAAGTTCCCTGTGGGAAGCCTGACATGGGACTCGATCCCAGGACCCCAGGATCACCACCTGAGCCAAAGGCAGACGCTCAAACACAAACTTCCCAGGTGCTCCTGTTATATTTTCTTTTTATAGTACACATTACTGCTATGCGATTATAAACATTTTTTTAATTATGGGAGGAATTACGATCCAACTATATTTTGTAGAGTTATATGACATTAAACATATGTGCTATCATAATTTAAAAAGAAATTCTAATAAAAAACATATAATATAATGCTATTTACATCACATAACTGTTTAGAAGAAGACAGAAATGAGGAAAAATGGAAGCAGTTATATATGCAATTAATACAGTTAACTAATAAAGCTCATGCTTCCCCCATTCAGCTTACAAAGGCTTTTAAACACTCAAGCTAAGAGTTATTATCAAAACCATTAGCCTTACACATAACAGCATCAAGCTAAAATTGTTAAAATGTAGAAAGTGTGAATAAGTCTAGGATCAGGGGTCCTGCTAAGTAATTGACCTGCTAGAAATCCTCTGTGATACTTATGAACATTTTTTTTCACTAAAATGAACATCATAAGGAAATCTTTTTTTTTTAACGATTTTATTTATTTATTCGTGAGAGACACAGAGAGAGAGAGAGAGGCAGAGACACAGGCAGAGGGAGAAGCAGGCTCCCTGCAGGGAACCCAATGTGGGACTCGATCCCAGGACTCTGGGACCAATGCCCTGAGCAAAAGGCAGACGCTCAACCACTGAGCCACCCAGATGTCCCCACAAGGAAATCGTAATGTACTCTAAACACTCTGCAGGCAACTATAATCTTGTGCTTTTTAGCAAGTCAGGCAGTCGAGGGGTTCACTCTGATTGAAAATAAAGAACCCAGGTATTCTTGAGTCATCTACCTCCATCGTGCTATGTTTTGTCTAATTTTATGTGTAGGGAAAAAAAAGCTCATATATTTTACTTACTATCACTTTAAGTAATAAATTTTGTTTTGATGAAGGAACATTTATGATATGTAGTTATTATAAAATATAAGGAATAAAATGTTCAGTGTAAGTTATTATTTATAATTAAGTTCCCATCCTTATTGTAAGTCTGTCATTCTATTAACATATGCATTATTATTTGAGTCTTACAATACTACATAGTAAATAAATATACAAATAATGACCACACTCCATATTTGAAAGATATAATTTTAGCAGCTAAATGAGCATATACAAATAAAAATACAGTATTATCACCCGTCTGCTGTTTTATGGTTTAATAAACTCTACTTCTGATATTTTAAAATGATGTACATACCCGTTATACATAGAGGCTACCCACAGTTTCTAAAATCACTGGACTTTCAAACATTTTTCCTGGTCTTTTTTTTTTTTAAAGATAAACATATGAATGTTGATGAAGTGGAAAAGTAGTCTTGGAGCAAAAAGATTGATGAAAAGAAAAAAAAAAGATTGATGAAAAATATAATAAACTGCATCATATAGGGCTGAACTTACCATGCACACTGCAGTTAAATCCCTGATACTAACACAACGTTTGTTTCACGCTCAGACCCCAGAGCCAAAACTCTATCGGAGAGATTTGAACTGCTATCCAAAGGCATTTCACGGTTTGAACCAAAAGGTTTACAGTCCTGCATTCCAGCTAATTCTGTTGCTTCTAATTCCAGCTGGACTTAAACTCTTATCTCTGGATGCCAGGCCTGCAGATAGGGCCCTATCACAGTAGCTCCAATTCCCAAGGAATACTCAACTCTGTGACCCAAGTGAGATTATATCCTTCCAGATAGCCTAAGTAAATGGCTCATGACTTGTTCCTGTCACTCCCACTAATGCCTTTGTACTGTGAAAGAGACTAGCAAAGGTGTAAATATCTTCAAATTATTAGCTGCACTTCCTCGTCCTTACTTCTGTCAGTAAATTCCAGCAGCCCGCTCCTTATGGAGAACACCAGCTCTTGAACTTTTTTCTCAGGTACGTGAACCAATGTGTATATTACTGGTGTTATACAGAGACACGTTTCTCTTCTCTTTAGCATCTTCCCAGTAAAGTTCTCCTACCTCGCCCGGCGTACCTCTCTCTCCCTCTCTAAGCCAGACAGCATAGTTAGTAATTTATAGTTATATAATTTATGTTATATAATTTAGTCTATTATGTTGGAGCAAACAGATTCCACCTCAAAAAAAGGCATATCTGAATGTAAAAGGATCTAGTTGTACACGTGTGCGTCAGTTGTACTCTCTTGTACTGGCCTAATATTTATTTAAATAATCAAAACTGAAGCATGAGGGCTCCTGGGAGGCTCACTTGGTTAGGTGTCTGCCTTCAGCTCAGGTCATGATCCCAAGGTCCTGGGATCCAGACCTGCATCGGGACCCTGCTCAGCAGGGACCCTGTTTCTCCTGCTTATGCGCTCTGTCAAATAAATAAATAAAAATCTTTTTTAAAATAATTGAAGCACACACAAATATGTTATGGCAAAATATGTCTTAGAAAATACCTCAGGAATTAGTTTTAAATATCCCATAATTCTTGATGATTTGATTATGCATCAATTTCCCACTGGGCTGGATTTGCCTGAGAGCAGAGGCCACACCATGATTTCTGTAGTTTGTCCTGGACTTCATCTAGAGCCAAGGGCTCAGCGGGCTCTTAATAAATGCTTAGTGAGTAAATTAATGTAAAGGAACACATTAAGTGAATCAGTAATAGGATCTACTAGATTCTGCAGAGTCATTCAGAAGACAAGCCTAACTTGGGAATGCAGGATAGAAATAGGCCGGGACCTGGCAAGGAAGCTGGTTCCAAAGCTCTGAACAAGCTGCATGTCAAGAAGCAAGTGCAGAGCAAAGACACTGAAAGTACAGAGCCCCGTGAGATGGAAGAGCAGTAAGCAGCCCAGCGCTGCCTGGGAGTTGGGGTTGTAGGAGGAAGCTTGGGCAAGCTAGTTAGGAGTGAGAAGGCAACACAATAAGGCCCTCGGCTCTAACTCACCTTACAATGTTTTAGGCATTTGAGTTATTTTTACATGCATTTTATCTCCTGCACTTGACCTATAACCACATGAGAGAGCAGTGTCCTGAACTCGAAAGACTTTATGAATAGGGTGTTTCTCCCATGACTGGGAAGGTTCACACAGATTCTGACTATGGCAGTATCTAAGCTGTTCACTTCTCCAGGTCACATGGCTTTAGTTTACGTTATTAGTTTTAATTCACTTTTAAAAATGTAGTAAAATGCAGCTTACTTTTTACAACATATTTAACCCATGATTTAAAACATTATCAAGATGAAATAGATAAGTTTTGGAGAACTATGAATCCTTCAAAAGCATTTTGAAGTTTCCTAACAAAATTATATTATAAAGCCTTTTTATCTTGTCTAAGCCCAGATTTTTGTTTATGAAAGTGTGTGTATCAAATAATATTTAATAATATATGAAGTGATACAGTATAATATAAATATCAAATAATATTTATTTAGAACTTTAAAAATGAGGCATATTTTTAGGCCCTTGTGGAGTTTTCAGTGGAAGATGAGATGAGGGGTGGTCATGGTGATGTTTCATTGTCTGGTGATACTAGATAAAAACAATAAGACAGATGATGATGACAATGATAGATAGTTAGATAGCTGCTATGAAGAAAAACAAAGGGACCAAAGATTCTGAATGGAGTGATGGAGAGTGCTATTTTATGTAGGGATATCAGGGAATGCCTCTTTGATAAGGTGGCCTTAAAATTGTTGCAAGTGAATTATACTGATACACAAATTTAATTTTTCTAGAGTTAGATCAGGTCAAGAGTATATTTCAAAAGAAACAGGGTCCTAGCTACATTCATGTCACTGCAGAGATAAATCAGTCCTCATGAGACCCATTCACCTCTACGACTTTGCTTAAAAATCAACAAGATGAGCAATTTGTGAAATTCAGGGTCTGCTTCTTTATGGCCCTTTGCAGGGAGGGCTTTCGAGGTAAATGCAAGTTTGAAGCTGATTAGTATGATCCTTTCAACCTTTAACTGGTATGTAGAACACCATAAATTTTGAGAAGGTATTTTAAAATATCAGTCTATTTATTTACCAAAAAAACTCCTATTTAATACTGAAAGATTTTAAAAGTTTACACGGAGATGTGAATTATTTTATTGTAATTTAAAATACAATAAAAACTTTGGCAGTTACCATCGTATGAGCTATTTATTTGAAAAATAATGTAATAAATTTCTATATTTTTTCTTCTGCTAAGCCATATTTCTGTGCAATGTTCCCGATGCCTGCCCTTAATATCTGTATTTACTCATTTTGCATTTCTTTTCAAAGGCCCCCATAAATTCAAAGAATATATTGATGCAAGCTAAATGTCTAGGAAAAATTCTGATGCCAGAATGGTTTGATGTAAAGATGTAGGCTTCTGAATTGGGACATATGTGGGTCTTATGCCACCTCAAACTGTGCCAAGCTTTGAGAGTTTGGACAATTTATTTCCTTCAATGGGTCACAGTCTACCCATCTGTAAAATAAGAACAGTGATGCCTAACTTAGAGAGCTGCCGAGAAGAGGAAGTTAAAGACAATCTTGTACACACACACACACACACACACACACACACACACAGTGCTTGGCAAACATTTCACCAGAATAAGAGATAACCATTATTTGATGGGTTCGAGTGCACAGAGAGAAAGATAGGTCTATAACAAGTGTCCTCCTTCCAGGCAACTGTATTTTCTATGTATAGCTGACAAATTTAAATATGTTACGTAAATGGACAACTATAACCATAAAGATAGTTATATACCTAGAGATTATAATCTTGGTGCTTCCTGACCACTTACAAAAATTATAAACCAAAGATTTTGTTTGGCTGCACTTTAGGATGTACTTTTAAAGGTCTTCTAGAATAACCAAATTCCCTAACACTCCACTCACTGGACTCAAAAATTAGTTATAAATAATTGATATTTAATCCTCCAATGACATCTGATTCTGCTGTGGTTACATATGCACAGGCAAATAAAAACACACTAACCAATTTCTTCTCATTAATCCTTTAATAAACATCATGGAGCTAATCAAAATTTGACTCATTTAAGTGCATGCTTCACTTAGAAAGCACTCCTATGGTTTTTCTTTTTTGAAAGCACTCCTATGTTGTTGATTATCTCTACTACCGCTGGATTTATTTTTCTCAGCAAAAAATAATAACCACCTCTCAAAATGTAGCTAATGTATCTGTATAAAAGATCCTCTTAAAAATATTATAAAAATACCACTTATGTAAAGGCAATGGAAAGAATATCTAACATGCTGGAACACCTATTATGAGCAGTATATATGAGCATGTTCATACAGTATCCACAGGAGCCACATAAAAACCTTACAAGAGCAGCATCATCATATCCTTATTTGACAAGTGGATCATTTAAGGGTTAGGGAAGCGAGATAATTTCCCCAAATTCATATACAGCAAGTGAGGCAGATGGGATTGAAATATGGTTCAATGCAACTTGGTACAATCTCCAAATGGTTAATAAGGATATAGATTTTACCTACTAAATAGCTCTAATGTCTATTCAATCATCTCCAAGCTAACACTCTCACTTCTCTGCTTAAAAATCTTTAGTAGCTCTACCACCTTGTAGAGTCATCACTACATTTTTTTAAACTAAGTATACTAATTAGTGAAAAATTGGAGCACATCCCTCTAACATATCATATTTGTTTATTGACAAATTTTGCATGCGTTACTCAAAAAGAGATTAAGTACATTATAAAATATATGCTTCTGGAATTTTAACAGTGGGAAGACCGCAAGGTTGAGATGAAGTTACTAGTTTACCAGTATTGGATAAGACACCAAACCAGAGGCTTCTAGTAGTTCTCATTAGTGTTAGAGACATTTGTAAATTTCTGGATGACCTCACTGAAGTCTCCTCCCTAGGATATCTTTCCCTCTTGCATTTCGTGGACACCTTTGCATTTCTAGAATATTCCTACTTATCCTGTAGATAAAGTCAGATTAAAAGTGACTCCCTTCCCACAGTGTGGAGGGATTGGAAGACTTTTCTTCCTTGTACTTGGAAAAATTATGGTTAGCTGGTCCAATATCTCAGTAGGATGGCCTGAAAAGAATTTTACTCTGCAAGCCCAGGGGAGAGGGTTGGAACCCAACCAAAGTCCCCACCAGCAACACTAGATAAGCAAGAGGACAGAATGGGGGAATGGATGTTGAATGAGGCTACACTATATGCCATCATGACTAATGTACAAAATCTGGAGGCATTTTTCAATACATAATTCAAGGCAAAGATAATTCAAATATTTTTAAATGTACCATATCTTTAATAAAAGTTTGTTTGGGGAGATGTCAGAACAATAGTGCATTACACTCTCTTCAAAACAAAACTAATTAATGGTAGCATACATTTTTCTATACTACTTTCAAATATAGTATAATTTCAATTAGAATTTCTACTTTCTTTTAGCACGAAGTTTCTACTAAATCACTTATGCCCATTTTCTCTCATTCCTAACATCATGGTTATGAGCTCTCTTTTGAAAACTATTTCTAGTGACCTTGACCTACTTAGTGCATTTAAAATGATTCTAAGGAATAAAAAAACAAAAAACAAAAAAACAAAAAAAAAACTTGTGCTTTGGTCTGGATGGTCAGTTTTGTTAAACTGATAATTTTCTCATAACTTAATTAAATTTCACACTGCAACAAGTTAAGCTGCTTTCATTAAGTCAACTTTTGACAGAAACATGCTCCTCTCTGGAGAAATAGTCCTTCAGGATCTGGGACTGTGTCACACTAAAGACACTTAGCATTTCCAATTTTATAAATTATTCTAACGTTTAAACTATGATTCCTGGCATAAGGTAGACAACAGAATAATGTTTTATTGAAATGTTTATAATTGAAGTATAACACGTGTACATATTTTGAAACACCTGAAACTTAAACCTACAAGTACAATATAAAGAACTATTCTTTGAAAGTAAGTTGCTGACATGCCCTATTGTACCTGAAAACTTTTGTGTATGTTTTCTACAGAGAAGACATTCTTTTACCTAATCACAGTCTGTTCATCTAAATCATCCAAATCAGGAATTAATATTGATACATTATTATCATTTGATCTTCAGGCTCCATTTAAGCTATGTCAATTATGCTCTTCAAATTAAAAAAAAAACTACTAGGTAATAATCATGTAATACATTTAACTGTCATGGTTTTTTACATATTTTATTCTAGAATAGTTCCTTGGCTTTTCCATGACTATCACAATCCTGGCTTTTTTGATGATTGCAGAACAGTTACTTTATAGACTATTTGGATTCATCTGTTATAGCTTCATGACTCTAAATGTGCATCTTGGGCAGGAATACCTCAGAAGTGATATTGTATCCTTTCCATGCATCCTATCAGGAGGCACATGGATCTAACATTCCCATCACTGAAGAAGTTCACCCAGATCACTTGTCTAAGGCAGCATCTGTTAAATTTCTATACTGCAAATTCATCCTTTGTAATTAATATTTAATTTATAGGTGGGTATTTTGAAATGATGTCAATGTTCTGTTTCTCACCAAACTCTCAATTTATTCAGTATGGGCCCATGGATTCCTTATTTTATTTTATGGGTTAATTCATTCCATTACTATCATTATTTTGATGCTTCAAATTGTCCCAGGTTTAGCCAGTTGGACAAGTTGGTTCCTGTGTTCTTTTTCACCTGTCCCCACTTTTCTTTGAGTACTTCCTTGCTTTGTGACAACAATATGATGCTCCAGGCTCATCTGCTTTGCCTACCCCAGTCCTGGAAAATGGTATGTAGAAACCAAGATTTACGTGCTAGGCATGCTTATTACTACTGAAGTATCATTGCTCAAGGTCCTCTTAGCAGAGCAAGCTAATTAATAGGTGTGTGTGTGTGTGTGTGTGTGTCTGTGTGTTATACACACTAACAGCTATTTTATCCTATTCTACATCTATTTATATTATAAATCACAAATCCACACCAATAACTCAAATTCCAACCCAATTCTGTAGTGTTTATTCTTGCTTTCTTTCCCTGTTTATAACTCTATTTTCTGATGGAGAGAAACCTGGCTACCATTACTCTTAATGAATTTGCTTATTTGATCAGTTCTTCTGCTTGTTATAATACCCCATCCTTGCAGCCACTCCCTCCTTCACAAAGATCTTTTTGAACCCACTGGGGCCATGGTATTTCCCAACAGGCCACAGTGCTATGTGGCTGTCCTCTTCGCTATGCTCAAGATCTGCCTTCCTGTGCCAAGCTGTCCCCTCTTATGACTGCACTTCTCAAATTGTTGGCTTTCAAATGCTGCAAGGCCAGCCACTCTGCACAGGGATACCCTGGTTACCCCTACTCAGAGACCTGCACTATAGATTGGGGCACCATATTATCATCCTATTGAGGCTTCAAGAAACATCTGGGTATCCCATATACACTGATGTTCCCCCTCTTCGTGTTTTCAGACCAAAATCCAGCTCTGGGGAACCATGGCTTTCCACTCCTTTTCCACTGCAAAAAAAAAAAAATAATAATACATTGCATTCCCTTTGGCTTTTGAGTTGAATTGTTCAGAAAGGAAAGGAGAGAGGAAGAGAAAAGGAAAGTTGGAAGCATAACATTAAATACAACATTCAAATGACAATGGGAGGGTCCAAATTTATATACTAATGCAAATAACTGAAGTGACAATCATATAAATAGAAATTTGGGGCCTGGCTAAATTTATATATTGTCAAGCAATAAAAACTACAATAATCAATAATATCCAGGTAGATTCCTTGAGACACTTTGCATAAACATTATCCTACTACTGTACTCTTAAAATATAAGAAAAATAGAGTGCTCTTTAAAATAAAGGAACTCAGATATATAAGTATTTTCTCGGGCTTCTCATGTTGCATTCTGGAAATTAAATTCACATTTTTTGAACAAATATTTTTTAAAATAATGTATACATTCATTTTCTATAAAAGATTCATGCCTTATTCTGGATGGCAAGTTGAAAAGGTGGTTGTAGGACTGCCAAACCACAGAGCCCAATTTGTGGAAGAAATAGAGGGCATGGCCCATTGTTGATGAAGAACACAAGAGTGAGAGTGATAGATCTAGCCATTTCTCATTGAAATCATTACCATTTGCCATAGGTATTATAGGGCTCAGAAGTTCAAAGACTTGGATAAATATAAACTAAAGGAGCCATGAAAGAGAATTGCTTCCCTAATCCTCCTTGTTCCTAAAGTACCAGGACCTATGTACACTGCAGTGCCCAAGACTTGGGAGGGACCCCACATTAAATATATACCACAATCACTTCTGTAAGCTCTCTAATCTTTCTTTTCTGCAACACAGACAACTTTGACATCAGCACACAAGAAAACTGCAAAGTATGGGTGCCCAAGCCCCTCAGTAAGAGAAGCTCTTAGGCATCACTAGAAAAGCAGTGGCAACATGGAGCGCCCCTGCACACAGACCCAGGATTAAGCTAGAGACCATCCTTGTCCAGCTCCTCCTTAATTAAAAGTGGTATTATTTCAAAGTAGTCTCAATTTCTATTGACAAAAAGAACAAAAAAAATCAAAATATATTTATTGGCAGAATTTTCCTTCCATTTGGCCCCAACATTATTTAGATTTAGAACCTTACCCTATCCCAGGAACACCACAGGTAAATCTCAGCAGGAAATTTATTTAGAAAAACAAACAAACAAAAAAACCCCAAAAAAACAAAAACAAAAAAAACCCCAAAAAACCCCTCATTCTTGAGGAGGTTCAAGATGGTGGCATAGGAAGATCCTGAACTCATCTCCTCCCACAAACACAGCAAGTCTATAGCTATATATGAAATAATTTCCCCTGAAAAATAGCTGAACTGCTCTCTCACAACAAAGGATAAAAGGGTCCCACTGAGAGGAGTAGAAGAAGCAAAGACACAATCTTGTCTTGGGGATTGCAAATCCCATTCCAGGTATAGCAGTCTACAACTGGGGTTGGAAGAGAGATCTCAGAACTTTTCCCTGAAGGGTGAGAGGTTTGTGCCCTCACTTCAGGCACATTAACTCTCAGGAATTACATCAGAGAGATGAGACCCTAAAACTAGCCTGGTGTTGAAAACCAGTGGGCCTCATGTCCAGAACCACAGAGCTGTAGGGAAATAAGAACCTACTCTTAAAGGGCTCACATGTAAACTCACTCTTCCTGGGACTGAGTACAAAAGCAGCAGTTTGAATAGCACCTAGACTATATGGGAAAGAGACTAACTTTCTAACCTTAAAGCAGGAGCCATTGGGACTCTCTCCAGGGACAGAAGCCTTGGTAGGAGCCAATTTTCAGTTCTCTTTCTATCCTCTTAGTGCTGGTGCTGGCTGGTGCCATTTCAATGCTCACCTACTAGTACCGGTGGGCACACTCTGACCTCTGATCCACGGCTCCCTGCCACACCTGCTGGGTGAGCACCTGACCATCCAGCCACAGCTCATGGTCACATTCAGCTCATGCAGGGGATGCCCTTGAGCACCTGGCTCTGATGGCCAGAAGAATTGCTCTTCTGGCCCTAAGGTACATCTCCTATATATGGACACTCCTTTAAGATTGGGCAAGATAGTTGTTTTGCCTAATACATAGAAACAAATACAGAGAGTCAAGCAAAATGAGGAGACAGAGAAATATGTTTCAAAACTTCAGAAAAAGACCTTATTGAAATGGAGGTAAGTAATCTTCCTGATAGCGAGTTCAAAGCAGCGGTGTTCCTCAAAGGTACTCATTGACTCAGAAAAATGGATAAATATAGTGTAAACTTCAATAAAGAGATAGAAAATATAAGAAAGAACCAGAAAAAGTCACAGAGCTGAAGAATATAATAATTGAATTGAAAAATATGCTAGTGGGGATCAACAGCTAATTAGATGAAACAGAAGATCAGATCAGCAGCCAGGAAAGCAGGACAGTGGAATCACCTAAATGGAGGAGTAAAGAGAAAACAAACAAATAAAAGTCTATTTTATTTTGTTTTGAAGAAACTAAATAAAAGCTTAATGGACCTATAGGGCAACATAAAGCAGAATACCATTCATGTTATAGGAGTCCCACAAGGAGAATAGAGGGAGAAAAAGGAAGAGAAAATTTATTTGGAAAAGTAGTGGCTGAAAACTTCACTAACTTAAAGAAGGAAACACACTCAAGTCAGAAAGCAAAGAGAATTTCAAATAAGATGAAGAGATCCATTCCAAGACACATTATATGTTAAAAGTTAAAGAGAGAACTTAAAAACAGCAAGAGAAAAACAACTTATTACATACACAGGAACCCACCACAAGACTATCAGCTGAATTTTCAGCAGAAACTTGTAGGCCAGAAGAGAGTGGCATGATATATATTCAAGATTCTGAAAGGAAAAAGAAAAAAAATCCAAAAAACAAAAAGCAAAACAGCTTCCAACCAAGAATACTATAACTGGCAAGGTTATCATTCAGAATTAAAGGAAAAATTAAGTTTTCCAGAGACATAAAAGTTAAAGGAGCTCATCCCCACTAAAGAAGTACAAAAGAAAATGATAAAAGGACTTTTCAAGTGGAAAAGAAAAGGTACCAATTAATAATTAGGAAACATATAAAAGTAAAAATCTCTCAGATAAAGGCAAATATATGGTAAAGGTAATGGGATAACCACTTATAAAGCTGGTATGGAAGTTAAAAAACAAGAGTAATAAATCAACTGTGTTTACAGTAAGTTAAAGGATACACAAAATACAAATATGTAAAATAACACATTAAAAACATAACATGTAAAGGGGGTAAAAATGTCTAGTTGTTAGAATGTGTTAAACTTACATTGCTTCAATTAAAAAATATTTATAGGATGCTCTATGTGAACCTTATGATAATCACAAAGCAAAAATCTATAATATACAAAAGACAATGACAAAGGAATCTAAATGGAACAGTAAAAGTCACCAAATCATTAAGAAAGAGTGCAAGAGAGGAAAGAGACAGGGAAGAAACACAAACACAGCCAGAAAAGAATGAACAATATGGCAATAAGTTACATACCTGTCAATAATTACTTTAAATGTCAATACAATAAATTCTCCATCAAAAAATTAGAGAGTTTCTGAATGGATGCAAAAACAAGAGCAGTCTATATTCTGACTACAGGAGAATCACTTCAGAAGTAAAGATATATACAGACTGAATGTGAAGGGAAGAAAAATAAATTCCATGAAAATGAAAATGAAAAAAAAGCTGGTATAGTTGTATTCATAGCAGACAGAAAAGATTTTAAAATAAAGACTTAATGAAAAAAAATAAAGACTTAATGAAAGATAAAGAAGGGTACGACATAGTAAGAAAGATGCCAATCCAAAGGAGGTAATGTTCATAAAGACTTAGGAACCCAACAGAGGATCACCTAAATATGTCAGGCAAGAATTAATAGGCCTAAAGGGAGAAAATGATAGTGATTCAGTAAAGGCACTTTAATACTCCACCTATATCAATGGATAGATCAGCCAGACAGAAAAATCAGGAGAGGAATATTGCTCTCAAATGATACATTTTTGATCAGATGACCTTAATAGATACAAACAGAATATTCCACCCAAAAGCAGCAGAATGCACATTCTTTTCAAATGCACATGGTACATTCTCCAGAATAGATCATATATTAGGAAAAAAAAAAATCTCAATAAACTTAAAAGACTGAAATCATATCAAGCATTTTTTTTTTATACAGAAAATGATATGAAACTAGGAATCAATTACAAGAAAAAAAAAAGAAGCCCACAAATATGTGAAGATTAAGTAACATGTTACTGGACAGCCAATGAGTCAATGAAGAAATCAAAGGATAAATAAAACAATACTTTGAGACAAATGAAAATGAAAATACAATAATGCAAAATCTGAGATGCACCAAAAGCAGCTGTAAGAGGAAAGTTTATAGTAATACAGGCCTATTTCAAGGAACAAGAAAAGTTTCACATAAAAAAAAATCTAACATTACACCTAAAGGAACAACAATAAGAAAAAGAACAAAGAAAGTCTAAAGTTAGAAGAAAGAAGGAAAGACAAAATGGCAATAGGAAAGATCAAGAAAACTAAGAGCTGATTCTTTGAAGAGAAAACAAATTGATAAAACTTGAGCAGGATTCAACAAGAAAAAAAATGAGAGCAAGTAAAAAAACAAACAAACAAACAAAAAAACCAAAACAAAACCAGAAATTAAAGAGAAGCTACAACTGATACCATAGAAATATAAGAAGCATAGGAACTACTACAGACAGCTGTATGCCAACAAATTGGACAACCAGAAAATCTTTTAGATGAAAAAAAGAAAAAAATTTAAATGAATTTCTAGAAACATACAATCTTCCAAAATTGAATCATGAAGAAATATAAACTCTGAATAGATTAATTATCGGTAAAAAGATTGAGTGCATAACAGAAAGTCTCCCAATGAACAAAAGCCCAGGACCAAATGGCTTCACTGAATTCTACTAAACACCAAAGAGGATTTAATACCTATAATCCTCAATCTCCTTCAAAAAATGAAGGAGAGGGAATGCTTTCAAATTAATTTCATGAGTCCAGCATTACTCTGTTACCAAAACCAGACAAAGAAACAAACAAACAAACAAATTACAGGTCAGTATCCCTGATAGATATATATATATATAAATTCTCAACAAAATAATAAGAAAACAAATTCAAAAATATTAAAAGGATCATATGACATAATCAGTGGTTTTTATTCCAGGGATGCAAGGATGGTTCAATATCCATGAATCAGAGTGTTATACCACATTAACAAAATGAAGGGTAAAAATCATATGATCATTTTAGTAGATGCAGACAAAGCATTTGAGAAAATTCAACATCCATTTATGATAATAACTCTCAACAAAAACAGATATAGAGTGAGTGAACATGCCTCAAAATGATAAAGGCCATATATGACAAACCAACAGTGAGCTTCATAAAAAATAAAATTAAAAAGCTAGAAGCTTTTCCTCTAAGAATGGAAGAAGGGAAGGATGTCCACTCTTGGCACTTTATTCAACATAGTACTGTAAGTCCTACGCATAGCAGTTAGGCAAGACAAAGAAATAAAATGCACCCATATTGGAAAGAAAGATGTAAAACTATCACTACTTGCAGATAACATGATATTATGTATAGAAAACCCTAATGAGTCCATCAAAAAAACATCAGGACTAATAAATTCTGTAACGTTGCAGGATACAAAATTAATGTACAAAATATTTTGCATTTCTGTACATTGAATATGAGCTATCAAAAGCAGACGTTAAAAATCAAAAAGAATACAACAGCATCAAAAAGAATAGAATACCTAGGAATAAATTTAATGTAGGAAGCAAAAGATCTGTACACAGAAGACTTCAAGAAACTGATAAAATAAACTGAAGAAGACACAAATCAATGGAAAGATATTCCATGTTCATAGATTGGAAGAATGAACATTGCTAAAATGTCCACACTATGCAAAGCAATCTACAGATTCAGTGCAATCACTACCAAAATTCCAATGGTATTTTCCGCAAACCTAGAGGAAATAGTTTTAAAATTTGCAAGGAATCACCAAAGACCCTGAATAGATAAAATAACTTTGAGAAAGAACAAAACTGTAGGTATCATTATTGCTGATTTCAAAGTATCCTACAAAGCTCTAGCAATCAGAACAGAATGGTACTGGCATAAAAAGCAAAGATAACACTGGTACAGAATAGAGAGGCCAGAAAAAAACAACATATATACAGTTGATTAATTTTTGACAAAGGAACCAAGAATAAACAATGGAGAAAAGGCAATTTCTTCAATAAATATTGTTGGGAAAACTGGACCACCATATTTAAAGAGTAAAACTAGACCACTATCTTACACTATACACAAAATTTACCTCAAATTGGATTAAAGACTTGACTGTGAGACCTGAAACCAAAAAAACTTCTAGAATGGTAAGCTTCTTGACATTGGTCTCAGCATTGAATTTTTGGATCTGACTCCAAAAAACAAAGGCAACAAAAGCACAAATAAACAGGAGGGACAACACCAGACCAAAAAGCTTCTATACAACAAGTGAAACCATTTAACAAAATGAAAACACTGTCTAGTAAACAGAAAAAAAAAATTTGCAAATCATATATCCAATCAATTGTTAATATCCAAAACGTATAAAGAACTAAGACAATTCAACAGCAAAAACATTAAAAAAAAATCAATTAAAAAGTGGGCAGAGCATCTAAAGAGACATTTTCCCATAAAACACACACATTTAGCCAACAGGTACAGGAGAAGATGTTTCAATATCACTAATTATCAGGGAAATGCAAATCAAAACTACAATGACACCCATTAGAATGGCTATTATCAAAAAGACAGGAAATAAAAAGTGCGGAGAAAAGAGAACATTTGTACAATGTTGGTGAAATGAAAATTGATGCAGCCACTATGGAAAACAGTATAGAAATTCATAAAAAAAATTAAAGCTAGAACTACCATATGATTCAGCTATCCCACTCGTCACAGATTTTTTTTTAAAGATTTTGTTTATTTATTTATTTATTTATTTATTTATTTATTTATTTATTTTTTTGATTTTGTTTATTTATTCATGAGAAACAGAGGGAGAGGCAGAGACACAGACAGAGGGATAAGCAGGCTCCCCAAGAGGAGCCCAGTGCAGGACTCAATCCCGGGACTCCAGTATCACTCCCTGGGCTGAAGGTGGCGCTAAACTGCTGAGCCACCCAGGCTACCCAGCTATACCACTTCTGGATATTTATCTGCAGAAAAGAAAAGCACTGACTTAAAAAGATATACGCACCTCAATGTTCACTGCAGCATTATTTGCAATAGTCAAGATTTGGAAATATGGGATCCCTGGGTGGCGCAGCGGTTTGGCGCCTGCCTTTGGCCCAGGGCACGATCCTGGAGACCCGGGATCGAATCCCACATCGGGCTCCCGGTGCATGGAGCCTGCTTCTCCCTCCGCCTGTGTCTCTGCCTCTCTCTCTCTCTCTGTGACTATCATAAATTAAAAAAAAAAAAAAAAAGATTTGGAAATATGGAAACAACCTAATATCTATTGATGGATGAGTACATTAGGAAGATGTGATATATACATATCACATATGTACATTATATCACATATATATATCACATATATGATATAATGTATATGTGTTCCCATAGAACACATACAGATGGCCAATAGAGAAGATGTTTCAATATCTTCTCAAAACAGATTGGGGGTTATTAGGGAGGAAGGGGGTTGGGGAGTGGGCAAAATTGGTGAAGGGAATGAATAGTATGGTGACAAATGGTAACTAGAGTAATTGTGGCAATCACTTTGTAGTGTACACAAAGGTAAACAAAAATTGAATCATCTTGTATACATGAAACTAATTAAATATTGTATACCGTTTTTACCTAAATAATAAAAAAACCTTCTCAAATATAGCTACATGTCATCCATTTCTACTTGATTTAACGAGATTTCTAAATTTAAAAGAGCAATACAAATCAAGATTTGCACCACACCTTGAAGATACATAACACTTTATTTACGGCACCAACAATTTTTGACTCTAATAATAATGCAGCAGACACTTCCAGCACTGAAAGAACACACTTTCTGAGACGATAAAATAAGAAGGTTCCCAGACACTGACTTTTCTAATTATAGAGGAAACAGTAATCATATGAGTGCCAGATGAATACTTCAAACCACATATCCTTTCTCAGGATAAACAGCTTGCAAGTAATGGGCAGGTGATCCATGCATGCATCTATAAGGGCTAAGAACAGATCAGTGGGACATAAATTTACAGTCAAACCATGATCTGCTTAGTAAAAATAGCATAGCATGCATTAGATCTGCCTGCCTGTGTTTATCATATTATATTTTTGGAAATCAAATCCATCTTTTATTATTTTACCACACCTCTGTTGGATGTCATTATGGAGATACATGTTTAAACAGCATTGTCTACATAGAAAACTACTTATTTACATGTTACCAGGCTTCTCAATTATAACATTGGCAGCTTCTATGTAAGCCAGTAGCTCAAATGTTTGGTAAGCTTATTTTCATACTTTTTTGTGTTGTTTGCTTCTGATTAATGAATAAACGAAGAGAAAAATCCTCTGTATCCTCAACAGATAACAAATTTGCTACTAGTTCATTATAGATTTTATTTTCTGGCTTGCTAGCTTCTTAATTCACAGCACCAAAGAGCAGAAGGAAGATTAGTTTATGTAAGATTAGAGTGACATTTACACATTTTTTCTCATGCAGATAGCAGTATAAAACATTTTAAATAGGAGTAACTGAGAGTTATTTTCTCCCTTCATTTGACATGCTGAATCATATCCAAGGCAATCTTCTATTCTCCAGTAGCTTCCATATCCAGCCAATTTCTAGATTCAGTAGGGCATCAGCTTTCCTACAAATACAGTTTTAGTTTTTAACAGGTAAACAGGGAGCTGTATATATCACACAGCTTCAAAAGCTCTTAAAGACAGCTTATTGTCTTGACTCAACTAAAGCTATATAGTTCTCCACTTTTTGGTATGAGCTTCCCAGTCAATTCATCAATATAGCCAGATTGCAGCATCTCAGCATTGGAAGAGACACTGGGACTAGCTCATCCCACTCATATTTGATACCAAAGAATTTCTTTTCCAAAGAATTTCCTCAGCAGTGGCTAATCTGTCTCCATTTCTACACTTCTTGGAATGTGGATTTAAGATTTTACTCTCAGCCCGTATCTTTTAATGGCTATATATTTTAAACCATTAGAAATGGATTCTTTATGATGAGCCAAGGGTAGCCACTTAGTAATTTGTATGTTCACTCTAGATCTGCCCACCAGAGTCAGAGATTGAATTTAGACCTTTTGTTCACGTAACAACATAATGCTCTGCCTTCTCCATCAGTCATCTCTCTCTCCCCCAACAGATCCCTTCTGTATCAAGCCAAACCCTGCTGGTACAACATGTGGGTTGAAGATTCTCAGCTTTGGATTTATAAGCAACATGATCCTGAAAAGTGTCATTTACTCTTAGTTTTTAAATTTTGTCAAGAGGAGATAAGCTTTGCTATAGCACCTTGCCAATTGGTTTTATTAAAAAGAAAGAAATAGTACAGAAAATCAATCAGTAAATAAAGAATTAAAAAAATAGGAAAGCTTAAAACCAAAAATGGGAATTTTGCAAAAAAAAAGAAAAAAGTAGATGAAGGTTTCACACAATTAAAGAGATAAAACAAAATCAGACCTTAAACGAGAAACAACTATAGACAAAGCATAGGTTGTCTAATGTGACTGAGATTCTAGAGAGTATAGATAAAAAATGGGAAAAATGTGATGTGCCCCAACTGGTGCAAGAAAAGCTAGATATATTGCATGAAAATGTGTATGTATGAAATAAAAGGAAATGGGCTAAGTAAGCAGGGTCACATGGTTTTATAACTGAGCTCTTGCAACTCTCAAGGGACATTATTTATATTTTAAAAAGGAAAAGAAATTAAACCACCCAGTTCATTTTATTAATTTCAAAATAAAACAGAGACAATAATTCCTTTCACTTGTGAACATATGTGAAAAATCTTTATTTGGAATTATATATCATCAAGTAGGCTTTATCTCAAGGATGTAAGGATAGTTTATTATCCAAAAGATCCCCATCAATGCAATTCAACATATGAATAAGCTAAAAATGGGAATCACTTATCATCTCCTTCAATACACAAAAAGTAATTCAGTAAGATTTAATACTTTTTTATGTTACAAGAAAAAAAGAGCAAATCAGGTACAAAAGTTCTTAACATGGTAAAGGTAACCTATCAAAAACTGCAAAACATGTTTCCATTAATAGAGAAATTTTGGATAGCTACATTTTAACACTTGAAGGAGAAAATCATAGATCACCATATTAACAAGTCAGAGGAGGTTACAAACTGATACAAGCACTTTAGAAGGATGCTAGGGAAGCTGGCTCTTTGGAACCAAAAAAGGCTCCAATTTCCAATCAAGTGACTCAGGAATCAGGAGTAGGTGGCAGGGAGCTTTCAGCACTGTCTGTTAGAAGACGTTCACAAAATAACCGTGTTAGCTTGCTGGCTTCTTTTCTTCTTCTCTAATGATTGTTCTTGAAACAGATAAAATGTTCCTAGAGAAGCCTATGCTGTGGGATTGAAGCTAGGCAAAGGGTAAAGCAGAGCCTCAGGTGATTCTAGACCCCCTGGCACAGAGCAGAGAGGGAAGAGAGGAAGGCATCTCCATCCAGGCCTAAAACACACAAACATATCCTTGAAACACCGAAGACCTTCAGCAGTGTAGTCACCAAGACTATGGACTTGGGAGCCAGGCCACCTGGGTTTGAATCTCCACCCTTACCATGTGACTCAGTGACTCTGTCTCATACCCCAAATCCTCATCCCTGCAGTGTGCTGGTAAGGGTACCTACTCTGCAGGATTATTGAAGGGATGGTCTTAGCTAATTAGAACAAAACAGAAGACTGCCTGGAGACTGAGCTCACTAACACACCCCAGAAGTCAACTTGAGGCACAGGATTTTGGTACACATATGCCTACAAAATGGAACAGGGAATCCATGTGATCTCCCACCTCTAATTATTATATCATTTAGTCATAAATATGCACTAGCAAGCAGGGATCGCTATATTTTTGAGATAAGCAAATAACATAATGAGGTAAGATCAAAACTTAAAAAGAGAACAACTAATCCTGAAGGAAACAGGAGAGGATTTTTTCTTTTAATAATAAATTTATTTTTTATTGGTGTTCAATTTGCCAACATACAGAATAACACCCTAGTTCATTTCCCAGAGTTAGGAGTCTTCATGTTCTGTCTCCCTTTCTGATATTTCCTACCCATTTCTTTTCCCTTCCCTTCTATTCCCTTTCACTATTATTTATATTCCCCAAATGAATGAGAACATATAATGTTTGTCCTTCTCCGATTGACTTATTTCACTCATAGAGGACTTTTAAAAACATGATCTGTAAACTTGTCAATGGGAGAGAAATTGGTGTAAAAATTGTTGGAGTGCCAAGAAAGCAATGAGAGAATAGGAAATAGTTGCTAGAAATTAAAACTATGAGAAATAATTACATTAATAGAAGTACTGTTCAAGAGAGTGAAGAGAAAAGAAAAATGGATCAAAGGACTAGTGCTTCTCAAAGTCTCATGTGCACATAAATGATCAGGAGATGTTACAATACAGTCTGGGTCACCAGACCCAGGGTGGAATCTGAAATTCTGCATTTCTAACAAGCTTCCAAGTGACATTAATGTATGTTGTTGGTCCACGTTTCACACTTCTAGTGGTAAGGATCTAAAAGATAAAGTCAAGAAATTTTCCAGAATTAGGAGGAAAAAAGACAAAGAAATAAAAAATAAAAGCAGATTAGGGGAGCCTAGGTGGCTCAGTCAGTTAAGCATCTGCCTTCAGTTCAGGTCATGATCTCAGGGTCCTGGGATGGAGCTCCAAGTCAGGCTCCTCGCTTAGCAGGGACTCTGCTTTTCCTTCTCTCCCTGCCCCTCCCCACCATTCATGTTTTTCTCAGGTGCCCCCCCCCCCCGACAAATAAATACAATATTAAAAAAATGTCTTCAAGGAGAAAGTATATCCTATGGCAACAAATTCAGTGTTTAATGACAAACATTCTTATCACAACATGATGGTATGTGTTTCGTTTATCGATAAGAAAAATGAGAGTCAACTTCTTTGAGAAAAACAGAAAGTTGTAAAAGAAAGCTATGCATGTGAATCAGAGGTGAAACAAACTAAAATATGACAGGATCTTTAGTAACTGATATTCTATATTGACTTTGATGTTTAGAACATTACTGGATAATACAGGTTGAGAAATATTAGAATATTATTTCTTACTTGTGGGTCCAATCACATGGCATCATTGATGTGTGGTAATTATAGTTTATTTATTTGACTTACAACAAATGTGCATCACTAATCATCAGGGAGATGCAAATAAAACCACAAGGAGCTATCAAATTACACCTGTGACCATCAAGGAGCCGGAGCAAGTGACAGCGAGAATTTGGTGAAAGGGAATTTTATACACCATTGATGGGAGTGCAAATTAACCCAGCCACTATGCTATGGAAAACAATATGGAGTTTCCTCAAAAAATTAAAAATAGAACTATAATACGACCCAGTAATTTGCCTTCTGGGTATATACCCAAAGGAAATGAAAACAGAAATTTGATGAGACACATGCACACCTGTGTTTATCACACTATCATCCACAACAGTTAAGACATGGAAACAACTCAAATTCTCATCAACAGATGTATGGGTAAAGATTTGGTATATACACAGAATGAAATATTATTCAGCCATGAAAGGAGGATATCTTGCCATTTGTGACATGGATGGACCTTGAACACATTATGCTAAGTGAGATAAGTCAGAGAAAGGCAAGGACTATTATAGTGTTACTCATATGTGGAATCTAAAATAGTCAAACCTATAAAACAAACAAACAGCAAAACAAGGGCTACCTGGGAATGGGGGTTAGGGAAAGAAGATTGAAGATATTTAAAAGTATAAATGTGTAACAAGTAGTAAATAAGTCATAGATATCTAATGCACAGTACAATTAATATAGATAATATGCTGTAACGATGTAATGTGATAAATACGGCTCTAATGACAATCATATTACATACATAAATGTCTCAAAGTAACATGATGTATACATCAAATTTATTTTATTTTATCTTTCTAAAGATTTTATTTACCTATTTATGAGAGACATAGAGAGAGAGGCAGAGACATACGCAAAGGGAGAAGCAAGCTCTCTGTGGGGAGCCTGAATCCCAGGACCCAGGATCACGACCTGAGCCAAAGGCAGACCCTCAACCACTGAGCCACCCAGGTGTCCTTCAAATTTAAAATGTAATATGTCATTTATCAAATTTAAAAAAAAAATAAAGATTTTGAAGTAACAAAGATTTTGATTTATTTGGCAAAATATGGAAAACTTTGCTATAGTCACAGAACATAATATAAATCTTATTAGCCTTGTCCATGAAACTGTAATGATGTGGCTGACAGAATTTAGGAGGAAGAGAAAAAAGAGCAGAAATGAAAAATGTAGATAAACTAATTCCTTTCTCCTAGAACATAATTAGTTGATAGTACTGCCAAATTTTGTTGGATAAATAAAAGTTAAAGTACATTATTCAAAGTAATAATGTACCATATTATTACAGAGAAGAACTGAAGGTCAACTATCATCTGGCTTACCACAATGGGAGGCCCAACAGGGCAAGACCACATCTGTTTCATATCTCCAGCAGCTCCCAATAAGTTTGGGCTGAAGACTAGATAAACAATGGTAATAGGGTGGGAGAAGATACGAGAAGTAGAGTAAGTGTGTTACATTATTAACTGTTCAAGATGGGGAGACAACAGTCATATTTTAAAGTCTGTAAGTCAATGCATATGATGATGATGATGATTTCCAAAAGAAATAAGTAAAGCAATGTTTTAATAGAATGGCTAACTCTGGAGAATAGAACTAAGGTATGAGAGGATAGTATACATATAATGTATATTTTATATATATTATATATATAGAAATATATATATAGTCATTTTGTGAAGAAAGTAACATTCTTACTTCTTATATTTTTTCTGTAATGAAAGGTATTTTAAATGGCAATACAAAGTTTGAAACACTTTAAACATTTCCAACTCTATTAAACTCTATTTTTAAAACACTTTGAATCACAGATTTCCTTCATTTACTTCTTCAGTTTACTTAGAAAGACTTCAGTATTCTTCCCAATTTCCTCCAGGACTTTGCACCATCATAAAAGATTTGTACAAGAGACACTTCTGACAGCACACAACCCTTTTTAAAAGTTCACGGAAAGGAAGAGCACTCATATTCTAGATATAGCTTATGCTTCTAATCACTACCTTTTTCTTTGCATATTCTTTTTTTTTTTTTTTTTAGAGATTTTATTTATTTATTTGCAAGAGACATAGGGAGAGAGGCAGAGACATAGGCAGAGGGAGAAGTAGGCTCCATGCAAGGGAGCCTGATGTGGGACTCGATCCCAGGACCCTGGGATCATGCCCTGAGCCAAAGGCAGAAGCTCAACCGCTGAGCCACCCAGGTGTCCCCCAATGAGATTTGTAATATCGTACCTGTCTCATGACTAAAATTTTATTTTATTTTTTTTAATTAATTTTTATTGGTGTTCAATTTACCAACATACAGAAAAACACCCAGTGCTCATCCCGTCAAGTGTCCACCTCAGTGCCCGTCACCCATTCCCCTCCAACACCAGCCCTCCTCCCCTTCCACCACCCCTAGTTCGTTTCCCAGAGTTAGGAGTCTTTATGTTCTGTCTCCCTTCCTGATATTTCCCAACATTTCTTCTCCCTTCCTTTATATTCCCTTTCACTATTATTCATATTCCCCAAATGAATGAGAACATACACTGTTTGTCCTTCTCCGATTGACTTATTTCACTCAGCATAATACCCTCCAGTTCCATCCACGTTGATGCAAATGGTGGGTATCTGTCGTTTCTAATTGCTGAGTAATATTCCATTGTATACATAAACCACATCTTCTTTATCCATTCATCTTTCGATGGACACCGAGGCTCCTTCCACAGTTTGGCTATTGTGGCCATTGCTGATAGAAACATCGGGGTGCAGGTGTCCCAACGTTTCATTGCATCTGAATCTTTGGGGTAAATCCCCAACAGTGCAATTGCTGGGTTTGCATATTCTATCTGACTTTCTTCTGGGGGTTGAGACAGGCATTTCAAGTGTTAGACTCGAGTGAGCAGTGAGATGCCTTACTTAAACATACATATTGCAACACACAGTGATTATTTTATAAAGCAAATAACTAGTTTTTTTTTTTAATGAGAGAACAAAGGAGGTTATTAGGTTACAGTGTGGTGTGATAAAGTCATCAACTTTATAATAATATTAACCAGGAGAAGTATATGCCTTTGTAAACAGCTGCTGTTGTTACATTTCTAAGATGCAATCTGCCACTTTTATATTTTATTTTTTCCTGTTGCTAGGAACCAAGCTTTAGGCACAGTTGCATGTAAAGCTATTGGCAAACCACTAAGATGTGAGTGTCTATAAAGGGTATCTGAACTCCTGATCCTAAGGGTCTCCTCCAACTTTTCCATAGTTAAACATTTTCCATTCCCTGGTCCCAGTTTTTCTTTTCTTTTCTTTTCTTTTTTTCCAAAGACGACATTGGTCTGTAACCTTTACTCTTGATTAAAATTCCATAGCAGTTAAATTCCAAGCCCAAGACTTGTTTGTCAACTCTTTCTTTAGCAAAATACACGTTTCTTGAAATGTCAATGTTTCCTATCAACCACAATAACAAAAACAATAAAAGCCAGAATGTAGCAGGAACTCCAATCGGGGTAATTAGAATATATAATATATTTTACATAATATGCAATATACACATATAAAATATAAAATTAGAATCCACTAACTCCCATGGAGGTAATATTTAAAAGGCAATTGAATTGTGAGCATAAATGCAGTTAGGTTTAAATGAAAGAAACCAGGCAGGATGCAGTGACAAAGGAAAGGAGGTCAAACACACATTTCTGCACCATTGGGACTTGTTAAAACTCAGGCACGATTGAGAAGTCAGTCTTCATGTTGTGAACTAGTGTAAGGCTAGATATATTCTCCACCACCATGGCAGGGTCAAAACTCAAAAACTATAATACTAGGGCAGAGAATGTAACAAAGCAATGAAAATACATAAACAGAGCAAAGATATCCTTAGGAAACAGATATTTTACAGAGTTCACTGGAAAACACAACCTACCTTAGCAGTAGCCGATGATGAAACCCTGCATATGCAGAAATTCAGGGTTTTCTACAAGATATAATGAAGCAGTCCTGAACAGAGTGATGCAGGGCAAGAACAACACAGGGACCAGCCATGGCTCCTCAGACTCTGGACAGTGACAGGACAATGACAAACTGAAAGAAATAGAGTTGATCCCATTTTGCTCAGCACTGATAGGGCTGTGCGCTTGTTTGTTTTCACCAATTCTTAGTGAGAAGTTAGAGGTTCGAGTGAGACGTTAGAGGTTCAAGTTAGAACTTTCCTGTTTGTTATTTATAGTCTAATATATATGCATAGGGGCCTGGCTTGGCCAAGCTTATTCCTTGCTACAGATGCTATCCATTAAACACTTTCCAATATCCAAAAAGCACTTATATAAAGATTGCTTTTCCCTTTATTTACTGCCTTCTCAGCTGTTCATGAGTCAAACTATGTTCCTGTGTTGTTGTTGTAATTTTAGATTGGATATTACTCAAGATCTGAAGCTTAAAAAAAAAAAAAAAGATCTGAAGCTTATACGATATTCCTGCACCAAAATCAAGCATTGTTTTCCCTGTCAAAGTCAATTAACATCACATACCAATCATGTACTATGAATGATTTGTCAGACATTGTCTAGAAACTTTAATATGAATCCTTGTGTTACACTTACTATGTTGAAATCTGTGAATAAGTTGGTGATTGATAGTAGTTTGGGTTGAGCAATTTTGAGATTCTTCTGAATGTACTGTGAGATAGAATAAGTGAATTAATATATTGATGTCTCTGGTAATGTGGTTTTCCACTGTGGGAGTAGATCGACATGGATAACGAATGGGTAAAGTAGTGGAGAATTCTATGGTGTGGATTTGAACTGTAGTTATCTGGGGAAACTCATGACTACAAACACACACATGCACACATGTATGTTCTGAAATAGTCTAGAAGCAAAGGCATCAGTATCAACGTGCCCTCCTAATAGCCAGACTCTAGGACATGCAAAATATAAGATAAGCCTGGAGTATCTCATGCCAAAAACAAGGAAGTGCTCAAAGATTTATGGGCATATCAAAACTATGCAGAGGCTGAGTTAAGGAGTTCCCACTGGCCACAGTATTCTTTTTTTTTTAAGATTTTATTTATTTATTTATTTATGAGAGACACACACAGAGAGAGAGAGAGGGAGAGGCAGAGACACAGGCAGAGGGAGAAGCAGGCTCCATGCAAGGAGCCTGACGTGGGACTCAATCCTGGGTCTCCAGGATCACACCCTGGGCTGAAGGCAGCACTAAACCACTGAGCCACCCAGGCTGCCCCACAGTATTCTTTACAGAAAAGCATTAAATAATAAATATAAGAATTATAAAATTATAAATATCTCCTTTTTCCAAACACAAATGTAAGAATTGATTTGAGTAAGAATATAAATATTCTTTTTAAAAAAATTTTATTTATTTATTTGAGATACAGAGAGGAAGCATGAGCAGGGTGGGGGTGCAGAGGGAGGGGGAGAAGCAAGCTCCCTACTGAGCAGGGAGCCAGATTTGGGGCTCAATCCCAGGACCCCAGGATCATGATTTGAGCTGACGGCAGGTGCTTTAACTGACTGAGCCACCCAGGAACCTCTATAATTGGATTCTTAACAAGAGTTGGGGAATCGGCTAATCACGAAGTACAAGAGTAGCACCCCACATTTTATTTACTAATTACAAAACAGAAAGGCATTCTTCATAAGAGAGAGAGAGAGATCTAGATGGTGGTGGACTTTACTTTCTCAAATGATGAAGTTCAGCATCAGAAGTATCTTGGGATGACCTGACATGTTGTTACCTGCTGATGTGATGTAATGTGAGGTACATGCCATTTAGGAGATATTCTTGCCATATACATTTAACCTGAGTATAATCATGGGTAAAACCTTAGGAGAATTCCAGATTCTGGGACATTCCAAAGACAACTGGCCTGAAGTCTTCAAAAATGTCAGAAACCATGAAAAACAAACAAACAAAACCCCCCAAAATGGCAGGAAGTTGTTTCAGATTGTAGAGTCAATAAATATGACATGGCTTGACATCACAAAAATCATCAAGTGTGATCTTTGCCTCAGGCTGGAAAAGAAAACAGAACAGCCATAAAAGACATCTGAGGGACAAGGGTGGTAATGTACACATGGGCAGCATACTAAACAATATCATTGAATCAGTGTTAAAGTCCTTGGATGTCATACTAATGGCATGACATTCAAGAATAACTTTACACTTAAAGAGATACGTACTGAAATACTGAGTGAAAAGTGGTATGATATCCCAAACTTGCTTTCAAATAAATCTGCTCAAAACAAACACATGTACACGTGCATACCATTTATCTCACATTGCTATGTCAGTTTGGGTGCAGGATCTATGTGGAGTGAGGGTAAATGTGTGAGAGAGAAGGCAAATGTGTCAAAATATGAAGAAATACTGAATCAATGGAAATATGGTGTTTGTTGTAGTAGTATTTCAACTTTTCTATAGTTTTATTTTTTCATAGCTAATAAACAAAAACAGTGGAGAAAATTTTTGCTGAAGAGAGGGAGGGAAGGAAAGTAACCAGAAAGTACGGTTGATTGAATTATAGAAATCACTGTTCAATATGCCACATCTGGGCAGCTGGATGTTTCACACTGTAGCACTGGTACCTCACATTTTCATAATCTCAGTAGAATTCCTCCACCAATTGTTGAATCCAAAGCTTCTTTCCAATGTGTCTGAAAGCAGAGACTGTATTCCAAATACAGAAAATCAAAATGAGCTATTAAAGTCATCCAGAATATTACTAGCCAACACATTATCAGAGACCTATGCATCTAAGCCAATTTTCTGATTTTAAGCCAAATTGTTTATCTCAACTCAACATCCTAAGTATTTCTATCTCCAAACATATTGAACTAACACTAAGCATGTTTCCATGTTGGAAAATTTGAATAGGTGATGTGAAAACTTGGATGCTATTTGCATCCATTAGATAGACTTAACACTCAAAATCCATTTATAAATTCAACTTTATGCTGCTGAATATTGTGGTGACATTCTTATAGACTGAATTCCTTCATTTGGAAAACGATATCCTGTTTTTTTTTTTTTTTTATTTTATTTTAGGGTATATGCTATTAAGTAGAAGAACTTTGTACAGTGTATTCCTATCTATATGTTTAGCAGGATATCTTTCACGTAAAATGCCTAATTTTCTCATAACAGTTTTTAAGATTCTCATTCAAACATTACCTATAAAAAATGTTAGAACCATTTCTAGTCAAAAAGGAATTCAAGTTTCCTTTTGCCTTATTTGGCTCAACACAGTGTCATTCAGAAGTCCTCGTCATCACCAAAGTATAAAGCTTACTTCAGATCTGTGTCCTTCTCACCTGAAGTGTAAGCACCTCAAGGATAAGAAGGAGGTCTTTTGTCACACTTAGATATATCTTGCCTATGCTTGTCTCTCAAGAGTGGATTAGCTGATTTCATAGCTGAAAATAAATGCAATATATTCCAATAGGTTTAAAGTTAGTGTCATATAAATCTCACATAATTTGTGGACAATAGTCTGACATCTTCCTACCAAAGGGTGGGACGAAATTATGCCATATGTACCTTACCATTTCTATGCATTAAGTCACATGAAATATCATATCTTTGCTGAGAAGAGACTACATTTAGGAATATCCAATTTAAGAGAGTGTTTAAAGGTCATCAAGCATGATTACATTCTGTTCGACACTATAAAATGCACTCAAGTGTAAATGATTATTGAGCAAATTATGAATGATTCATTCACAGCAGATTTTTCATTAGAAGGTAATGTCTCCTTTCCCGTAAAGTCAACATTATGATCTGGGATGCCGTTTATTAGAACTTATGCTATTAAACATGATATGAAAAGAGATTCTTCTTAAGAGTCTCACATGAGTTAAATCACTCTCCACCTAAAAATGAACACATGCACTATAATCAGTGAAGGGAAAGGGGTGTGTGGTATGTTCATAATATGAGGGAACATGTATGCAAGTATGAGTATGTGCATGCTTTTCATCTTTTCATCTCTGATCTTTGATTTTTTTTTTAATTTTTATTTATTTATGATAGCCACAGAGAGAGAGAGAGAGAGAGAGGCAGAGACACAGGCAGAGGAAGAAGCAGGCTCCATGCACCGGGAGCCCGACGTGGGATTCGATCCTGGGTCTTCAGGATCGCGCCCTGGGCCAAAGGCAGGCGCCAAACCGCTGCGCCACCCAGGGATCCCTCTGATCTTTGATTTATGACTGAAAGCCAATTATAAATAGTTATTTCTTTTGCTTAAAATATTAGACTTTAAAATACCCCAAGATTCATAACTACTGTATTAGTCACAGAAGAAAAACATTCAAATGAGATTTTTGGATATTTTCCAAGTATTAGCTGAGAGCAGCTTTGGGAGAAAGAATACCAGGGTCCTTGGTAGTGAGATTTGTCCAAAGCAGGGGCCTTCAGTGGTAGAGGATCATATAAACTCGTGGAAACATTAGCTGGTAAGAGCCCCAGGAAGGTCAAGACAGTTTCTGGAACTTGATGAAAGTGGATTTCAGAAGCAGGTACTCTACTTCCCAGCTTTAACTGCGAGTAATTCTGTTACAGCCAAAAATCCTTTGGTACTACATATATCAACAGCACTTGATAAAAAGATTTATCCGAATAATGATCTGTTTATTTTTCAGTTTGAAATATGGACACACTCCACAGCATCTTTTTATCACTGAGAAGTAAGAGATGCCTTCACTTCCTGTGAAAAGGGCCACTTTACAGGGCCACTGCCCACTCTTCATATTTTAAAAGACATAAACAGGAATTTTGAAAAAAACAAACAAACAACTCTCCCCATTTGCATATGAAATTTCCTGAAGGGCAAATTTCATCACTGACACATTGCCCTTGAGTGGGGGTTATAGATACATTAACATTGAAAGAATAATCACCAAGTATTTCAATTTACTTGATTTCACAGGCTTTTAACCCACTCTAAGGAGTATAATTTGATTACTAAACTGCAAGCCAGATTAGGAGCTGCTAGCATGTGACTTATTTAATTGACTCCATGGAAAAGTTCATGGGCAATCCATTGATTCTGGCATGTACACAATTCTTGCTTGGGTGCTCTAAATCTCACTTTCTTAGTGCCAGAGGTGAGTTTCCATTGTTGATCAATTTCTGCATCATGATGCTAGCACAAGCAGTCATCCAGGATAGGTAGGGGTCATGAGTCGTGACAGTGCATGCAATGAAAAAAAAAAAAAGTGGCTTGAGCCCTTGTCTCACCGGTCCTCTCTTCAATCTGATAAAATCCAATTAGATAACCTTTTACTGTGTCTGAAGGAAGCAGGCACAGGACGTGCACTAGTTCATGCATCTATTTAGATACTGAGACTAAGCATGTGCTGTGTGTCCGGCAGCACCGTAAATTATTGCAGATTCAGAGATGAAACAAATAGCCCATGCAAGGTGCTCACAATGTGTTTGGACAGAGAGTGGGAGATACAGAGCGGCAGCAGTGGTGTAATAGGGTGTAATTGCAGAGCCATGGACCGTCACCAGAGTTTAGAGGCGAGGAGAAAATACTTGAGTTTTCAGTAATGGGATATACTTGAACATAAAACCACATCAGACTGTGAAGATCCAAAAGGAATGAATCGAAGGATGGTACTGTATTCTGCACCCATCGGGAAGGCATTGGGAGATTTTAAGGAACTGAGTGACAGTATCCATTCTGAAGTTCATAAGGTAACAGGCTAGAAGGCACAGTTTCAGCTGAGTGAGGGATGTTGTATCAAACCATACAGGATGGTTTCTGAGTAACACATAAAAATGTAAATCACTGAGGGAAAGTAGCTATAATTCATGAGGTCATAAAAACTGCTTTAAATCATAAACACAAAGAAAAGGTTTCTTAAAGCGAAAGAGAGAGAAGGCGGGACTTAAATGGGCAATAAATGATGATTTTAAATCTCTTTATATTGACATGTAGATGGTTTTGATCAGGCAATTCCAGAAAGCTATGTGACTTCAAGTAAGAGTTATATTCAAGATGAGGCGCCTAGCCGTCTAATGGAAGCTCACTACCTAGTGGGTTTACTTCCCTGAGGGTTTAATGTGCTTCAGGCATCTGCCTGTGGCCCTTCCCTCAGGGAGGATGTGGACACTGGAAAGGTAATGCGGAGCACTCCCATGAGGGGAGCCTAGGCACGTCTCAGTCATGTCTCCCTCAAGAGGTGGGGAGAATCAGGGCGAGAGGCTAAAGACCATGTCTCTAGAATGGTCACCTGGGATCTGCCTCCCTACCCCTGGACAGCTCTGGGGAACAGGTCAGGACTTTCTGATTTCTCTCTGCCCTAAACCAGGGCCTCAGAAAGAAATCCCACACAGGCTCCACCCTCTCTCTATTCAAGCTGACGCACTGACGCTAGGATAGAAGGAAAAGGTTGGGGCACCTTGGTGGCTCAGTGCTAAGCATCTGCCTTTGGCTTGGGTGATGATCCTGGGGTCCTTGGATCGGGTCCTGCATTGAGCTTTCCATGGGGAATTTGTTCTTACCTCTGTGTCTCTCATGAATAAATAAATAAAATCTTTTAAAAAAAGAAAGGACCAGCTTAAGAGCTATTAACCTCTGTCCATGGAGTGAAAATACATAACTGAGAGTGAACACTGCAATGTCAGTCCTGTGTAAACATCATGAAAACACACTTTATGGCAGGGTGATACCTAAGGGTGATGGGGTATACTATATTTAAATTTGCTATTGAGAATGATTCAGTATGCTTTGAATTCTGGTATCAAATGATAGAAACCCAACTTTCTTTAAAAATAAACATTTCCAGGATGCCTGGGTGGCTCAGCAGTTGAGCGTCTGCCTTTGGCTCAGGGCGTGATCCCAGAGTCCCAGAATCAAGTCCCACATCGGGCTCCCTGCGAGGAGTCTGCTTCTCCCTCTGCCTGTGTCTCTGCCTCTCTCCCTCTCTGTGTCTCTCATGAATAAATACATAAAATCTTAACAAAATTAAAAAAATAAACATTTTCATTTAAACTTTACGGTATAATAACCTGTATGCTCACAATAAAAAGAGAGACACATTTCAGATTACAGCATACAGAATGTTTTCTATTAAAAGCTTCACCTTATATTTACTATTAATTATGTACAAGCATATTTACTTCATTTTTGTAAATGGATGGCAGCAATAAATGACACTGTGGTTCCTAAGTAAATGCCAAGTAAAGGTAGTCCACATTGGGGCCCTAACCTTGAAATGGCTAATGATAAATTACTGAAAAACACAGCATTAACATATGCCCTTTTACAGCAAATAAAGCCAACCACAACTAAAAGGGGATTTGCTTTTTGTTTTCATTTATGAGGCCATCAGTTCATCTCTCTCTCTCTCTCTCTCTCTCTCTCTCTCTCTCTCTCACACACACACACACACACACAGCCTAAGATTCTCACAGCATTTTAAGTTAGCATCATGCCTGCAGGGATACCCTGCGTGAACACCAAGATGATGCTCTTCTGTTACACACAGTCTAGAACACACAGGGTTGCTTTTCCAATCATGGTGGTAGATTACTTTTATTCCATCCACAGTGCATCCTAGTGCATTTGTGACCAAGAACATACATTTGCAAAATGGCTGGGTAAGATGTCAAATGCCTATTTAGGTTATGGAGTAAGCAAACGAAAGTGAACCAAATTAACCAGACAGACATCATGGTGGGAAATGAAGGTGGATTCCTACTTCAATAAAGATGATATCAAAGATTTCCTTTAACAAAGTTGCTGTGTATGTTGGTAGACCCAGAGAGAAAGCATTCTTTTTCTTTGTAGAAGGCTTCTTTTGGAAGGGACAGAGACACTCTACCAGTATTGAGAAAATATGGACGTTCCTTACTCCAAAGAATAGTAAGAGGTTATCAGTGATCCTGAAAATTGGCACAAAGTCTATAAAGTTTTAAATCAAGAGAACTGAAAGAATCAGGGAAAGTACTGTGGATAAGCTTCCAATCCAGGCTAGTCCTTGAAGGTTGGGCAGGGCTGTCAAGTATTCGTCATTTTTTTCTCAACTTCAAACTCACTCATCTACATTCCACTCTCGATGCTTGTGATGTAAGATGCTTGTGATGCAACTGCTGCAAGCTACATTTCCTGGATTCCTTTGCCAGTGGGCTTTTGTCAGATTCTGTAAATAGGGGCATTTAGGGGAGGCTTGGAATGCCAAAGAAGAAGATGGAAATGTCCTCATTCCTGTCTGCTTGCTGCTCCTGTCAGCACAGTCCTAGGAATGGAAATACCCAAGGAGTGGTTCTTTGTCAAAGAGGCAGCTTTGTTTCCAGCCTCTGGCTTCTCCTGGAACTCCTAGGACCAGTTTATCTTGCCCCTCTAAGGAACCTATAGCAACCAGATCTTCAAGCAAGGAAGGTAGAGAAGGGAAAAGGTCAGAGAAACATCAGATTTGGGAGCTCACCTTCAGTGCTGTCTGAATCTATCTAGATGACCCTCTCCAAGTGCCAAGATAGATCCAATGTCTTCCCAATCAATGCTATCACTTTCACATAAAAGATGTGAAGAGTCTGTGAGCTTAGTTGCAGTTCTGCAACTTTTTGTAATTCTATAAGACTTTGGATTTGATTTTCCACAAGCCAGCTCTACCGCTTCAAGGCAAAATAGTAACAACAGTGGTGACAGCAACAAACCTTCTTTTAGGCCAACATACAAATTCTCTGAGTTTTGGAACATATCCTGAGCTTGTGATTTTCTCTAAGTTCCCAACCATTTGGTCTCATAGTCCTTGTTATCAACACAGGTGAATATGGCAAGGACATGAATAACCAAGGCACTGGCTTTATTAGATGCTTCTTCACAGTCCATCACAGTAAATATTCCTCTAAGATTTCTCTGAAGGATCTTGAACCATCTAATAGGATGATGGTCAGCTGGGATAAAGTAAATATATCTATCTGCCAGGGATTATTGGCTCTGATTTGAAATTGACTCATGGTATCCAAAATGCCTTTCCTGTCCATCATATTTCTAACAGCATGCCCATCCACAGATGCATATAATGCCTAGTCACTGTATGGTGCTCACACACATTGCTTCTGAATAGTGAACTCAGTCATTATAAAGGACATACAGTAATGTACTTTGACTTTTCTCATATCATCCAGAAGCAGCTGGCCTGTTGGAATGGTGATCAGCCCAGCAATGCCTTAGTTGTGGTACCAGTTGTTGACAACATTCAGAAAGGTAGAGTCACTGAGGGAACTCTGACAGGTGCTCTGAACTAATAAGCAATGTATGGTGCCATTTTTCTCACAGTCAAAAAAACACATACAGAATAAAGAGGCGGCAGTGGGAGTGGCTACCATCACTATTGCACCTGACAACCCACTGATAGCATGTTTGATTTACATAGTCTCAATATGGCCTCTGTTCATTCAGATGTCTTAGTACCCAAGAGTGCAGGGGTACTCTGCATAGAGGTATAAAAAAAATAGTTCCTTTTACTAAAAGCTGAGTATAGAAAGGAATATACAAGTAGCTCTGAAATGTATAAAAGATGAAAAAATCTGGGCAGCCCCAGTGGCTCAGCGGTTTAGCTCCTGTCTTCAGCCCAGGGCATGACCCTGGAGACCCAGGATGGAGTCCCACGTTGGGCTCCCTACATGGAGCCTGCTTCTCCCTCTCTCTCTCTCTCTCTCTCTCTTTCTCTCTCTCTCTCTCTCATGAATAAATAAAATAAAATAAAAAAGATGAAAAAGTCTTATTCATAAGGGGAACTAATTAAAAATATACTGGCAGACCATCTTTTACCCATCAAACTGACAAAGTCCAAAAAGTCTGATAAACTAAATTGGTGGGGATTTACAGAAATAGGCATGGCCATACATTGTAAGTTTAAAAAAAAAAGGCCATTTCCTGGCCATTTCCTCAAATGCTGAACAGAGAAAAAAGAGGGATACTGGTTGGCTGGAGTATCATCTCAATTACTATGAGAAAACTGGGTTGCTACTATACAATGGTGACAGGGAGAAATGGGTATGATATAGAAGGGATTCCTATGTCACTTCTTAGTATCTCCATATCTAAGACTAAAAGTTAATGAGAAACTATGGCAACCTAATAAAGATTTCTGTGTTTAGAGCCATGAGGGGAGAAAATTTGGGTCACCATATAAATTTTTTATATGGGGAAAAGGTAACACAAGATGGGTTATAGAAAAGACACATTATAAAAAAATCTAAACTCTCATTACCAGTTACAGAACTAAAAACTGTATCAATTAGGCATATTTTTCTCCTTCCTTCCTCCTTCCTTCCTTCTCTCCCTTCTTTCCTTCCTTCTTTCCCCTCTCTCTCTATGTGTGTGTGTGTGTGTGTGTGTGTGTATATACCCATATATGTGTATATATATACATGTATGTATACATATATATACACAAATACAGATGCCCATACATATATATATACACACATACAATATATGTGATATGTATACACACATACAATATGTGTGTATATAGAGACTATATATACATATTATATAGTATAATAGATATGTATATATGTATATACACATGTATACATATATACAGTTTATATATATGTGTAATTTATATATATACATATACACATACATAAATGTACCCATACACACACACACACACACACACACACACATATCTGTGTGTGCAGTGACAACTTTTTTCCCCCTTCTTTATTTCTTCTAGTTACCTTCTGTTTATATCTTTGTGGTTAACTTTATAATTTAATTTATTCTTTAGAAGATAATCCCATGCAATTGAGATTAAACTAGAAAAAGTCCAGTGTCTCAGTGATGGACAGCATGATTATTGGAACTTGTCTTTCATTTTCAGGGAAGGCTCAGAGAGTCCTAGTATGAGTGATTGTTTCTTGCTGGGTATACAGAGGAAGTATTGGCCATTGTGGAAAAGAAGTTCAAAGGCATATGCAGTCTGAGTAGCCATTCAATGTGGATTACTTAATTATTGTCTCTCAACTCCAAATCCACCAGCTATTCTCCATTTTTTTTAATGTGTTGGTTGGGTGTTGACATATTAAATGATTCAAGCTCTTTTACCAGCTGGTTTCTTGCTAGATTATGCCAAAAGCAGCCATCACCAAGAGGTTAGAAAACAAGGGGAAGGAAGAGGGCTTCCTTCTTCCTGTTGGGTGCTGCTTGGTGAGCATTGTGCCAGCAGTGGCGGCTTCTCTCAGTAGCCACATGGCTCTATACCAGCTCTTCTTTCCAGCCTTGAGCTTCTTCTAAATTATGGGGACTAGTCTCATCCTACCCTTTTAGAGATCTGAACCTCAAATCTGAAAGGGCTCCCCGGTGAGCTTCTAGGTTCTGAGAAACCTAATTTCTTTCCGTGTTCTTCTAACACCAAGCTAGAAGTGGTTGTATCTTCTTCCAGATATCATCTGTCAGTGTGCTAATTCCTCATGTTAAATCCATTCTCTGAAAACCAAGTGGGATTTCTCATCCCCTGGCTGTGAAAGGGATACAGCAGAGTTTAAATCAATGATGTTGGGAGTTCAATGTGACATGCTAAGTACAAGTAATAAAGAATGTAAACTATGAATGAATACAATGGATATTATGCAAGAGAAGTCAATAAATCTGTCACACTGAATTTGAAATACAATTGAGAAAGGGGAAAAAATCAAAGATAAGCCTCAGATTTGAGGCTGAATAAATGGAATATGAGGGTAGAGATTATTGGTGTTGTGATACATATTGAACATGAGGTGTTTTGAAGACATCTAAGTGGAAATTTATCACAGGTAAGTTTACATTTTCTTAGGTTCAAGGAAATCTCATAATATTGAAAACAAAGATTTGAGAAATATCTTAAGATCAGTCTATTTCATCTAGGGGAATAGATGAGATCACCAGGGAAGAATGACGAAGAAGGAATAAAATCCCTAAAGAAAGTGTTATAAAATCCCTTCCATAGAAAGGGGAGCCTAAAGATGAGGCAGTGGTCAGCTGTGTCAAACGCCTGAGCAGGAAAGTAAAGCCGACGCCAAGTACAATTATTATAGAAAGTGAGTAACTCTCCAAAATACCACCTTCCAACCAGCCAGCTGTCCTGTGGGAATGTGACACATCATCAGTCCTGACTTAATAAGAATGACACCAACAGTTAGCATACATAGAAACAGGGAGAATGCTGCCAACATCGTGTAGCACATCCCTAAATACAACCCATACAGACTGTTTCCACATGCTTCATACTCTAGACCCGAGAACTCTATGAATAACTGCATGAGTCTGTGGATGGTGCCTCACCTCCAAAGTAGAAAAATAGTTCCACTTACGACTCTCAAGGAAGCAATGCTTTAGATCATTCTTTTTTCAATTCTTCTTCATTGGCATAGCATTTTTTGCTATCTGATTGGCAACATGTAAATATTATCATTATATCTTCCTTTATTAGTGACAATGCTTCCTCCCCCCCCCAAAAAAAAACCCCACAAAAAACAAAAAACTTAAGCTGAAGGAAATAAAGCACAGCTTCAGATTCAGGAAATCTTCTAATGGGGGTTGGAAGAAAGGATTAAGAAATAATTATCCTCAGCAAAAATTAGGGAAGGGACCAAACACCTAGTCTGCTTGTCCCTCTCCACTCAGCCACTCACAGCTTGTCATTTCCACACATAAAAGAAGCAATCATTGAGGAACACCTCTTCCATTTCTGACAATGCACAATGGTCAAAACCGTGAAAGGTCAAATGATGAAACCTGGTATAGCTGATGATTCTTCTCAAGCAGAGCAACACTCGTAGTCGAAGATATATGGTAGGCTAACAGTAAGTATTTGTTGAATAAAGGTGCACATAGATGTATGGTGACTGATAGACACCTCTTTTCTAGGTATGTGGCTCCTTTATAATTAGAGGATGAATTACTGTATTCAAGACAGAGGTAGAGCATTGTCAGATAATAGTGTCTGCTAAGAATAGTCAGAGCCTATCAGATATTGATGACCTGTCATTGCTAGAAATAGTTTCACCTATTAGCAGCAACAGAAGCAGGATGTTGTGGATCATGATATCCAATATATTAGCTTCTTGTATGAAATGCAGACATAAAGTTAATGACCGTAAATATATTTCTGAGTGCTTATTTATCATGTGATGCCATGGAAAGTACAATGGGAGAAAGAGGTAGAAACTGTAGCTTCTGCCAAACAGAAACATCATCTATGCCAACACAGGCTTCTTCCATAGATATACACCATTCCATTTCTTTAGAGCCAGTATATTATTAAGGTGATTTTTGTTAATTTTATTCATAAGCAAAAATAATACCTATAATTCACTTTGCTTGTGATTCTAGAAGCCGCCTATTTCAGGATGTTAAGAGCCCCCATCCATACCAATATTAGAGCAAGCTTCCATGCTTATACAAAACATCCTAGCTTGGCTGTTACAGCACTCAAGTCAGCTTCTCTGCTGAGTCCTGGTGCACAGGACGTTGTGAGATGCAGCCTGCCATGGCCCCGGAGACCCTGCACACTGTTGCTGAGAGTAATGAGCATCAAGGCTCTGAGCACTCTCTTCCCCAGCTTATTGGGAATGTAGTTTGTAGCGATCAAGCTTGAGGAATGAGGGGACATGCCCACCTCCCTCCCACCCCTGACAAACAGCAGCTTGCTTACTGTAAAAGTGGCAGATTCTCCAAGCTTAAGCTCCTCAGCTGTGAGAAAAAACCTGCAGAGTGGAGTTTCCATCTGGAATCTTCCATATCACCTCCATGGTGATGGGACTTGGGGAGCTAAGGGAGCGAACACAGAGACTCGGACACTCATACCTCCCACTGTGACATGAGTAACTGAGTCTCCTCACATCTTCTGCCAACATCCACGAAACTGCAACACGCTAACTTATTAGCTTGTGTGTCTGGTAAAATCCTAGAGTTGACAAAAGTTTACTGCTGAGAGAAGAAAATGTGAAAAGATAACAACCTATTTGCCAAAAATTTAGGTTTCAATGTCTGTCTTCTTATCCTCATTCTGAACTAGGAAGAGTATCCAATGCCTATCTTTGTTGTGTCCATACTATCCGGGCTTTTCTTATCAGTATTTGCCAATTCTTGGACGATTACTCAGAGGTGTTTGTTTGTTTGTTTGTTTGTTTGTTTTAACATGGAATGATATATAAATGTAATACAATTCATTGTTTTAAAAAGTCAAAGATTTTTACTTCTCCTTCAACGACCGCTGCCTGAGATCCATTTAATTAGCTTAGATCAACTTTAGAACTCTCCTTCACTTAATTAATCCTTATTTAGAAAATGATCACATTGTATGACAAATGCTACCATGGTTCATTTTGAAATAGTAAAATCACATGTTAAATGTGGTATCATCAGTGTGAAGTAGTAGTTCACTGACTTAGTAATTTTATAATGCCTGATACTCAATTCTTTTAATTCTTATCAATAATATGAAAGGTTTTGACCATTAAGTAAAAAAGTATACCATGATGAGTCTTGAAGTTTTTTGTTTTTCCTTTTGGAATTTCTCACAGACAGCTGAAGCCCTGACCACTGCTACTTGCTTCCACAGCCCTTTATTCCAGAGTCCATATGTCCTGAATATGATGTTTGTCACCACAATGGAAAAGTTGAGATTCACTAAAGAAGGTGAAATATGGTGGCATTGTGTTATTTGGGTGTTTTGAAAATGTTTTAGAAAGTGGGATCCATCTGTCTGTCTAATAAATATTTTCACACATCTTCTGACTAGAGAAATAAATACAAAGTTTAAACAAGATAAATTCGCATCTTTTCATTATTAAAGCAAATTTGCATTCAGAAACTTAGGGGTTATATATTTTTTAATGATTTCATTTATTTATTTGACAGAGAGAGAGAGCACAAGCTGGGAGATTGGGACAGGGAGAAGCAGGAGCCGGATGCAGGGCTTGATCCCAGGACCCTGGGATCGTGACCCAAGCCAAAGGTGGACCCTTAACTGACTGAGCCACCCAGGTGCCCTAAAAAGTTAGTAGCTATAAATGTTACAATTACCTTGTTTGAAAGTAAGCTGTTTTACAGAAATATCAAAATATCAATGTTTTCATAGTTAAACTTCTGATAGTCCTGGTTTCAGACTGTCCCTAGTAAACAATTATGAAAGATATACCTTGTTTATTCTGACCAAACCAGATGCAATTACAAAACAAGACTAAGATTAGTTGTGATAATTTACTATTCAAAAACATAATCTATACCCAACAGACATAATTAATAGAACTAGTAATTATACAATTAATAGATAATACTAGTAGAAATAATGTCTTTAAAATTTTAATACTCTAAAAGAATTCTCATAGCTCTGACCCTGGGGGTACATCTTAGCTTCTTGCCTCCTACATTCTGATTCATGCAATATTAAAAAGCAAACAAAACTAAACAAAATCTTTTGGGTAGATTACAACATTTAATTTAATTTAATTTAACTGACATCTACTGATGTCATTTAATTTTAACATTTAATTTAATTTAATTAATTTAATTTAATTTAATTATTTAATTTAATTTAACTGACATCTATTGAGCTTTTGTTATTTCCCAGACACTGTACTAGGCATTGAAGATTCAAGGTATAAAATAGACCCAATGCCCGTTCTAGTGGCAGCTGCAATCTATTAGAATAAAGAACATATGGGCATGGAAGTAAAGAATCACTGAAATCACTTTGATGTAGCTCATCAAATACTAATGCTTCCATATACCTAGTAGTCCTATAACCATGTAGAGTCAAGGACTTTCTTTTTCAAGGTTTCTGTGGCATTCTGAAAAACTTTTATTCACAAATAAGTTCCAATCCACTTTTAATTGTAGGCAAGCTAGCTACCAAATTTATCTTTCTCTTGAGCTTTTTTTAGTATGTATACATGGCCTACTTTGAGTTAAAACTTGCATTTCTCTGGGTCAATCAAGAAATACCTCTTTTACATGCTCCACTGTCTATTCCACCAACATTCTTCTTATTGAATTTAATTTATCTCTCTGGTTTCTTCTAGGAAGGATGAGCACTCCTTAATCTAGTATTTTCTCCATACTACATTTCAAACTTTGCTATGTTTCCTTACTGAACCATACTTCACAATAATTCAGTCAGATGCATTTTTTTTTCTAAAACACACTTTGACATAATATGCTTAATAACTGAGATTGAGACCAGATATTATTTGCATCACTTTTGGTGTCATGTTCAGTCAGAAGCTCCTAGCGCTTTTTCTTTTTCAATTATTCACTTCTAAAAGCATTAAAAGGGTTACTTGGTTAAAGCTTGAAGGATTTCAAGGCAAATGTTGAAATAACTGTCAGATAATATCAGTGTACTTTGCAACAAAATCAATTCTACATGTTCATGCTCAATTGCAAAGGCAGGACATCTGCACTTTGACTACCTGCCCGGCACACTCAATGCCAATGATTTTTCTCACACTTACGGCACTTCATCGTGCCTGTTACACAAAATGTGTCACTCTACCAACTCAGTTGTTACTTTTAAAATGTGACTCATTTCAGAGCACCTGGTAGCTCAGTCAGTTAAGCAGTCAATTCTTGATTTTGGCTTAGGTCACGATCTCAGGGATTGAGCCCTGCGTCAGGTTCCACACTTAGCCAGGGAATCTGCTTATGGATTCTCTCTCCCTCTCCCCCATTTCCCCCCACTCTTCTGCTCATTCTTTCTCTCTCTCAAATAAATAAATCTTAAAAAAAATAAAGTGTGACCCATTTGATTACTGCTTAGGAGAGATGAGTTGAAGAGTAAGAAAAATGAGTTTAAAAATGAAAATCAGGGGAAATTTAGACTCAAAGCTTCTGAAATCTGTGGACATACCAACATTCCTCTTCCTCTTTCCTTATGCTACCCTAGAAGTCATGAAAGTGAGCAACAAGGAGCACAGCTTCACATGCTAGGAATGGCCAGGTAAAGCCACAGAAAGTACAGCAGTGAATGAAGCCAAACGCATCCACAACTTAACTAGAAATTATAACAACTTTTTGACTGCCTGGTATGTTGAATAAATCATTGTATTTTTAACTATTTCACTAAATAAAAAGGCAGATTGAGAGAATTGTTTCAGCCACATATATTCCATAGTCCTAGATAGGTAACTTCACTGGCATAGTTATAGACCATTAAAATATAGTTTGTAAAGCTCAACTTGCCACGGGAGGATCCCTCCCAACTTTTCTCTCTTTTTCACTGCATTTTCTCTCTCACTATCTGTGCCCTAGCTCTGTGGCAGAATTATTTCAAGTCCTTGAAAACTCTTATGTCTTTTCTCATCTCTTCATACTGTTTCTTTTGCATGGGATATGACTTCTCTACTCCAGCCCTCCTTAGCTTAAAAAGTCTTACTCAAAGTGAAATGTCTCATTACCAGGGAGACTTCCAATTACCAAAACTCCTGTGCACCCTCCTGCTTTGAACTGTTCCAGAACCCTTTATTTTCTGTCACTGAGCTTTATTGCATTACTAAGTACCTTCTGTGCCAGAGTGTGAGCTGCACGAGGGCAGGGGCCCTGGCTTCTTAGCTCACAATACTATTATCAGCACCTTCTACACAATGTCCTGCACACGGTAGGAGATTATAGATAGAGCATATTATATACAATATATACTGCATATATACATATATATGTGTATATACTTTTATAACCATATATAAAAGCAAAAATCTAAAGTGAATGAGAAGATGATAATGTCATCCTAGCATTTTGCTGAAATGGTTCTTTTTTAAAAATTTTTTAAAAGATTTTATTTTTTCATGAGAGACAGAGAGAGAGAGAGACAGAGAGAGACAGAGAAAGAAGCAGGCTCCATGCAAGGAGCCCCATGTGGGACTCAATCCTGGGACTCCAGGATCACGCCCTGGGCCAAAGGTGGCGCTAAACTGCTGAGCCACACAGGGATCCCCCTGAAATGGTTCTTTTATTTGTTTTGAAAGTGTTTGCATGGTTTTATTGGTTAAGATTTTATTTACTTATTCATGAGAGTCACAGAGAGAGAGGCAGAGACAGAGGAGGGAGAAGCAGGCTCCCTGCGCAGAGTCTGATGCGGGACTCAATCCCAGGATCCTGGGATCAAGATCTGAGCCGAAGGCAGATGCTCAACCATTGAGCCACCCAGGCATCCCAGCATGTGCTTGTGTTTTCAGGGGACCACAGCCCGGAGATATCCTATATTTCACTATGATAATGCATCAAAGTTATGGATTTTCATGGTATGAGGACAACACCTAGATCATAATAGTTGGCAAAAAGAGAATTCTGGGGAAAGCAGCCATCAAGAGCATAATCTAAGCCACAGCGCCAACTGACTATATAATCTCAGTTTACTGAAGGCCAGACAGCAAATCACACACTGCTTTTTCAGTTGTATATTTAAGCTAGAAATGTCCTAATTAGCAGCTGTCCTGATAAAACTTTTCAAAGACAATTAACTGAAATCCCTTTCAAACGGTTTCCAGTTAACTTAAAAGTTAAATGGATGCTTTATAATGCATATTCAAATAATGTTTAACTTTTCCAGAACCATTGAAAGGGCAATATTATATAGTGGCGGATCAAAGGCTTTTATAAAACTAACAAACCAGAGGCTACATAAAGTCTCAAAAGTAACAATACTTGATCACATATTATTAGAATTCACTTGGCTTTCTATTACTTGCCTCAACATCATTAATTCATCTAAGGTTTGTTAAAATTAGCTTTAACTTTATTTATAATTGATCATATTTTGTCAGAATCTGTAAAGAATATTTTGGATAGTATTAGAGAAAGTAATAAAACCACAATTATTTTAAATACAGATGCAAATCCAGATGGGTGCTTACAACTGGCAATAATGTATATTTGCTAAACTACTGTAATCTTAATATTTTTATATTGCTAACATGTGTAATGCAGGACTGAGATATAGCCAGAAGAATGGAGAAATATGCATTAAATAAGCACCTCCAGTTTTTCTTCTAGAGGTGTATATTCCATACTTATCACCCAGGGAAAATAGTCAACAGAACAAGGATGGTGAAGAAGAATAAAACGTGGTATGTTTCCTGCTGTACCAAGCGGAATGTGAATATGCCATTTTATTAGTGCAGAGCATTCTAATGTCATTTGGTAAAATAAACATAACAGCATTAATTTTATTTTTAATTATTTAATAGTTTCAGACTAAGTTAAACTTTTCCTGGTGTGATGACTGATTTGGAAAACTTAATAAAATTAATTCTAATTTTTTTATAAATGTTACTTAAAATCATGTATAATGAATGGCTCAAATTATAGAGTAAATAATAAATGCAAAACTGTTTTTTTTTTGTAACATTTGGGAATGGAGCTTTCCTTTCTGTATTATTTACATTAAAGATAAAACAGCTAGATTATAGAGTTGTACACACACACACACACACACACACCCCAAGAAACAATACTGACAGATTAGAAAAGGCAAGAAATTACTTTTATGGTTTCCAGAAGTGTCAAAATTGAGGAGAACCAAACCTGCCTCTCAATTGTTTCAGGAAATATTTTTTTAATTTTTTTTTAAGTTTATGATAGTCACACACACAAAGAGAGAGAGAGAGAGGCAGAGACACAGGCAGAGGGAGAAGCAGGCTCCATGCACCGGGAGCCTGACATGGAATTCGATCCCGGGTCTCCAGGATTGCGCCCTGGGCCAAAGGCAGGCGCTAAACCGCTGCGCCACCCAGGGATCCCAATATTTTATTTTTTAAAAGATTTATTTTATTTATTTATTTTAGAGAGAGAGTGAGAGTTTGAGAGTGCACACATTTGAATGAGGGGAGGGGCAGAGAAAGAGAGAGAGAGAATCTCAAGCAGACTTCCCATTGAGCAAGCCCAAACCGGTGTTGGATCCCAGGTCCCTGAGATTATGACCTGAGCTGAAATCATGACCATCAGATGCTCAACTGGCCGAGCCACCCAGACACCCCTTTAGGAATTAATTTAAGAACATAACAAGTCTCTAAGACTAGGCTCTATCTTATCAAGTAGCCTCTATCCACACAGAAGTGGTCCCTGTGACCTCACAATGCAGAAAGCTTCCACTTTCCCAGCCTCTCTCCACTTCCCTTCTGCCACACTGTCCCACAAAATGCAGTAACTCTCACCTCATAAATTCTTTTGCTTCATAATACTGTTATCTAAATATAAATATCTTGGGTTTTTTTTTTAATAACTTGTTCTTTTGGTCAATTAATCTAGTTCACTGCCCAACAGAAGCTTTCAATTTTTAGAGGTCAAAAAATTCTGAGAATCTGATAAGATCAAATTTCTTTACAGAAAAAAATGTACATATATACATGCACATAATTTTGTGCATCATTTCAAAGACGTTGCAGCCTAGGCCCAGGACTGACAGTGAATGAGTGTGCTTTGGCATGGTCAGAATGTCAGTTATGGCCAAGGTCCATTCTGATAGGCTATGGTGCCCATTCCGATTGCCCATGACAAACCAGTTGATACATGTGCTGAATGACATCCCTGCCTGAAAACATGATCCTGACCTGAATAGCAATGGTGTAAAATAATGGCACTGCCCACCTTTGGTTACTATACCATCATTCAAGGAAGTCACATGGCACATACTGAATAGAATTCAAACTTTGGAACCAGGAAAATTAAAATTGAAATCCTGGATTTACCACTGGGCTCACTGTGTGATATAAAGACATTTATTTACCTTCCTGAACTTAAATTTTTCCATCTGTGAAATGAAGATGATAATATCTTTGTGATAGGGTTTTATAAAATATCAAATGAAAGCCATCTTTAAGTGTTTAGGTTAGAGTGGATCCTCACCAAATAGATGATGGTGATGGTGATGATGATAATGGTAACAATGGTTATACTGAACTGTTTATCATTTAGATAACCTTCTTAACAGTCTAAACAGTCTCAAAATCTACCCCCTCACTAAAATCATAATTGTGACATTAATTAAGAGGCAGTTGTCATAACCACGGTAAATTCTGTCTTGAACTTGGACCTTTTGAGAAACTTCTACAGGTTCAATTCAACAATCATTTATTGGTAATGCATGGCATACGAGGCACTATATACACAGGAACTTTATGAACACCACATTATCACATGCTGTAAGCCAATACAGAGGAGCAACAACCTCAGATGAGAAAGATAACACATTTACAAAGCAAATAACATCTAAAATACCAACCAGAATATACAGAAATGCAATAATGGCCAAGTGAATTTTAGCAGTATAAATGTTCTTGCTTTCACATTGTTTCATAGCAAACATTTCTAGGCTTCTGTAAAAATGTGGTGTATGATGAAAAGCAACATTTATTATCTTAGCTTATATTAGTAACTCAATTTCCCTTAGGAGTGCTATAGATGTGTAAGGGGATTGGAACTGAATTAACAAAGCTATTTGGGTAACAGCTGAAATAAGATCCAAGAATGAAATAATGCATCTATAAATCTTTCTCTGTGTCTATAAATTCTGCAGTCCCTTGGGCTACTTTCTTGGTACCTGGAGGGCAAAGTGATTATTTTAATTTTAAAAAGCTAGTAGGTACAAATGTATGCTATGATTTAGAGATAAGACTTAAATTTTTCTGAAAATATTTAATATATTTTACATGTGAAAATACAAGTAGATTTTTTTTTGCACTGCTGATCTTCCAACAATGACCTAAAGATGAAGGATAATCTTAAAGTATCTGTTATTTCATCCATACATCCAGTAGATATTGGAGAGAACCTATTATCTACAGGTGCCTGTTTGGGGTGGAATTGGCAAGGATGCTTGAGCCATAATCTCTTACTTCAGTGACACTATAGACCAGCTGGATAGCAAAAAATGCAGGCCAACATCTCTGATGGTTGTAATGAGATAACTGATGACAAAAGATAACATGCTATGACAGCTCATAGGATAAAACACTATAAGAAACTGGATTTGTTTATCGAAGACCTAGATTTGAGCTAAGCCTTGAAGATGAGAAGTGGACATATAGAAGGGGAAAGAATACCTTATGTAGTGGAAACCCAGTAAGGCTAAAAGTGACCAGTACTGCTAAGAGGTAACTGAGTAAACCAGTGAAGACTGGAAAGGCAGGATGGTGGTAGACTGCAGAGCTTATATGCCAGGTCATGAAGACTGGCTTCAAGAGTCAAAACACAGGTACCCCTGAGGGGAGAGACCCCAATTTACACACCTAACACCCCCAGTGTCCATGGTGCCTGATACATGATAGATACTAAATAAGAATATGATGAATAAAATGACCAGAGACTTACCTCAAAATTTCAATAAAGTGGATAAAAGTGGCACCAAAGTATCCTATAAACTACTTTACATTTAGATCCTCTTCCTAATAACCTACAAGACGTGGATAAGAATGTTATCTTGTCTAAGATACAATTTTCTATCTGAAAGATAGATTCAATAGCTATCTTATTTAACAAGATTTTTGTGAAGTGTTTTTAATGAACACTGAGGGCATGCAGTAATAATGAGATTGTGAGTAGTGCTAAAGAGTGTGGCATTTACTAAGTTACTCAAACATGGTGAATGGTTAGCTAATGTGTCAACTTGATTACTTTTATATGTCAGTGTGGCTGGGCCAACGGATGTCCAGATTAAACATCATTCCAGTATATCTGTGGGGTGTTTCTGTATGATATCATTGTTTGAATCTGTAGATTTGGTGAAGCAGTTTGTCCCTCCTCCAATGGGATAGGCATCACAAAACCCTTGATTGTGATTTTACCTGAATAGAACAACAAGGTGGAGGAAGGAGGAATTCACCCTTTCTACTTCCTACTTGCATGTAGAGCTGGGACATTGGTCTTCTGCCTTTGAACTGGGATTTACACCATCAGCTTGGTTCTCAGGCCTTTAGATTCAAACTAGAATTGCACCACTGGATTTTCTGGATCTCCAGCTTTCAGAGGACTTCTCAGTCTGCATAATCACAGAAACCAAGTCCTCATAACACACCTCTTCACACACACACACACACACACACACACACACACACACACCTCCCTATTGGTTCTGTTTCTCTGGAGAACCCTGACTAATACCCCAAACAAGAGTCAATGACAATGGAAAATGGGGAGGTAGGGATTGATATGATAGATGGTTCTAAATTAAGGATCATAGGACTGGATATAGTAGGCAAGGGCTAGGGCATCTCTGCCTCTGACACCATGGACAAAATGAAGTGCCATGGGCAAAAACAAAACAGAACAGTGAATGGTATGTTAAAAAGCGTGGTCAGGGAAATCGTGTCAAGGGAGATGACAGTTGAGATGAATGTATGAAAGCATTCCAGGAAGAAAGAACAGAAAGTGCAAAGGCCATGATGCAGGAACCCAGTCACAGTGATCAAAGAATGATCTAGAAGCCTATTTGGCTGGAACGCTATGAGAGAGTGGAGGGTGATAAAACACATGCTAGGAGAGAGAGCTGCAGGTCACATCAGTAAAGTGCCATGGGTCATACCTAATTAGGACTTTGAATTCTATTTTCTTTTTTTTTAAGATTTTTATTTGTTTATTTATGAGACACAGAAAGAAAGAGAGGCAGAGACACAGGCAGAGGGAGAAGCAGGCTCCATGCAGGGAGCCTGACAGGGGACTTGATCCCAGGTCTCCAGGATCATGCCCTGAGCTGAAGGTGGCACTAAACCGCTGAGCCACCTGGGCTGCCCTGAATTCTATTTTCAATGTGATGAGCAGGCTTTTTTTTTTTTTTTATACATATGAGACATGGTTTTAGAAGGATCACTCTGGTTGCTTGTTTGAAGAATAAGCTGAGGAAATTTCAGGAGTGGAAAGAGACCAGTTAGGAGACCACTGCATCAAGAGTATCAGGGATGATTGTGATTTTTGCCTAGAGGGTACAGGTGAGGCTGGGGGAAGTGACTGGATTCACTTTGAGAGAGGACTGACAAAGCTTGAAGATGATGAGATGAGATTATGTAAATGAGACAGGAGGAGACATGATTCCAAGATGTTAGAGACTACTGAGTGAATAGCAGCATTGTACACTGTGGTAATGGCCTCTTGTGGGAAAGGAAGGTTGGCAAGAATACTTAGAGTTTTGTTTTGGACAGGTGATAGTTGAGATGCCTTCTGCCTATCCTACCATGTGTCCAGAGGACAGATGAATATGTAAAGTCAGAGTCAGGGACAGAGACAGAGCTGGAGATGGCAATTTTGCAGTCATCAATGTATAGTGGTATATAAAGACATGGGTCTGGATGACATTTCTTAAAAATAGGCAACAATAGGCAAAAATCTCTAAGACTGGAACCTGATAGTTCCAAGGTCAAAACAATGAGGGGAGGTCAGCAGGGACAAGTGAAGTGCAGTGGCTCATGAGATAGGGGGACATCAGAAGACTTGGTGTTTCAGAAGTCACATAAGAAAATAGCTCTTGGGATACCTGGGTGCCGCAGTGGTTTAGTGCCTGCCTTTGGCCCAGGGCGCGATCCTGGAGACCCGGGATCGAATCCCACGTCGGGCTCCCGGTGCATGGAGCCTGCTTCTCCCTCTGCCTATGTCTCTGCCTCTCTCTCTCTCTCTCTCTCTGTGTGACTATCATAAATAAATAAAAATTAAAAAAAAAAAAGAAAATAGCTCTTACATCTGGGGAACATGAGTTTCATTGGAGGCCTTGACAACAGCAGTAGGAGTGAAAGTCTGACTAGAATGGGAGGCAAAGAAAGAGACAGTGATTCTAGATAGTTTTCACAGTTTTAGTTTCCTAGGAAAGGGAGAGATCAGGTGGTAGATGATCAGTGTGAACAAATCATAGAAAGTTATTTACTAAAGTAATATGTAGCTTGGGAGATATGATGGCAAGCAAGTTCATGTGCTGATGGAAAGGATCCAGTGTAGGTTATTCTATTGAATAATTACAAAAGCCTATAAGGTAGGTATTATCATCATTTCACATGTAGAGAGAGAAAAAAAAAAGAGTTTGCAAGGGAAACAGGCTTGCCAGAGACAGCATAGGGATTGGCAGTGCTGAAAAAGAATGCCAACTCCACTGAATTCTAAGGAGGAAATTCGGTCTGTTGGAACAAGCATACACAATGACCATAAACTTATTTTTACCTCATGCCTAAATCAGGCCAGATTAGATTTCAAATAGCAAAGGGAATACTAGAATTTGAATTAAGGGCAAGATCTCCAAACCACTCATTAGTTCAATAGCATAATATTTTGTTTGTTTTAAAATACACAGATTGACAGCTTCAAGCATTGACCAGCTTCATGCACAGGACCCTTCAGTGTCAGGTGGGTGGCATGAAGTTTCAGAAGACAGAGTAGAGTGATTGGACTGAGACACCTCAAAAACATGCAATTCATTTCACTAGGATGTCTGAGGAGGAATAAACGAAGGTAGAAAAAAGTTGAAAAATCTTGGACGAGCTAGTTAAAGGCTTTGAAGCAGAGTAAGGATTTGGACCTGCTTCTTTTTAGAGTGAAAGCAACTGTGAGATCAAAGCCATAGGTAAAAGGAAAGGTTGACAGCAGCATTGAGAATTGATTGGAAAAAGTTTTTGATGGAGGCAGAGAGTGCCAGAAAGAAAGAGTAGATGTCCGCTCCTTCTGCTGGTAAGTAATTACAATACTGATCCTCTCTCTGGTAGTACTGCTGACATGAAAGATTCAAGGCGTATTCCAACCGAGCTGCTTCCACGTGCAAAAATTCTTAGTTTTAATAAGAAAATGTTCATCCTGAAATTATGACAACTCAATTATTGCCACTACCCATACTAAGAAGTACCTGTGTGTGATTATGACAAAAATGTAGTGTCAACTAACACAAACAACTCGCAATGCATCCTACCTTATTAATGCCATGTTGCTAGCATTGCATTTTGCATAAAGAAAATCTATCTACTTTTTGAAGTAGATTATACTTTTAGGAATAACAAAAATGTATTGACATAAGATGCCAGAATGAGTTTTACTTTTATTACAAATTGGTTGTCCTAATTTAAAAAAATCAATCTAGGCTCTGTAAAATCAAATGCTAAGTTAGATCCCAGCTATTAGGAGAGTTAGAAGGGGCACACTATTCAACTAATGTATATTTATGCCCACAGACTGAGACAATAGAAAGAACAAAAAAATACTTTCTAATAATAATAAAGATCCTTTTAAAATAATTCATTGAGGGGATGCCTGGGTAGCTCAGTGGCTGAGCATCTGCCTTTGGCTCAGGGCATGATCCCGGGATCCTTGGATCAGTTTCCGCATTGGGCTCCCTGCAGGGAGCCTATTTCTCCCTCTCCCTATATCTCTGCTTTTCTCTGTGTGACTCTCACGAATAAATAAATAAAATCTTTTTTAAAAATAAAATAAAAATAATTCACTGAGGTTCAAAGTTTAAAAAAACAAAATCAGAGCTGGAACCTTTCCTTAACAAAGGCTTCCAGAGTCCTGAGAATGTCTCTCCTCCTACCCCGACTCTTGTCCCTGTGCCATGCTGGATGTGTCTCACTGAGCATTGTGGCTGGAGATGTGGAGGCATCAGCAACAGGGCTGTTGGGAGAAGGTGTCAGGCAGAAGTAATGGAGTGGCAGCAGAAGGAGGATGACCAGGCACCTTTGCTGGCATCACTGATCACAAACAAAAGAGATTCTTTGGAACACAAAAACAATCTATTTGAGGATCAAATTAAAACTCCCATTAGGATCAACTAAGACAAGTCACAAAATGGGAGGTAATATATTCACATTCCTCAAAACCACTCAAATTCCAGCCACTATATAAAACCTGAGTCAGATGGAGCTCCTCCCTGAAGCCTTGTCCAATCCCCAAAGCTGTCCACCTTCAGTTCCGAATCTCCACAATATCTGGTATATATGTCTCAGGAAAGAAACGTATTCTACCTTCTGTTACAACTTGACTTGGTCTTGCCTGATTCCCTCAACTAATCTTTATTTTTTTTCAACTAATCTTTACACTGTATGTGGGAAAGACTAAAATGTGACCCCAAATAGCTTCAAGTAGATAAAGAAAATTTGCTTAGCAAATTGCGTCCTGAGTAGGTGACTGCCACTAAAAGAGGTTGCTATCTTCCAGATGATGAAAACATAATTAAACTATTCCAAATACATGTTAATATATCATTGTATTTACATAATATATGTTATATAATTATGTGATATCTAGTATTATACTCAGTATGTAAGGATGCAGACAAAACCTCTACTTCCTATCTTGAAGGAGTCAGCTATAAGGATAACTCTATCATTTGGTGCCTGTTATCTGTTCAGATACAACCCAGTAAGTCAGTAATACATTTTTGTAATTATTCAATATTTTTTTCAATCCTTTTGAATCAACCTCTGAAAGTCCTGGGTTGCTGAATACTGCCTTGTGTAAATGTCAGCTCATTTATTTACCTTGTGCAAATACAACAGTTCTAAGCAATATGTTTTTGTTTTTGAGTCATTAGTTATAGGTTTATATTTGGACTCTGGAATTTATCAGCTATGTAATTTGGGGAAGCTAATTAATCCGGGTAAGCTAATTAACCTTCCTAGGAATAAGCTTTCTCATTGGTAAAATGAGGAGTGTACCTCACTGGCCCATTGAGAAGGGACCCAGGATGACGTCTGTGAAGCACTTAAGAAATGAGGCCTCTATCATCATCACTGTCATCCTTTCTATCATGATCTGATGAATTGCTGGCTTTAGCTTTAACTACAGAAATCCCTAGTGGAAAAATCCCAAGTCATTTAAACTCTCATTACTTTAGGGAATGAATTCCAAGTCACAAAGCAAGAACTCAAACAGACTGTTTATAGCTCTTTTCCTGATTGTGAAATATGGTGGAGGCCATCCACGTACCAACACATACTTTTGAAAGAAAGGAATTAAGTCAACATTTATTAAAATATCTACTGTGTATGTAAATTGATTACAATTGAAAAATAATTAAATATAATTTTATTAAGCAAGTGGATCCAGAGAAGAGCATGAAAATGGAGAGAAAAGGATTTCCCTCTCAGTGCTTCTTTTTCAATGAGATTTTAGAAGTCATAATTAATCAACTCCAAGAAAAATACAGTAACATGGGTATCAAAGGATAACCTAAGCCCTCAGCTTCAAGCAAGTTATTTATTTATTTTTAAAGATTTTATTTATTTATTCATGAGAGAGAGAGAGAGAGGGGGGCAGAGACACAGGCAGAGCGAGAAGCAGGCTCCATGTAGGGAGCCCCATGTGGGACTCGATCCTGGGTCTCCAGGATCACACCCTGGGCTGAAGGTGGCGCTAAACCACTGAGCCACCTGGGATGCCCACAAGTTATTTTTTTTAATGAATGATTTTCTTTTTTTTTAAATAAGATTATTTATTTGAGATATATATAAAGAGAGTACACGTGTGTGTGTGGTGGAAGCCAGCAGAGGGAGAGGGAGAATCTTGGGCAGACTTCTTCGCTGAGTGCAAAACCCCACGTGGGGCTCGATCTCGTGCCCCAAGATCATGACCTGTGCGGAAATCAAGAGTTGGATGCTTAACCAACTGAGCCACACAGGTGCCCTGAATGATTTTATTTCTAATTCATTTGGAAATCTGACTGAAATATTGTAAGAATATTATTGTGTTGTACAGGCTTTGGAATCAAACAAATCAGGCCAGAATCTCAACTCACCTTTTACCAGATTAATGATCTTGGGAAAGTTACTCAAGTTTTCTCAGGGTCAGCATCCTTATTTACAAAAGAAAGAGGATATGAGTGTCTAAATCATAAAATACTTGTTGGAAAGCATATAAACCAGGTGAAATGCCTAAAACTATACCTGATGCTTTCAATTCCCTACTTGAAGGATTAGCTGCCGTGGGCATTGCCAGTTCACTGTAAGTCAGAACTAGTGAGAAACAACTGTTCCTGCCACTGAGCCACAGGGAGTGTAGGACTGTGAAACCAATAAGAAGGAACACAAAGATTTGGCCCAACTCACTGTGCCTGTAGCACCTGAGACCATAGCACAGGGTAGAAAAGCTAAAGGAAACCTAGAAATCTCAATACATTGGTGAGATCGGAAGCCAAGTTCAAAGAGGCTAAAATTTGCAGGGCAGAATATAAGAGAGAAGTGAGTTGCACAGACAGATTATCTCAAATCTACGGTGGATTATTCATAGGTACACGTATGTCAGAGGACATTAGTTAAGGTGAAAAAAAATTCTTAGATCCAGCCATAGAAAGAATATAAAAAATTTCTAGGTAGTGTTGAGATAACTTTCTAGGGGCACCTGGGTGGCTCAGTTGGTTAAGTTATCTGTCTTCAGCTCCGCTCATGATCCCAGGGTCCTAGGATCGAGCCCCACATCAGGCTCCTTGCTCAGTGTATAGTCTACTTCTCTCTCTCTCCCTCTTCCTGCACAAGCTCCCACTCACTTTCTCTCTCTCAAATAAATAAATAAAATCTTTAAAAAAAGAAAAGAAAAGAAAAAGAAAGAGATGAGCCTAGGCCCATCCTAGGCCCAAGATGGAGCTGCTCTTGCCCTGGTGCCATGTTACCACACTAAAATCTGGTTAACTTCATTGCCCTTGCATATACTCCACTGGACCATAAACAGAGTGTATCCAGTCAAGCCATCCCCAAACGCAAAGGCTGACTGGTAAGCCCCAGCCAATCAGGTATTTTCTATTTGTCTCTTCCTTGTTCCTTATTCTTCATCGAGGAGAAGCTTGTTGCCTCCCACCCTAACTTGTAGTTCTTTGAAAGGAGACTGCTTGCTCCCTGAAGTGTTAAAGTTTGTTTGAAGCACCTAATTGTTTTCTTTAATCATTTTTTAACAGTATCATTTGCTATTAGGCAACCCACTCTAGAGATGAGAAAATATCTGCAGGCCTACTGTGAGTTGTTTCAAGCAAGATGCATCTGCTAGTGCTCTGAATAAATGCTACTAAATAGATATATCCAAACAGAGACATGTCCATCACACTGATGACAGGTTAATGTCATCTTCATTTATTGAAAGTGATTCCTTCATTTATTGAAAGGACGTTACAAACTATTTTCTAAGAAGTGCTGGGTATTTGAATTATTTTAAGTCACTAAGTAATTCTGTGAAAAAATTAATTCAACAGGATTAGATATTAGAATATAACCATTGTCCTTGCTAATATGATTTTGAACATTCAATTTGGGATTTCGTTTTGATTCAGTTCTTGCTCTGCACAATTCATCACCTTCCTTCTAGCTTTCTGGTTAAAATTATAATTTCTAAGGCTAAGAACTACAATTTTCTTTCTAACCTTGTGTTTTCCATGATAATTTAGAAAAAAAAAGAAATTGAGAAACATATTATGACAGGTAATCATCTGCAAACACACAACTCTTTCAATGCCTGCCATGTTGAGCTTCGTTTTATAGCATCTGTCTTGGCAATATAAATTGTGCTTGGCTGCAGAGATGTGTGGTGCAGTACAGTGAAAAAAGGGGAAAAAAAAAACAATCGTGACAACTGAAAAATAAAGCAGTGTGTGTGTGTGTGTGTGTGTGTGTGTGTGTGTGTGTGTATGTGTGTGTAGTTCAGAATAGAGAAGCTCTTTGCTTTTCCAGCTTTCTTTCAAAAAGGAATGGTGTCATTTTGGTTGGTTCCTTGTCTTCTTTCACACAAAACAATGCCACTAGAGGAAACAGACAACAGTCACATCTATGAGGGCTGCCAAACAACCTCAAATCAGTACAAAAGGATCTCCCTTACCAGTTGCACAAAAGAAAGCACTCAGTCTAGCACACACAGATGATGTGTCAGTAATATTTACTATTATAAAAATTGGATTTTTCTAAACAAAAGCCTATTTTACATTAATTTTTTTGAAGTAACAGCACAGGCATGTTGTAAGGTTATATATGAAATTGTGACACTTTTGAATCAAAGGAGTCTGTTCCTATTCCTACAAACTCTTTCATGCAACTTTTCAAAAAATCACTTGAAATACATGTTAAAATTAAGTTTTAGGAGTTTGGTTTTTTTTAAAGCTAGAGCAGGTACAATATCTAAAACCTTGAAAGTACACATCTGAACCTTCAAAATCAAATCAAATTTATTTAATGTTTTATTTTCCAAAGGGTTTTGGTAGCTCTAGATCAAACTAGTGTGCTTGTCTTAATGTTCAATTAGCATTCAAATTAACCAATTAACCTTTAACACCTTTTGTTTTATTGATTATTTATTTTAGGATATGCCACAAAAAATGAAATAAGTACAACACTTTTAGCCAGGAGGAAATATGTATAAATTGCCTATGGCAATCGATATCAGTAATAGAGAAATTTGAAAAGCACCCAGATGTTATAAAAATAAATATATGACATTGCTATATGCTTTATCTTCTATAAATAATGTAGTATATTGTAAGGAAGCAAGGGGAGCCAAAGAAGATCCTACATCGCAGGTTAATATACACAAAGAACAGATGTAAAGAATTTACTGCCAATCACCCCAATAGATGGAAGTATGTATGCTCTTTCTCTATCCAGTGTTGAAAGAGAGTAAATCTACCTAGGATTACGTGTGTGTTATCTGGTTTGAAAACAGTACACTCAGATGAGATGAGAACCATAAGTATGCTCTGTAGTGCATCACAGTGAAGCTCTTTTGATTGATTTAAACTGTTGGTTTAAGCAAACACATGGCCACAAATATCAATACATATGTGTAAACTACTTAAATGACTTTAGTTCACAAGTCTCAGATATAAAATTCCAATAAATGGGAAAAGTACAAGGCATGGAAAAAGGAAAGCAATTAGGAGATACACAGAAAAGATGAAAATGTGTGATAAGGGTTGGCAAGGAGGCTAAATGCACAAGCTTAGGTAACGGCGCTGGAGAAACCCAACTGCTAAACTCAACTGCAGGGCAGGACATGCCATGGATAAGAGCAGGGATCTTGTCGTCAGACCTCCCAGATGCCACCCTGCCTCCACTCCCTAGAGGAATGGTTGCGGTCAAGTAAGTTAACCCTCTGTGTCTTTGCTCCCTCATCTGAAAACAGCAAGAGTATAGTTCCTTCCCTGTAGGCTTGTTACAAGGACTAAACCAGTTTTCCTGAAAGACTCCAAACTGTGGCGAGAATATGGCAAACACTCTGTGTCTGTTAACTAAATGGCCACTCAACTTCCTCGGCTTTTTCATTTATGCAAAAAGAATAATAACACTGACCCCAAAAGGCAGTTCTGAAGATTCTATTTGTTAATAGATGTACAGCATTGCCCATGGTAACTGGAACAGGGTTAGCTTCCAGCGAATGTGAATGGCTATAACTACTGTTATTGTAATAAAGGGCTAACATTTAATAAGAACCTATTACATGTCTGAAAACATTCTAGGCATTGTATACTATTATGAGTTATTTTTCTCACAACCACCACCTTTGAGGTAGATTTTACCATTGTCCCCATTATGCAAATGAGAAACTGGGAAGAGGTAAATAAGCATAATAAATAATCCTAGTCTGAGAAAAGCTACTAGAATACAAAAATTTAGTTATGAACCAAAGCAATAAACAAAATTAATTTTCCTAAGTAATCCTTTAGCCTTTTCTCCCTCAGTTAGTTTCCAATTTTGTGAATGAGTTGGTCAAGAGAATGGTTCTAGGAGATATTCTTTATGTATGTTATATGTGTGAGAGCTCCTGAACACTGTGTCAGAGGCTGCTACCTAGCAGTCTCACTAATACACATTTTTTTCTCTTTCTTTCTTTTTTTCTTTCTTTCTTTCTTTCTCTTTCTTTCCTTTCTTTTCCTTCCTTCCTTCCTTCCTTCCTTCCTTCCTTCCTTCCTTCCTTCCTTCCTTCCTTCCTTCCTTCAAGATTTTATTTATTTATTCATGAGAGACACAGACAGAGAGGCAGAGACATAGGCAGAGGGAGAAGCGGGCTCTCGGTGGGGAGCCCGATGTGGGACTTGATCCCAGGACCCCGGGATCATGACCTGGACCGAAGACAGACACTCAACCACTGAGCCACCCACGTGTCCATTTCTCTTTCTTTCTTAGCAAGTTCTAAAATATCTGAGCTGGTAAAATACCCACCACAGCACTGTTCTTGCCAGCTTCCCTTGCAGCTAGGAGGGATCATCGACTAATTTCCATCCAGAGAAATGCAAGCCAAAGTTTAGAGTTTCGTGTCTATAGAGTCCTAAAATACAAAGGATGGAGACAGCTGATGGAAACTTTGTCTGACATTCCCTTTTCTTCTTCATGTTTGTCACTAGGGACTTGATGGATGATGCTCCATAAAACATTGCTGGCCAAGAGGTGACCTTGAGAATATAACCAAGCACTAAGGGGTGCACAAAGGAGAGAAACTGGAACCTTGATGTTGGTGGTGATGTATATCAGCCTTGGACCACCTCCCACCGAACCTCTACTGTAGGGAAAAATACACTTTATTCTAATTCAGCCACTGTTATTTTTGGTCCCTGTCCCTAGCAGCTGAATGCACTTCTTGATACAAGCAGCCATGTGGACCAGACATCAAGGGCAAACAGGACATCTCTAAAGAAAATAAGAATACTGATAATTATTTGCAGTAAAGCATGAGTACATGTTATGCAAGAAGTAGCACAGGGTATAATGAGGTTGTCCAGAAGAAAATTGTTCATCATATCTGTGTAGGTTCTTAGAGGGGGTGAAGTTTGGATTGAGTCTTGAAATGAGAAGGCATTCAATAAAGTAGGAGTGACGGGAGGGGCTGCAACCATTCCAGACAAAGAGAGCTCATAGAAAAAAAGCACTTGGAGGCATGAGTAATTTTAGATGCCTCTGAATCAAACTGGTATTAGTCACTGGGCTCAAAAATATATAATTTAGTACAAAATGGATAGCATATTTGATTGAATAAGACATTATACAACTTATCTGGCTCATTTAAAGAAATCTACATATTCCTTTCCATTTAATTTGCCTAAAAGCAGTTTAATCTTAAGAGGGGAGGGAGAAGCTGGTGATGGAGCTGGCCTCACACATTCTTTCTGAGGATGTCGATGTTACATCCTTTCCTGACCCTTTCACCGTCCACACTTCGGCTGAGGTTGACAAAGTGCACTGAGAGAGAACTTAAAGGCAATCTTTAGAAAAGCACAAATCTCCAATAAATTAATATTCTCTCATCATGATAAAAACAACATAAAATATGCAAGATGGATTTTAATATTCATGACTTCCATCTTTCAAGAGATGGGTGAGATATCAAATGAAAGACAATAACAAGAAGCACTTTGTGGAGGTGTTCAAAGTACTTTGCAGCATTAATGGGTTCCTATACTATCCTTGACAGAAAGAAAGGAGGCAGAAGTCATTCACCAAACTTGCAGACAGGATTGGTGGCTGAAAGATGCTCCCAGAAGATGGTGTGGTACAGCTTTCTGGTGCTCCAAGCCTGAATAGGACACTGGCATCATCTCAATGTTGGTGAGTAGGGGTGCAGAGACTGTGGTGTTGTGGGTGTAGGTCTGAGACCTTCAAGTACATCCAGGTGATTCCACCATTTGCAGCATACGCACCATGGTTTCCATAGTTTATTTCACACGTTTGGTAGTTCTATCTAATTGCTGAAACTGTGAAAATTTTTATCTTGGAATAAGTTGAAAGCTGATGTTCCACTTTTGCCACCAACCTTAAACTTAGACCTCTGCCCAGGTGGAACTTCCATGTCACACAACACAGTGACAGCAACCATTCTCATGGGCACCACACTATAACCATTCTTGCAGATTTCATTTTGCTGGCTCATTTAGAATAACAACAACAACAATAAAAATAATAATGAACACTTGTTAGCACATACTATGTGCTGGGTATTTTTCTAAACACTAACCAGTTAATTCATTTATTCCTCACTTTAAATTTATTAGCTTAACTCTCCAGCTTAGGAAGCTCAGATATAAGTAACTTGCCCAAGGAGACATACCTAATAAGGAGTAGAACCAGAATGCATACTCCAGGCTCTCATTACTATTCCCTAACAAACAATTTAGACCCCAAAGAGGTTCTCTTTTTCTTAGAACTTCTGATCATGACTTCATAGATGTGCTATGGCTTGGGTTCCATCAGAGGTTTCTTTTACTCCATGGTATATATGTTCTGTCTCCAACTTTCCCAAATGAGGACTATCATATACATCAACTTTTGCTGGAAATGTAACCCTTTAAAATGTAATTTTGATGAATCTTCTTTCTAAAAATATTTCAAAGTGTTTCTATCAGATGCTGTGCATAATTCAAATCTTATTTTTTATTTATATACTTTTTTTTTTCAATAATTTGGTCAATAATCCTTGTGGCATGCCTAACTGTGATAACTTTCCTATTCCAATCCTTCCCATTTCCACTCCCACCAGTTGACATGCTGAGTCCCTGGCCCAGATGTAACTCTTCCTTCCCATCCTCCCAGCATCGTGTTACATGGTGTCTCCTCAGAATGGCCTTCTGGCTCCTCAGCAATGTCACCCCGTTATTCTCTTCTAATCTCACCCTGGTTACTTCCTGTGTAGCACTTACCTCAATTTCTATATACAAGTTCTTTCTTTTACGTCTCCTTCATTCAGTCCATGAGTTTATACGTTCCTTGATGACAGGGCTCGTATTTACTTCACTTTGCTCACTCGTCCCCAAACACTACCTAGCACATAGTGGTTAATCACAATGTCTTGTTAAGTGAATCAATATTTTCTGGCTTCTCACAAGAAAAAGCACCCAAGATACGACTTGAAGGAAGAGGAAGAGTGGGTGGGAGACATACATTCAGGATGCTCCCTTGAGTTCTAGCTGCATGATGTCACTGCCTTCAGGGCTGTCTGAGCCAAAACTGCACTTATCTCCTTACTTATTAGCTTTGCCTCTCCTTCACGAATAGCATCCTTAGACACCCAGACCTGAAAGCCAGCCACTCTTGACTCTTACCTAACCATCAGTCCCCAAACTCAGTTGCCAAGCTTTGCCAATTCCACTTCCCTGGCATATTTTTACCATCTGGCTACTACAACTTTTCCCTTCTTTTGTTTCTCTGGAGCCTTTCATTAAACTTTGGTTTCCTCCATGCTGAACCACTTCTAGTTTCTCATATTATTATGCATGTTTTCTCAGGTGTCCATGCTCTGTTGAAAGCTATTTCTGCTTCCTGTTTCTTATGACTTTTTGTACTTTTTCAGTGTAGATAACCCTAGCTCATTCTTCAAAATTGCAAAGATTACCTAGTTTTCTTTTTGTTTTGTTTTTTAATGTCTACTTACACAACCCAGGCTGAGTTAGGTGCCTTCCACTCCCGCCTCCCCCCAGTTTCATGAATTACATTCATGGTTCTTTTATTACATTAGTGGCCAGGCTGTTCTAGTTGATTCTAACTTGTTCCTGAGCTCCATGTGAACAAAACCAATGTCTCCAAACTCATGCCACCCAGGGGTGGCACAGTGGATGATACACGGTTGTACTCAAGGTTGTTCAAAAAGGGCGCTACAGTTTATTAGACCAAGGGAAATTCTAATGGAAATGGAAATGTAGGAGGATATGCAGGTTGGAGGAGATGGGCCCTTACAAATAGAACACTGGAATCAATCCTGGAAGTCAATAAACTGCATACCATCATGTAATAGTGAAAATGTTTTAAATAGTTCTTATTGCGGAAAAATGCTGTAATTGTGTACAAAAATAAGTAAATATAAAACTTAGTTCCCTCCCTCAGGAAATTATATGTCATTGGGGAAACAGATATATCAAGTAGCTATAAAACAAGTCAGAATTAAATACATGTGAGATAGAACAATAAGGTATATACTATGAAGATGCCTAAGGGACAGATCTCCATTTGAACACTCCAAGGATAACACAAACATGATGATGACCCAATTTAGAACTAATCATTCTGCGCCTAAGCAGTCCACCTCCTATTTTCTCTCTCTCATTCTATCTTGACCAATAAATTCTTTATTCACATTGCAACATGTCACCTTGTCCCTTTCTCCATTTACCTCTAATAAATCTAATCTGAATAACGATGCCACTGTTAAAAACTCTTCTTGTAAAATCATTAATTTTTCCATTTTTTATTATGGTATAGTTTATATAAGGTAAGATTCATGCTTTTGGTGTGCAGTTTTGCACATTTTGACAAATGAATGCAGTTGTATAATTACTATCAGAGTCAAGTTATAGAACAATTCCATCAGCACCCCAAAACTCCCCTCTGCTCCTAAGTCATCAGCCCATACCCCATCTGCCAGCCTTTGGTGACCACTGATCTATTTATTGTACCTATAGATTTATCTTTCATATTTCATGTAGCCTTATTAGTCTGGTTTGTTTCATGTGCAGATGCATGGGCAACTGATCTATGTCACATCAATAATCCATCCCCTTTCATTACTGCTAGTCTTCCATTATATAGAACTATGTACCATGGTTTGGTTATCCCTTCACCAGCTGATACACATTTTGGTTGTTTACTATTGTTGGCTATTATGAATTAAGCCACCTTAAACATTAGTGTATAGGTTTTTATGTGAATATAAGTTTTCATTTCCGTTGGACAAATACTTAGAAGTGAGAATGTTGGGTCATCTGGTGAGCACATGCTTCTGTGCATTCCAGCCAGTGGTTAGACTTGCTCTATGTGCTTGTCTGTTGTTTGATATTTTTATAGTTGTTGTTGTTATTGTCATTCTAATAGGTGTGTAGTGGCACCTCACTGGAGTTTTAATTTGTACTTCCCAACCGTCTAATGATGTTAAATATCTTAGGGCTCACTACTCATCTTTGTATCTTTGGCAGACAAAAGGTCTTAATAGGGGGTAAAATCCCCTTACCAATTTGTTGAATTCTGTTCTCATTTTTTGTCTTGAGACAAAAAATATGGGTAAAATCCCCTTACCATATGTGATTTGTGAATATTTTCTCATCTGTAGCTTATCTTTATCATGCTCTTATTAACTCTTGAGCAGCAGTTTTTCATTTTGATGGTGTCTAATTTATTCATCATTTTTTCTTTTAATGGAGTGTGCTCTGGTGTCATCTCTGCCTAACGTAGAGTCATGGAAGTACTCTCCCATGTTTTTTTCTAGAAGTTTTATAGTTTTAGGTTTTACATTTAAGCTTATAATCAATTTTGAGTTACCATTTGCATATAGTCCAAGGTATGGATGAAAGCTTTTTTTTTTTTTTTTTTCATTTGATGGTGTCTAATTTATTCATCATTTTTTCTTTTAATGGAGTGTGCTCTGGTGTCATCTCTGCCTAACGTAGAGTCATGGAAGTACTCTCCCATGTTTTTTTCTAGAAGTTTTATAGTTTTAGGTTTTACATTTAAGCTTATAATCAATTTTGAGTTACCATTTGCATATAGTCCAAGGTATGGATGAAAGCTTTTTACTCTTCACACATACAGACATCCAACTGTTCTAGCATCATTTGTTAAAAGCAATCTAAAATGATTATTTAATTCAATCAAAGCATATCAGTAGTTTAACATTTTTAATTAAATGGTAAAAATGTAAATGCATTATCAAAATTAGAAACCACAGATAAACAGAAAGTAGAAAACAAGTTATAACAGGAAGTGGTAATCAATTTTGCTGTATGTATTTCCAATATTTCTTAAACATAATAGATAAGCAGTCAGAGAACCAGAGAGCTTGAACAGCTTCCCTTGGGTCACTCAGTAAGTGGCAGTGCTCAGAAGTGATCCTGGGAAGTCTGACTTCAGAGACATACACCTAATTGCATCACATTGCTAGTTTAAGATGTTATAGTTAGTAAATGAGCTCACTCAGAAAGATTATACAGGTGAAAAAGATAAAAGACAGAGAAGTATGATGAGTGGAACAACCATCCACTTAGTCTCCTGAATTAGATTCCTAACCATTCACTTTCATCCATTAACATTTATCAATTATCTATCTCTATTATTTTTACCCCCTGAATACTTTTTAGGTTCATCCTATTAGTTGACGTCTGTTTCATTAGAGGTCTTCATCACCTAGGATATTCCAAGAGTCTCTTAATTGCCCTTCAGTCTTGACATCCCCCAAGAAGAGTTGCCAAAGAAAATAAAGGAAAATTGATAAATTTGAATTTCAGATAAATAAAAAACAATATTTTAATATAAATATGTCCCATGCAATATTAGGATCATATCTATACTAAAATGTTATTTGTTTTTTACCTGAAATACAGATTTAACTTGCTGTCCTGTATTATTACTTGCTAAAATCTGGCAAACCTGATTCCCAACTCTTTTTGCTAGAGAAACCAGAGGGATAATAAATAAATGCATAAACAAATGAACATGCCTTGATAATCGCAATCATGGAAAACCATGCATTTACACGAGTCCTTTGAAGGACGAGTAAGATTAAATTTGATGAAGGGAGAGACACTGACAATGAAAACAGAATGAACACACCCCAAAACCAAATTCTTAAGAATTTTTGTTTTATTGATAAATAATAGTTAGACTATTATTTTTGCTAGAACTCGCTTGCAGTACATTTGCTGCTGGAATAAATGTCTTTACCTAAGCTTTCATTTTATTAGAACCAAAACAATTTTTTTTAAGTCCACAGCATCAAGGCTGTTTAAATATACTCATCTGTTTGACCATGAGCATCTCAAACACAGCATCTAGGTCAGCTTGAAGTGCTTTTGCCCTCCAAGACAGTCATGCTAGCCTGGACTCTAAAGGTGAAGGTGACTGTATTGTAGTGTGATCTTAGGGTTTAGCTCTGACTTGGCCATATTTCTACTAGTTGTGGTCTCCAGCCTTATAGATAAATATTACCTGCTGGGTAACAAATACTGACCGACTTTGGTGGAGGAATCTTGTTCCTTTTTTCAGTAAGACTTAATTAAGACTACCATTGAGTGAAACTATGCAGATAAACATAAAAGGACCAACACGTTAAGGGATAAGTTAGCATAGTACCAACTCATCATTTTTGGTTCTCAGGACTTAATCAAGTATTCAGGCCTTTTCATCTAACTCCCCTTGGTGATTTGTTTTTAATCACTAATTAGAAGAGAGATCAGATTAAATTTCCAATGGGGAAAAGTCCCTATTTTCCTTCCTGGAGTGAAGGTATTCACTTCAAAGCAATTTATTAAGGAAATTGAACTCTTGTTCTGATGATGGGCAATGCAACCTTCAAAATACCTTTTATATATGTAAACATAAAGCCTTGAATTATGCTGCTCTAAGCATTTAGCTATCTAATGATGACCTAAATGTCAACAGTTCCTGCCATTGTTCAAATAGAGTAAGACAATTCTTGATTCGGGGTAAGTACATATGGAATAAAACAATAGGTATTTCCTCATATGGTGATCTCTAGTCTGGGGAAACCTTTTTCCCTCTGCAACTGAGGACCACCTTGCCATTTTGTTCTAAGTCTAATGTGCCTTAGACTGTGCTTGGGAGTATTTACACATTGAGATGGAGTGTCTCTCTTTGTGTGTAGCATCCATGTAGCCATTCAGCTATCACAAGCTTAAGATAGCAGAATACAGAGACAAACTGGGCTGTGATGACATCTTTGAAGAATGTAGTTATTCAATCCTAGAGTCTCTCTGTCTTTGAACTTGTCACATGATATGAACAAGCCTGCTATTCTATAGAGCTAAAAACACTTATCTAATATATAACATCTTGGTATATATTCCCGTATACTTATCTTTTGTAATCTCCAGGTTTATTCATGCACATTGGATATTTTCTATTAAAAAATCTCTCATCCCCTCCCTTTTGTAAAGCATAAAACAAAACTGAAAATAAATGCTTAGTTAGTATTCTATATTTTTTTTCTAAAAAGACACAGAATCATACCACTTCTATGTTGGGTATTCTCACTCCCTCCCTTTAGTTGATTTTATATTGACATAGTTCTCTTTGCCCTCCATCCGTAAGTAAATACAGAGAACTCACAGGACATCTAGTATAGAAAGGGGATTGGCAATGGCATAAGACCAATGTGGTTATCATCCTAAAGCAGTCCAGTATACTAAACTCCTCTCATCATTCCAGATGCCCAACTAAATATAATTCATGGTTCTTATAGATTTAAAGAACAATATTATTTTTTTCTTTGCTAAAATAGAAAGTAGTCTTTTTAAGACCACATCAACTTCCGGTGTTAAAGAGTAGTTGGTATGCGAAAGAAAGGGCAGGATGCTCATAAACTCAATTTTAAAGTCATACTTCTATGAAATTAGGGATAACCAGAGGTAATTTGTGATGATCTCATATGCAGGTAGAACCTGGCATTTAGGGAGGCATTGCTGGATTATAATTTTAACTAAAAGACTTTCAATCAAGGTAAATGTATTGGATATGTCTGAAGAAATACTTTACTGATAACAGAGTGGGATGATAGTCCTGACTAGCATAATAGAGAATTGCAAAAAGGTAAAATTAAGCACAACGTCCCTGGCACTACCCAAAGAAGAGATCACTGTGGCCACAAGTGAGTATTAGCCTGGAGGACCATTTAATGACACAGGACAGTCAGATGCATCAGGGTGTCATGGTTTTGCTAACATCACCCCTTACCATGATCCAACTAACTACTCTTGTAGAGTCTATATTGAAAATAACCATTGGATAATATTGAGCTGCCCCAGAACACTGATCAAGTAGAGAATGTACTGATTAGCAAACATAAGTATCTTCTCCCAGAGTTTTTTTGGTTCTTATTCTACTTTAATCAACTAATATTCCTGTTTTTAAACAAAGGAATCTGGTGAGTTTGCCCCATATGATTCAGCTCCATGGAGACTGGTGACTTCTGAGTTTACCAACATTTGCAGTTCCAAGTCGATGCACTTGAAAGGAAAAGAAGCCATAATATAGGAACCATTCTGATGCACTTTCATCTTGTCAGAACTTACTTGTGTATGAATCAAGCCTTGTTCCCTAGATTTTGCCTTTCTCAACTAGGGTTCCTCATCTGAACCACAGAACAAAGAAAGTTATCTGAATGAATTACTTTCTCAACCTTCCCTAGGGTGGTGCATAATAATTACCATTCTAGATGCATTGGAGAGAAGTTAATTCATCACTGGAGATCCCAGGATGTGAGGGCTCAATTCTCTCATGAAACGCCTGGTCCCAACCACACTTACAAACTGAGACTTGAAGCAATACTTCTTCTCCTCCTGTGATGGGGTCAAGCAAGTCTACGGAGCTCATCAAATGGGTTTTTGCCATGTAAATGAGCTGCTGATGGTGTCCAGAGTAAGCCTGGTTCTCAGGGGATCCAAAACACAAGCACTCAGACTTTAATGGCATTCATTATGGACACAATTGTTAGTATTTACTATCTTCTAAGCACACTCCATGCTGTAGCAAGGACTTGTCCCAAGAATATTTCTCTCCTGAATTAGTAATATTAGTCTCTACTTAGAGACTACGTTTCCCTTCTCTCTTATCTTGCAGCTAGTTGTGGCCATCTGACTAGGGTCTGACCAGAAGGATATGAGAAGAAACATCCTATCTTCTTCCCTCTTCCTTCCCTTACCTGGAGCACAGACTTGGTATTACATATGATCACAGATACAAGGATAATGACTGGGTATGGCAATGAGTCAAGAATGAAGAAGCTTGGGCAGCCCAGGTGGCTCAGAGGTTTAGTGCTGCCTTCAGCCCAGGGGACCCTGGATCCAGTCCCATGTCAGGCTCCCTGCGTGGGGCCTGCTTCTTCCTCTGCCTGTGTCTCTGTCTCTGTCTGTCTGTCTGTCTCTCTCTCTCTCTCTCTGTCTCTCATGAATAAATAAATGAAATCTTAAAAAAAAAAAAAAAGAATGAAGAAGCTTAGGGATCTGACACAATTGAGATGCCACATAAGCTTTAGACCAACTCCCCAGACTGGTACAAGTGAGAGAACAAAACTTCTATCCAGATTATGCAATGGGTATGCTGAGGTCCTTTTAAACAGCAACCTTGTGTGTATCTTAACTAATTCACATGCACTATACCATTAAATCTTTTCAAGGATCTTGTGAAGTTAGTACAAAATATAAATAAAAGTCAAAGTGACATATGCCAGAGTGAAAACAACAACAACAAAACAAAACCAGTTACCACATATTTGAAATGTAGAAAGATGCCTAAAAAAAAAAAAAAAAAAAAAAAAAGGAAAAACACACAGCCAAAAAGTCAAGGGGATCTGTAAGGTAGAATACACTTCCGAAAATATCATACTCCTGTTCCCTATGAAAAGCCAAAGGGCTATGGTAGCTGTCTGAGATAGGCCAACAGTCAGGAATTTAGAAGGTTCTGAGATTTGAGTCAGATTTCCATCAATGAGAGGTACTAATTGAGAAGCAGAGACAACACACAATGGGGCCTTGTGTCATACTTCCTGCCAAAACAGAAACTGGCACCAGTTTTTAGATGACCTCAGGTCCGAGTATGTTAACCAGTGAGGTTCTGATGTGTGTCACCAAGGTGAAGGCATTTCCAGGACAGAAATATTCCTGCTTATTCGTCCGTGCATAAAATACAGCGAGGCGTAGTCATAAGCAAATGGAGAGAAACAGCATATGAAGCTACGGCCCTGCTTCTGTGTCTGACATTTGCTGTGACTTTACATCAGTCTCTGTTCAAACCATCTCCCCAGCAGGGCAACCCATTATGATTTCACACCCTCAAGATCATACAAGTGCATTGGCAATAAAACAGACAAAACTTGCTAGCTGGCCTTTAAAAAATAGGATTTATTTTATTTGTAAAATAAATTATAGGATTGTATATTTTTCAAAGGAAAGTCAAATCAGGAAGAAAACCAGCTGTATTATCCTGTGCAGCTAGAGGCCAAATGAAGGTCTTGAGGACAGGAAGTGAGTGCAGTTAGCCTGGTGTAAGTAGGACCCCAAATCTTTAGGGTCAGGTAGTTGGGACATCGGGGGCACATACTCAGAGATCTAGGGGCTAGGATTATTTAACTCCCTAGTAACACAACAGGTGCCTGCATCCAGCTGCAGACACCAATGTGCAGAATGCGGAGGCAGCCCAAAGAGGAAAGGGGGGTGTGCAGGGAGCAAGGCTGCTGGGCCAATATAGGGAGACAGGATGCTAGAGAAGCACCAAGGGCACTGGGGTGCACGGCACTGAATGAGGAAACTCACTATGTATGAATGCTTTGTGTGGGAAAGCACAGTACATTATAAATATTCTATATTCGTGCATTTCATCATAGGCATATACAAATCTTCATCTCCAATACAGAATATTTGGATAGATTCTATCTGCTGAGATGTAGATTCCTTGATTCAGTGAAATCCAATGGGATATTAGTGAACTCACTTCTTGGTGATATTGTCAATGCCACACAGACTTGTGTCCTTCTAAAAAAATTAATATGTCATTAAGTTCAGAAAAGGATGTATATTTAAAAAAAAAACAATGTCTGATGGACCATGACCATGAAAAGGACCCACCACAGCCAGGACTCAAGGGTGGGTAAATCAGAAATAGACACATCTATCCTTTGAAGGCATTGCCAAGATGTTTTTAATGTGGATTGAAAGTATTTGAAGGGGAGAGGGTGGGCTTTTCTGTTTCTGCTGTGTTCACTCTTGATTTATATGCTGTCTCAGGAGCTTGAGAGTGTAAACTATTTCCTGAGGGCAAACTCTTCATCTGCTCCCCACACACAAGGCTTTGTTATTGTAGGCTTGCTCTAGAGCACAGAGCCCCTGGCAGTATTCATTTCAGGTGAAAAGAACATCAAAGATGTTATTTTGAAAAAGACACACTCCAGAAAAATGCAGCACAGTATGGCTTTTGCTACAGATCCTGCACCAGGGAAGAATAAATCTAGCACAATTACATTTGGGTCCTACCTTTACAAAGGCTCATTAACATCTAAATCATTCAAATGATGTGAAGAAAGACTAAAATGAGTTTGAGCTTTGCCTGCCAGCCCTTTTTCAAGGTAAAATGCTCCTGTTGTTTAGGTACCAGGAATGGAGGAAATGTTCCAGCAACTCTGGTTGGCTCAGGCTTGCTGCAAACTAGAAACTGGGAGATATTTATCTATTTTAAGGAAACTGTCCAGTTTTGCTTATGTTTTCCCCCTCCCATCATGTGGAATGAGTCGAGTAATTACTGAACCTCAATGTACGGTTGCTGAACACTATTAAAAAAAAAAAAAACACCCAAATGTCACCTGAGACTGTGCAGTATGTGTAGCATAACTGAGTTTCTAATAAAAGTAAGAGAGAAACTGGCAAAGCTTAGGAAAGCCACTGGCTGAGATCTAAGTGGAGCAGCCAGAGAGCTGGGGAGATCCTAGAGTCGGTGTAGGGACAAAGGAAGGAAGGCAGAACACGGCAGGACAGTGGAGGACGGCTGGAGCTGAAGAAAATTCAGGAGGTGAGCGGAACTTTCTGCCGCCTCTTCAGGAATCCTCAGCACAAGGCACGTGCCATTCACGCTCAGAGCTGAACCGGAGGCTACGCGCGCTGCACAGACGGCAGCCCAGTTGGCCAAGAGTTCGTCTCAAGGCTTGGCTGCCATCAGACGAGCAGGTGCCGGGCATTTCGTTCCTCCGTTCCCAAGGGCACCTTCTTATAAAATGAAATTTCATGCTCAGTCAAACTTTAGAAACATATGATTTAAACATATGCCAGTCTCTTTCTCCATATTTGCAGCTTCTCCACTTCCCAGGCCCTTTCTTAAAATAGCTTCTGGTGGAAGCTATGAGGTTTAGTTGAAAAGTGATTCTCTTCCTCTTCTCATCGGGTCTATAGAACTGTCACAAGACAACTGGGCAGCCACGAGAAAACTGTATTAATGGCATTTTCTGATGTAATATTTTATGCCTGAGGCTATTTTCAAAAGGACAAAAGAATTGTCCTTTTGAAAAACACACAGTGTCCCCCCGCCCCAAATTCACTATGAATCATAACCAATGAACCCAGTCCTACTTTAAGAAGAGAGAGAGACAGAGAGGAAGAGAGAGAGAGATAGAGAGAGAGAACATGCTAAAATTATGAAGATAGAAGGGTCTTGAAATGACATAATAATTAATTTGATACCAAGTTTTTACATATACAGAGTAAAAACTTATTTCTATCTGTAAGAAGAAAAGCATATGAGACATAAGAAGCACTGCCTAGGAGCCACTGGGGGGCTCAGTTTGTTAAGCATCAGACTCTTGGTTTTGGCTCAGGTCATGATCTCGGGGTCATGGGTTTGAGCCCAGTGCTGGGCTCCATGCTCTGCTCAGAGTCTGCTTAGGTCTTTCCCTCTGTCTCTGCTGCTCACACACCTCTCTCTTTCTATCTCTCTAGTAAATTTTTGAAAAGAACATATATTTAAAAAGAAACACTAATTTCAGAGCTACATGATAATTAAGTTACAATTATGATTTCACTAAAATGCAAATACAGTGTTCTTTTAAGGTATGCTAGTAAGCAAGAAATCAGATAACTGTAATGCATTAGGTATTTTCCGATGAACATACCGATGAACATCTCCAGGATCCATTAATACCAAAGGAGTTTGTGTAATGAGGGCTTCTCTGGAACACCTAGGGACATGAGTCACTTTTCACCAAGGCAGAACTGTTGGCTGCTTAGAGGTAGAACTGGAGAGGGAACTAAGAAAGTCCTTCCTTGGCCATCCTGCACCAACTGACATATGCCTATTAAATATACAGTGTCCTTTCAAATACAAATCCCCTCAGGGGAGCTTTCACAGATCAAGTAAGGTCTTGTTATGACAATTACCCAGTCTTCCATGATGAGTGCTTCCTCACTTCTCTAGAATCCCCCTAATTCCCCTCCAAATCTGCCTCATCCTTCTAGACTCAGGTGAACCCCCATGTTTTCTGATACCCTTCTTGACCACTCCAGCCCTATAATAATCTCCAACCTGGTAGCATCATATTTAGCATTTAACTATTCCCCTATAATTCCTATACATGCAACCCCATCACCTCAACCAAAGTCATGAGATGAAAACCGATTTGATGATATAACAATCGGGTACCATAGTATACAGTTCTTTCACATACATATTATAGGAACACAAGATGTATTTCATGATAACAAGTGATCCTCTCAGGAAGAATGAAGACTTGGTGCCTGCAGGGAATATGGGGTGAGGAAGCTCTGAAAGAAAAGATGAGGACACACATGAACAACTTCACAACACCTGTCTAGGACAATATAGTTTTTTTTTAATTTTTAAGATTTATTTATATATTTGAGAGAGAGAAAGAGAGAGAGAGAGAGAGAGAGAGAGAATTAGATAGGCATAGGGAGAGGGAAAATCTCAAAGTGACTCCACCCTGAATGTGGAGCCCGACACCTGATCTCACAAACCTGAGATCACAACTGGAGCCGAAACCAAGAGTCCATCGCCTAACCGATTGCATCGCCCAGGCACTTCTAGGACAGCATAGTTTTAAACTGCCAGGTGCCACTTATTCATGGATTATGAAATCTATAAATGGATAGGAACCAACATTTTAAAAATAAAATAGACCAGACTAAGAAATATCAGATTACATCACGCATAGGAAGAATACATGCTTTGCAAAAATCTTTGTTTCAGCTACGTACATGTCTATGATCACGAGGCAAAGTTTACTTCTTGTTCCGGGACAAGGTCAGAGAAGTTTCAGATATACTGATTTAGTTTTTCTCAAAATATGCTCCACAGAAAACCAGTCTGATGAGATTAGGCGTGACCAGCACAAAAGGGCTCTATAGTCAGCAAAGTTTGAGAAACAGTTGTTTAAACAAAATTAAACAGATATTTTAAATGCCTGACTTACCAGAGCTTTTAAAATGCTAATATGATTGCAAATGCCCAAGACTGGAAAATAGTATAAAGCACATTCTAAATGTATTTGACCATGAAATCCTTAAGAGGGGTACAATGAGGACCTGGTAGCCTCTCATCATACTCTAGAAAATGCTGGTCACAGGCCAATGCCTCTGATGATGTGTCTGTCTCCTCTATACACCCTGTCTGACTTCTACCCATCCTGTACAACAAACCCCATTCTATACACGGGGATGGACCAAATGAGCAACAAAAGAGCTGAGGATATCTGTAAGGAAAAGAGTAGCTAAAAAATGCTGGAAAATCTTCTTTTATCTTTTTAAGGAAGGAAAAATCCATCCCAGTTCAGCTCCTAAATCTTACAGTATATGTTTCTGACATTTGTTAAGTGGTTGCATTACAAAAAGAAAGTGTTAGTATATTAAGAAAACACTGTGTATCCAAACTTTAGTGACATTAAAACTCAAGAAGTAAAAAGGGAAAAAAAAAAAAAAAAGAAGTAAAAAGGGTAGAATAAGATGAAGTATGTTTTAAGGAAAGGGCATTTACCTCACTTCGTGTATTGTCCTGCACCATTGTTATTTTTGTTGACTGCCTTTGTCTTTGACTTATCCCTCACTAATACTAACTTCTGGTCATCCAAGAAATTATTATATGAAATATAAGAGGGAAATAATCAGTTATTTAGCCATCAAAACTGACTGCAGTAGTAAAAAGTATTCAAAGCAATCTATTTTATTTTCCTTATAAACTCATAGGCTAGGAAGTCTGGGTGGCTTAGTGGCTGAGCGTCTGCCTTTGGCTCAGGTCATGATCCTGGGTTCCTGGGATCAAGTCCCATATCAGGCTCCCTGTATGAAGCCTGTTTCTCCCTCTGCCAGTGTCTCTGCCTCTCTCTCTATCTCTCTTTGTGTCTCTCATGAATAAATAAATAAAATCTTAAAAAAATAAACATTTAGGCACTTTCTTAATAGGGCACCATGATTTTTACTTTATATTTTACATTGACAGAAATTTGACATACAGACTTTTTTCTTTCTTTGACAACATTCTGTCACTAGCATATAGGAGGAGAGCCTCAAGAAAGGTAACAAAGTGAAGTATACTAATTCCCCTGTGGATTTCGGATAAAGAAATCACTTTCAAAATCTTTTATGCACTTTTCAGCAAATTACTAACAGAATGACTTACACAGCTCTTTTCACGGAAAAATTACTGTCCATCAGGGAGATGGACAAAATATAGTGTTTGTTTATCTCCTGGCACTAGTTTGCCATTTTTAAACATTCCCTTCTTCACCTATGTAGTTCTTGACATCAATCCTGGTATTTTGTCATATTACCACTTTTATAACAAAAATGGTGAAGTGAGAATAACTTAAATAATCAAATAGGTCCAGGGAAAGTTAGTCCTTGTTCTGTTCAATACAAATCTACTATATCAAAATTCCTACATATTCGCATCAGAGATTTTGGAATTTGTAGTTAAATTCTCATAATCTTCAAGGTAAAGTCTATCAAGTAGAAAAGACTGGAACTGAATGGCCTCAAAGAACTGAAACTTTGACTATAATCTCGATCCTTAGGGAAACTCTCCTTCATCCTTAGGAGCCATTTTCAAAGCGTAGCCCATGAGCCCTGTGCTGGAGATCTTGAGACCAGCTTAGTAGTGAGAAATCTGCAGTAAGAGAAAAATGAACCAAAGGAAACACAAATTCAATTAAAGACAGAATAAAGGCCAAAAGGTATTAAGTGATTATGAAACAGCTTTCAATACGACATGTGGAAGAACACAGAAAGTCTCAGAATGCAAGAGACTAAAGGAAATATAAATATAGGACATTTCATTGATTTTCTGAAACAATTTCATTTTTCTCAAAATCAAATGGGGGTGGCAGGTGTTGGGAGGAAGAATAATGAGTTACAATATGCCACTCTACCTCCACCTCATTGTTCCTTCGTTAAGCTAAATATCTTGAATATTTATATCCTCATACGCCAGATGCATTTTTGCCATGCCACACTACTAACAAAACAAGTAATACAGCAAAACCTGTTGGCAATTAGAGTTAAAAAAAAACCACTTATCAATAAATTACATCTAATTGTCCAAAAGTGAGCCTACTCAGATAGGCAGAGAATTTTCTCTCCCTTTCTTTATGGGAGGAATGGAACTGGACACAACAAATAAACAGTCTGTAAAATTTCCACATCATGAAGTCCTACCTGGATGGTCCACACGGTCCATTCCCACAAGTCATCTTGTCTCTAGCATTTCCTGATCATGAATAATATTTTATGAATATCCCTATCCATTAATCTTTGACACCAATTCATTTTTTTTTTTTTCATAGTAGAACAGGAAAGATTAAACTCTTGGGTTAGCAATCAGGAATTTTTTTGAACCTGGTGATAAATTTTAATCTGGTTGATTTAGCAAACTTATCTGCAAGCCATTTGGGGGGCTGCATTTTTGTTTCCTGATCTCAGATCATCTTCCTACTCTCCTTTTTGATCTCTTCTCTCTCAACCTTTCCCCAAACCCTTGTCCTCACACACCTTTGCAAGCTATACTCCATCTCCCAGAATGCCTCTGTCCGCCTAGGAGACATGGTGCTGCTTCAGACTTCAGACCAGTTGCTGGTTCTGTTTGGTGTTTGACCTGGAATTCTGTTATGCCCGGCTTCTCCTCATTTAACTCTCTCTTTCTTCCCACCAGGATGACTCACTTCCTCGTGGAGGCCGGCAATGTGTTCTATTCATGCCCAATATGTAGTGAGCCCATCTTACATTCTCTAGAAATACTTTACTGAACAGCTGCTCCAGCTAGAATGTGGATGCTGAATACAGACAAGAACACAACTGGTCTCTGGATCACTAGAACCTACTAAAGGATTTAGCATATAAGAGGTACTCCATTCATGCTTAGGAACTTTGCTTCACATAGAGAAAATTCAAAAGACATCTCAAGCAGCCTAGATTATATTCTTTAAGGATTATTGTTTTTAAACCTGGTAAGGTTAAGATGGATTAAATTGATTTAAAAAATGTTTTACCACAGTTTTCTTAGGTATTTCTGGGACCATAATGCAAAACTAGTCAGATCCCCGGAACCAAAACACAATTAGAAAATTAGGGCTTTTCATTCCCCCAAAATGTAGTATATTCAACTTCTGGCTCTTGCATTTTTGTAGACTTGAGATTTTTTTAAAATATTTTATTTATTTATTCATGGGAGACACAGAGAGAAAGAGAGGCAGAGATACAGACAGAGGGAGAAGCAGGCTCCATGTAGGGACCCCGACTTGGGACTCAATTCCGCGGCTCCAGGATCACGCCCTGGGCTGAAGGCAGCGCTAAACCACTGAGCCACACGGGCTGCCCTAGACTTGAGAATTTTTAGTGGTCCCTGTATTTTATCAAAAGCTTATATTATATAATGATAAATTGTATTAATTTCTTAATTTAATACCTGAATTAATATTAAGCCCTCTGTGATATTGTTTCTTGTGATTTCTGATGAGATGTCTATTGCTTCTGATTGTCTATCAGAAGCCAACTCATGAACCAGATAATTATGTTCAGGATGAAACAGAGTTTTTCTAATAATTTCTATTTAATCGATTAAACCAAGGTAATATAGTACAAGATTTTGTTAACTAACTAAAATTTTAAAAGGGAACACCATTAGGAAGGTTTTCTATCTGGATGTTGGATGTGATCTATCATACAGTTTAAAATAATAAATTCAGTTTTCTGTCTCAATGGTTGGTCTCTTCAGTCTCCTCAGGAAATATTACATGCTGAGCATCTACCTCCCATCACAGTGGTTCTGCATATTGAAAACATGCTGCTCATACCTTTCTCGCCTCATTGAGATACAATACTCATCTTGTACAGTGTACAAGGTCAAAGTTTTAAGCAAGCAAAGTCATTATGATTGTACAAAAACAGAAAAGAACACAAAAAATACTTGGTCTATTTATCACAATTATTTGACTATAAATGAATCATTAAGCATTTAGTGCTTGGTCGCATTCAGCACTGTTGTAGGTGTTCAATGAAGAAAAGAACAGCTGCATTTCAGAAGCTTACCACCTACTTGCACAAGAGGCATCCTACTGAAAACAACATATAAAACTGTTTAAAATCATATGAGATTATATGTCTGGATAAAATTTGAAATTGTTCAATCAGCTCCCCTCATATATATTGATTAGTTGTGGATATCAAATACAACACAAATTATGGCTAATACATATACATATGGTTTGAGTTGAGATGGCACTAAATATTCTATATCTATTTTACAAATGGTAACATTTTTAATCGGATGAACAATGTTGGAGAATCTTTAAAAATGTCTCCTTAGGCACCTTTACTTCCAGATATTCTCTAAAGAATCTGGCACTGTTGTCCACCTTCTGTGACATGGTGGACAAGCTTCTTGATGTCCATCTCTCATCAGCCCTCCTCTTATATCCTTTATTTACACTCAGCTCCTAAAACACAATTTCTAGTCCCAGTTAATTGTCACCAGGACTGCTATAGTCTTCATACTAGTCTTACATTAGTAGTCCATTCTGACTCTTTCCATCTCCAGGCCATAACACACCCCAGAGTATGTTCATGCTAAAGCACAGTAGCACTCATACCACTTCCCTGTTCATCAACAGTCATTAGCTTCCCTCTAGTTACCAAATTAAGGACAATCTCCATACTGGCATTTAGGATCATCCATAGTATCCTTAACCCTAACCCTAACCCCAGCCCACCTATCTGTATGCCTGTACATTTGTACCTGTTACCATATGGCTCTCCCATGCTTACTCTTAGAGCCCACTGAAACAAGGCTGTATGTGTAAAAACACCAGATGAGTTGCCACCTCTCTACATTTGCCCTGCGCTTCTCTATCTAGTAAATTCTACCTATCTTCTCAAAGTCTATCTTAAATATTCCTTTGTTTCCTAATAATCTATGCATATCACATAGATATTTGTGTGTGAGCATTCCTTTTCTAAAATGCAATATCACTTAATGTTTATCTCATGGAGCCGGCCACATTTTTCTTTATATTATTCTTATTTATGCATTTTTCCCAATCAATAGATGTTAAATTCCCAAAGACAGGTGTTTGGTCCTATTGCATCCTTATTCTCTAGATCACTTAGCACAGTACTTTGCACATAGTAGTAATAAAATTAAAATTTATTGAATTGACATTTTAGTCATGTTTACGTATTCTCTCTAGGAATATGATATTTTAAATTAGGAAACTAATTATTAATCATTAATGACAAAATAAAATCTAAGGATGGTTCAGTGGCAACATAAACAATCATCTTATGGGGTAAATGGATGTTGTAAGGGTAGGGAAGTTTCTAGATTTGGTATCCATGTTCCAGTGAGCGATATGAATGATTCCCTAAGATCCATGAATATCTGCATGTCTTCTTTTTCACGTGGCAACTGAAAATATCAATATGAGATCATATGTTCCACCAAGTGTACTGAATATGTCTTCAGGACTTGGGATCCTTTAGAAGGAATCACATTGTACTCTATATGTCATCATCTCTGGCAGTGGCTGGAATTCCTGCCATCTGCAGTTTTGCCATGATTACTTGTACTTTTATGGGCTTACTAACAAGAACCACAGGCATAATGTATAGTAAATTAGATTTTCCAAAAGCAACTTACCATTATGAGAAAAATATCTCCAGGAAAGTATCTTTAATTTTCCCAAAACAACCCACCATAGAGATACCACTGATGCCCCTACAAGTTCCCATATAAGAACAGTTTTTAAAATTTATTCATCCATTTTATTAGGAACTATTTAAAACATCTAATGTCCTGGCACTTAAGAAACTATCCTTTAACATTCTATCCAGCAGAGGTAACAAAAGGATAGGGCAAAGAAAGAAACCTCCTTAAGAAGTCAGTGTCAGGATCCTTTAGTCAGTTAGTTTACAGGTCTAGGATGGCTCTAGACCAACCCAAATCAACTTCAAGAAAGGATGCATTACTCTAACACTCTTGGGTTCTAAGGAGAAGATGGTATAAGAGAAGTCCAGCTAAAATCAAATACTGCTATACACAAGCCCACGGGTTTATCCATGAAGGCCAGCCATGGCTTGGTCATGTGAATACCGCACCCCCCCCCCCCCCATGGCTCCCTGGAGAACTGAGTTTCAGCACAATCATTTGGAAGGTGTGACAAGGACACTGAGCCAGGAGACTTGGTGTCCAACAGCAATATGTGCCCTAGAAAGGCAGTGTGTGTCCCTTAGTGCGGGCAGAGCCTGATCCTTTCAAAGGTAATTGAGAAGTTCTGTAGAAACAAAATTCTATTTACAAGTTCACTAACTCAGCATGTGTGACTGAAAGATAATTTGGAACATATTATCTCCATTAGACATTTCTCCTTCCAATGTAAACAGAAAAGTTGTAAACATACACACATAAATACAGAAACAATTTTCCCTAAATCTTAATAACTTGGTTGAAAGAAACATTCCTCATAAAACTTCAGTTCCTCTGAGATATTATTATTTGTTTGTAATCTATCATTTCATAGAATTAACACTAACCTTAAGTTTCTCAAAGTGCCATGAGTGTCTGGGCTTTTATGCCAATGTGCCTCACTTCCTGTGTATGTCATACTTGTTTCCATATAGAAGAGGCAATGAATTTTATGTCTGTGTTAAGGAGAGGAATCATAGGACATTTCACCTATAAATCATGTCTATTTTAAGGAAAGGGATACGGTAAACACATTTTCTCTATAAAGAATGCTGTTTGTCATTACTTCTCGTTAATCAAATGTAAAGTGTAAACTGCCAAAAAGCCCTATACCATTTTCCTAATAATTATAGCTTCTAATCTGTATAACATGCTGCTCCATTTTAGCCAAATGACATTCTTAAAATCCATAAATACTAAGAGGTATGGAGAGAGAGAAAAAAATGAATAACATGTACAATGTCTTCCAGCCAGAGAAGAACAAGAAACAGAAGAGAAAAATAGGTAATGCTTTCTATAGAGCAATGAAAAGTATGCACCAAGACCCAACTGACTGAGGTGGGAACAGCCAAGAAATAATTCTTTTGAAAAATAGTTTTAAACAGAACAATTATCTAGAGAAGAATCACAACATATTGCACAGTTCTGAGCAGCTCCAGAAAGCAGTATGATGCCTCTGGGAAGCAGAGCTCAGTGCAATAGTGCTGTCAGGGGAGAACATGAATGAAAGAGGGGAGAGCCTGTGCATATTTACAGCCACTCTGCAACAATCCACTGTCATTCACGGCCCTCAGTAGGTCTCCTTGCCTGAACCCACAAATGTGGAATTAGGCTCTGTGTGCACACCTCCTGCAGCTACTGGCCTTGGATTCCATTTAAACCAACCCCACTGCCTTGGAAAAATAGCTCTGCTCAGTGATTGACTGACATTTAGGAATGCACATGTGTGAACCTAAGATGAAAATGAGGGCAGAAATGATTTATGTGAAAGGGTATTTAAAGATGAATAAGTTAGGTGAGGTTGAGGAAGTTTGCCCAAGTAGAAATGGATGACGCATTTGCTATAATATGGAATATGAGCTGCTGAAATGCTAGGTCAAATCAAGCAGAAATGTAATCCTCATTATTTTACAATGGCCAGATGGAACTTGCTAATTAGTATTAATCAAAGAAAATTTTTGAGTGGCCAATCTTTGTTCTTTTTATATGGAGAGTGAGAATGTTAGGCATGAGAATGCCCTAAATTATGTGTTACTCTGGAACTGTATTATACAACAAAAAGAAATCTTTAAGAATGTCACCATTTGGAATTTAGAAATTGTATTTCTATTGAAATGTTTATTGCAATGAAGTAGAGCAGAAAGGCCTATGAGTTACATAAAGATGTGAAGGCCTATGTGACCTCTGAAGTCTTCTATCAAGTTTACTAAGACATTGTAGAGGTAGTTCTACAAAAATAGTAACATTAATTTTCACACATTATATTAGAAACTAAATATTTTCTATGCAATATACAACTACTCTGGTAATTGCAGATCTTATGTCAAAGATCCTGGAAAATCTATTGAAGGTACTATGTCAAACACAAAGTGGTCAGCTATTACTAATGATCGCTCTACAATGTGTCTCTCTATAAAAAACACAATTATTGTGATCTACAGTCCAGAAATACACCCATGCATACATGGGCTACTGAGTTTTGATGAAGGTACCAAATTCAACCAAAGCATAAGTGGACAACTGCATATACATATAGATATCCATACCTATCAGCATGATAAAATTAATATGAACTGGATCTTAAATCTAAATATAAAGGCCATATCTATAAAGCTTCTGGAAGAAAACACAGGAAAATATTTCATGACTTGAAATTATGCAAATGCTTCTTTGACAGGTTCTAGCAATAATGATAAAAGTGTAATAAATTTAAAATTTAAAACATCTGATAATCAAAAGATATTAAGGAAATGATTAACAACCTACACACTGTCAGAAAATAGACAAAAAACATATTATCTGACAAAGTACTCGCATCTAATATATATATACCAAAGATTCCAGAAAGATATATATGCTATCCTAATGAATCTTTTTTTTTATAAACGCATGATTTTTTTTAATTTTTTTTTTATTTATGATAGGCACACAGTGAGAGAGAGAGAGGCAGAGACACAGGCAGAGGGAGAAGCAGGCTCCATGCACCAGGAGCCCGACGTGGGATTCGATCCCGGGTCTCCAGGATCACGCCCTGGGCCAAAGGCAGGCGCTAAACTGCTGCGCCACCCAGGGATCCCTATCCTAATGAATCTAATTTAAAAGTGAGCAATACATAAGTACAGAGGCATCACAAAAGAAAAAAAGTATGAATCACCAATAAATATGTGAAAAGGGCATGAAATTGTCAGTCATGGGAGAAATCCAAATGAGCTACCGCTGCAACCCACCAGAATTAATGTCAAGACTAGAGACTACAGAGCAACTGGAACTCCCATATTCTGTTTGATGGGAGTGTCCATGGGTATAGCCTCTCTGGGAAAACAACTGGCCTTTGCTATAAAACTGAAACACAACTACTCTTTGGACCAGCAATTCCACTGCTAAGTATTTAATCAAGAGAAATAACATCTGTCCAAAAATCATGGTTTTAATAAATGTTTAAAGCAGCTTTATTCATGATGGTCAAACATCAGAGACAGTCCAGGTAACCATCTTTAGGAGAATGGAATTCTACCAAGCAACAAAAAGGAATTAAACTACTGAGACATGATGAAAAAGATAAACCTAAAATGCAATTCTGAGTGAAAGAAGACTTACAGTGAAGAGTATAGAGTACATGACTCTCTATATGAAGTTCTGGAACAGGAAACACAATCTATGGTAAGTACAAAATCAAAAGAGTTGCAGTTGACTGCAATTAATATTGTTTTAGTTCGTCTACCTTCACCATACCAAAATAAGACAGAATGTAACTAACAATAGGAATGTCTATCCTGAACAAAGATATCTGGTCACTTTAGCCATGTTATCACAGTCACCCCTACCTCTCAGGAATAAGTATGGGATTAACTGTGATGGGGCATGGCGGCACCCTGGGAAGATGGTTAACGTTCCACAGCTTGATCTAGGTTTGGCCTATCTAGGTGTGTGCCTTTGCCAATACTCATGACATTTTAAGGTACATAAAATATACCTTAAAAAGTATAATTATAAACAATTATTAAGCTTTACATGATGGTGTCCATGATGAAGTATTTAGAGAGAAAGTGTACCCATGTCTCTAACCCCCATAAAAAAGGCACCAAAATTAAGATGGATTCTTAAAGTGGATACAGACGGATATATGAATATTTAGTTAACACAGATACAGTAAAAATGTTAATTGCAGAATTCAGTTGGAGTATATATGGATATTCACTGTACAAGTCCTTTGATTTTTTTGTATGTTTAAAGATCTTCAAAATATAACTTAAAAAAAAAAAAACCTTCAAAGTTCATGAACCATTGATCTATGGTACTAAGGGTCAAGTTTCATTCTGTTGTAAACTACCCATCAAAGAAAAATCTCCTTGCTCTCCTCCCTTTTGTTCCCTCCATAGCACAGCTTCCCATACTCTCTTCTGTTTCATATCCAGTCCCATTTCCTTTTTTTTTTTTTTCTAAAGGATAAGGAATATCCTTGCTTTCCTGAAAGTATATTGGGGGCATATTACTTTACATCGCTATACCAATAATTTTCACTTCAGAGTTCTGATACTCGGATTCTAGTTGTTCAGTTCCCCATCTGCCTCATAACCTTGTCTTTCTATCCAATTTGACTGCAATTAATATTGTGTTAGTCAGTCTACCTTCACCATACTACAATAAGACAGAATGTAACTAACAATAGGAATGTCTATCCTGAACAAAGATCTGGTCACTCTAGCCATGTTATCACAGTCACCCCTACCTCTTAGGAATAAGTATCAGGTTTAGGTTTGCATAATTGAGTCATTAAAGCCCCCAAACAGACCTCATAGGGCAGGTAGGGATTGATCATATTTCCACTTCCCTTAGAGTACTTTAATATATGTAGTTTTTTAAGTAAAGGAAAAAGATTTATATCATTATCATTGCATCACTGAATATCTACCACTGTTTAGTTTCTTAGAAATCTACTAAAATAGGGCTTCCTAATGTCTAACTTACCCCTGTAATATACCGGGATCCACATTAACAATACATGCCATTTCTATGTTAACCAAGTAGTCTAGAATTCATAGGGAATAGTCATCTTTTGCTGGAACCATACCCAGAACAAATTTGTGTGGGAAGGTAGGTGTTAATGTTACCTCTCTCTTCAAAAGATTGTTTTTGTTTTGTATGATGGTACCTAGTAAAACTGTATGCTACTTTCCGGGATCACATTAATAAATTAGGTAGTTCCTTTCATTTGATATCTACTTTACCATAGATTACCAAGTAAATAAGATCTGGAGTCTTAGAGGAGGCAACAGTACTTGAAACCTGGCGTGCATGCAGCTGAAGACCAAATACTGCTGAACATGGCAACAACTGGTTTGTAACTGCACTGACAGCACGTGAAACCTAAATCATCAGAGAGCAAACCTCTATATCTCAATAGCTTCACTAATATCAGTTAAAAAAGAAAGTACATTTTAAAGATTGATACTAATGGTAAATCCAGCAAAGAAAGAGGCTTACGTATAAGTGAAACTGCTAAAACAGGGATATAGACACCCAGTAAATCTCTTACAAAATTATTCATATTTTTAAAAGCTATTATGACAACATGCAGATATAGATTAAGAACAATAAACTGAAGGAAAAAAATGATGTAATGACCCCAAAGAAACCTACATATATTTCATAGAAAAGAATAGAAAATCCTGTGGATAAGGATAAGCAAGAGAAGCAATCTGCTTGTCTAACTTGCAGAAGCAAAAAGGTTACTGCAGCTTTCTATTTATGGAAAACTAGACCAAGTGTGAAGGGGGACGCTCACAGTGTGAATTGCTAAATATAACCTAGAAACCCCAGCTCCTTACACACTGCAGAGTTTCTTAAAGGAGGCTTCAAGATTTAAAGGAAAAAAAAAGGTTTAAAGATAATAAAATGGAAGAAGAGAGCAAGAGAGACCATGATGACTGTGGGGTAATGGTTCTCTCTGGAATAAGGAAGCATGGCGGAGAACCTAAGTGAATTCCTTCTCAGTGTTTACAGAAGAAGATTAATCATTCCCTACTCTGAACTATACAATGGGAAAGCTGGAAATGCTTCTTCACAAGTGGTCAATACTAAGATCTTCCTAATAGACCAGCAACTATGCTGAATGCCCATCCATCATTTAGGGCAGAAAGGCAATCACCCGAGAGAGTTGAAAAGATGGAGGGAAAAATTGAGATGTTATTGACCAAAATGCACAACTCTTTCAATATCATTAGCCATTGTGTGAAAGAATGGGTTAGTGTTCATATTATTCTTATTTATTAAAAGGTTCTACAGAAAGACCTGGAGATTATAGCACAGTGCATCATTTTCAATAGGACGGCCAAATATCTGGTAAGGAATAACCAGTTGGGACAAAAGCAGAATGGCTGTTCAAAGAAAGGCTAAATCCCCTAACAAGAAGTATCATTCTTTATGAGTTAAGTTAATAGGGCTCTTCAACCTCTCAATAAAATATCTGTTGAGTACCTTGTATTATTGTCAGTGTCAAGGTGCAAAGGATATAGCTGTAATAGGATACAAACTCTGCCATCGTGGACTTTATGTTCTAGTAGGAGGAAACAGATAATCTCAGTAATTTAACAAGGTAATTATAGCTAATGATAAATGATACCCAAGTATAAAGTATAAAAATGTGTTAGGAAGTCACTGAAGGAGATGATTTAAAATAGGTAACAAAGAAAATCTTTCTGAGTAAATGAATGACACTGAAGTTGCTAACAAACTGATGAAAAGTGCCCTCTGCTCAGTGGTCTAAAGGAGAGCATATCACTTAGGAGCTGCTTATGCATAAACCCTGGAAGAGGAAATGAGATTCTAAGTTGGGGAACAGAAAGAAGGCCAGTGGTAGCTGGAACATACTGAGCAAAGGAATACTTGGTGTAAACCTTATTTATTCACATATATTTCCAGCACCTACTATGGGTCTACTGGGGGTAGAGAAGTAAGCAACACTGACCAAATCCATCCCATAAGAAAAATAACTTCCAGTGGAATCTCTGGTGGGATCAGAGAAGAAGACAAGGTAGATCATGTAGGTTAAGATGTTTTAGCCACAATATGAATCTGAACTTCTGCTAAGTGACTGTGTCAAATACATTTCCTGCCCCATGCCATGTAGGCACATCCCCTTAGGATACCTGCTTCTACCACAACTCTCATGGCCAAATGAAGATGTGTTGTGAAAGTGGAAAGGTCTATGTGACAGCATTGAAAAAAGTTCATATCAGAGCCAAAAGGGATGCTTTGCGGACAGCCAGGCCCTGGGCTTCACTATATGGGTTGCAGATTACATACAAACCTCTACTCAGGAAGAGTAGGTGATCTGTCCTTACCAGAATTATTCACATACTTCAGATATGGCCTTGCTTCCTTTGTCTACAATGCTTCTGCCAGCACCACTACTCAAGAGCATATGGAGTACCTGATTTACCAAAATGGGATCACACATGCCATTGCATGGATTCAAAGAACTCTTTTCATGGTGAAAGAAGTAACACAATGGGGAATAGGATCAAAGACCCCACTGATACAGTTCTATACTGCATCATGTGCAAGCAGCCAACCTAATATGATGCTAGAAGAGTCTATTTAATGCTTAAAGAACAGGATCTCATATATTCATTGATCTAATGATTGGCATATGATGGCTATGTCTCCAAGAGCTCGAATAAAAAAGGTCTGATAAATGAGGTCCTAACATCACTGACTTATTTGCAGAATTTGTGGTTTCCATCCACTCAACTCTTGGCACTGATGATGAAAGTCCTGGTTCCTGAGCTGAGTCCCTAGAAATTAGGAGATAGAGTAAGGGCCGAACTGAACCTGAAGCTATGACTACTTCCTACTCCCTTAGAGCCCTTGATTGTAGTTAAATGAGCATAAAAAGAAACAGGTCATTAAATTGGGAGGGGGGGATCAGCCCTGGATAGAGGGAAGAAATTAATTTCCACAAAATAATCAGCATTCTGGATCAAGCGAGTTGTGCCTTATTTACCAAATCTTAAATACAAAGCTAAGAAGGCATTTTTCCCTGAAAACAAGTAAAATTAGGGAAATAAGATGAAGTACTTCACATAGTACTAAGAATTGTATGGAATCCACTGTTCCAAAGAGGTGACAGGGATTTAATCAGTGTTTGTGCAAATGCAGGGAAAGGAAGTCATGTAGTACTGCCAAAAGAACGAGATCTACAAAGACTTCGAGTTTGGCCAGGTTCTTAATGAGGCAATCATCAATGAGGTTTCTTGTTGGTTCTCCTCATTACCTTATTTAATTTTCATGATCTTGCTATGAATATCTGCATGAGGTACAGAATATATTTAAAGCAAGAACATTAATAATAGTTCTTCATTTCAGATAGAAGAAGAATCATTAAATAAAAAATTTATTCTTTCGACATTTGTTGAGATGTGCAGAAAAATGAAAGGATGTCTTTGAAGACAAAATTGCTTGAAGGTTGGGGCAATCTGCTCTTGCTATTAGTGAAATTCAAGGACCATTATAGGAAGTAGAAGTAAAATTATAATATCAATCAGAGAATAAAATATTTCAATAGAACTAACAGAATAAAGTTGCATATCCTTGCAAGATAAATTTCTCTTCTATCTCTGTGAAACCATGTATTCTTACTTGAAAAATGGCTATATAAACTATTATGTCTGCCTAGCAGCACATAATAAAGCTTTATCACAGGTATAGACTCAGACAATGATTAGATACACTTAAAGTAGAGGATTTCTATGAAATCTAAGAGCCTGTAATTTTCAATTTTTTTCTTCTTCCTGTTGCCCTGCCTAGAGGTAGACTAGAAGGACTAAATTTGGAGTTCATATGGGCTATCTAAAATGTACTTGTAATTTTCACTGCATTATGTATAGAACCTGTCCATGATTTAAAATTCAAAAGGGAATTGTGACATTTGCAAGGTAAACCAGGTACTTCATCCAGGTAATCTGAAAAAAGATCAAAGCAGCCATTTAGTGAACAAAATGAATGATGGAAAAATAGCAGAAGTATGTCAATAGAAGTGATATTTCAAAGTTCCAAGAGACTAACAACTAATATGAACATTATCACTTCATCTCTCTAGATATTATATTATTGCTGTTCTTGTTATTGTAGATGATATGAATCTTTGTACACTCATTGTACACTGAAAAGTAGTGGAAGGGATGGATGTTTGTGGTCAGAATCTACAATGCAGTGAAGAGCAGAAGTCCATGTACCAGCTCATATAAGAAAGAACTGTAAACTACCAGCAAAAGTATATGTGTACCTGGGAATATACTATACAAAATGGCACCCAAACAAAACCAAATTAAAAAGCTGATTTAAACCCACTATTCAGGTATGCATTTCTATTTTCTTGGAAGACTCTTTTCTTACCATTCAGAGTCCTTATTCCATATCCTTTTGTGATAGCAAGGGGCATGAGGGGAGAGAGCACCCAAGTATTAGGAAGATAGGGCTCAAAAAAAAAAAAAAATAAAGGAAGATAGGGCTCCTTCCGAACAAGATTAAGTTTGGAAAAACTGCTATCTTTCCTTGTTTTGTTTTTGTTATTTTATTTGGTTGGATTTTTAGTGGGCTTTTCTTGTTGTTATTCTCATTTATTCCTCTTTGTTGTTTTTGACTTGTTCCTTGAGGAGTTTGAGATTCTCTCACAATCCTGCACAAAGATAAGCATTCTTCCAACAGAGGGTCTTCCCTTTATTTTTGATTGCTTTTTTACTTTTTAAAAGACTTATTTACTTATTTTAGATAGAGCATATGAGCACAGAGGGGAGGGGGCAACGGAGAGGAGAGGGAGAGAAAGAATCTCAAGCAGACTCTGTGCTAGGTAAGGAGCCCAATGGGGAGCTCAATCTCATGACCCTGAGATCAGGACCTGAGTTGAAACCAGGAATAGGATGCTTCACCCACTGAACCACCTAGGCACCCCCAGGGTGTCTTCCTCTTAACGGTCTTGCTTTTGAAACTGAGAGTGAGACCCCCAGGAAACTGACTATATTTGGACAATGAATGAGAGGCTGAAGGGACAAGATGGCTTATTCATCCCTTCATGACTCTCAGAATACTTGAAATACTATATTTTTCATAATTTGTTTCTCTGATGAATTTATAAAACCACTGTAGCTGGTGGTTTAAGTTTGACAAAAATATATTTTAGATGGTTAAAAGTAAGATTTTATAAATTTTGAACTTTGGTATTCATATATATTCTCTCCCAAAGGCTTCCTGATTTTGAAGCTAATAATAAATATTCCTAACTTCCACCCATATAATAATAATAAAGAAATGAACAAATGAGTAACTGGATGAATAGAAATAATTTTTTTAAAAATCTTCTTTCCATTTTGTTGCCCCAATAATAGAGATTTTAGTAAAACCTGATTTGCCCAGATTCCATAGTGTATAAAATTAAATTTACAGATGAGAAAGAGCAATGGATTCACAGTCAGAGAGCTAAGACCGAAGCCTAATTTTGCCTTTTTCCCCCTTTTTATGCCTCAATTTCTTTATCTGCTTACTGAAACAGTTAGACCAATTGATTTCCCAATTCTCATTTTGTTTCAAGATCTTGTCACTATAAATCATTGGAAAAGTCAAATTAAGTTTCATTTTATCAATAAGCTCAAGTTATTAGGACTTCATACAATGAGCTCAAAAACATTTTAAGTGGGGATCCCTGGGTGGCTCAGCGGTTTATTGCCTGCCTTTAGCCCAGGGAGTGATCCTGGAGACCGGGGATCGAGTCCCACATCAGGCTCCTGCATGGAGCCTGCTCCTCCCTCTGCCTGTGTCTCTGCCTCTCTCTCTCTCTCTCTGTATCTCTCATGAATAAATAAAATAAAATCTTAAAAATTTTTTTTTAAATTTTTAGAGGCACATATTAGTATTTTTTTAAGTTTATCATTTCTTTACATTAAAAAGATTCCCCGAAATCCTCAGGCACATACTGCAAATGTACATTCTCTGATTTTCTTCTGTTTCATTACACCATGGACACATGGATTAAAGATACACAGTGATATTCTGGAGGAGGGGTTGGGTTAATTTCAATTTTAAATCTCCTCTCTAGACTAAAATTGTTCCTAGGCATTAGGCCTTCAAACATACACCAATTTCAGTGGTTCAGTTGTTACATCCGGATTCGCTTCCACAAATATGGAGGTTCTGTGGAAATTCTAACTGTTCCTTTTGATCTTCCATTTTACATTAGGTAAAAGGTTCCAGCAGCTTCACCTTTGCTACAATATCTTGCATCTAGGAGGCAAGAGCCATAAACTGGGGGGGAGGGGGTGGCATTCTGACACCAGAGAGCCGTTAAACATGATGGGGGAGAAAGCAACTATGCAACAGAATGTCCTCGAGAAGGAAAATGATTTTATCGCATGACTGCCTACCTCATTACAAAGTGAAATTCCCCACCACACATTTCTGCGTGAGCCTTCATCTTCCGCTGTACAGGAAAGCAGCTCCCCAGGCTTTCCGCAACCGCAGCTACCATGAATCTATCACGGGTTTTGTTTCTGTGCTCACCTCTCGTGCTCACAGTCTCCATGTCCTTCTGAGGCGATTGCAAAAGAGGGATGAAGGATTCTGTTTCCTAACTCTTCCATTAGTTATTCGTTTGTATCTGCTATGGGGGAGAAGACTGTAGGAAATGTGAGAGCAATCCACACATCAATGTTCTGAGATCCCACATATAAATGGTGCCGCCACGGAGAAGCGTCTTCCCATCGGCACTAATTAAAAAGCAATAAGTGCACTTGAGCAGCGGCTTTCTTCTGTTTCTTTTCTCCTGCATCAGACGTGCTCCTTTCCACTTTAATATGAGCATTATCGCTGTGCAAAAACAGCAACAAAAACAAAAACAAAAAGACAATAAAGGCAGGCAGAAAATCATACTAACTCATACTTTGGAAAGACACTTCTTTTTCATCAATAAAACCTGCTGCATTCTTGGAAGATACTAAAGTAAAGCAGGTTTCACAGCCCTGAAATATTAGATAATAGGTTTTTGTAAGGCAAGACTACCAGAACTGATGACAAATTAGCTTGGCCTCTACCTCCATGGTCACTGGGAGGCTTTTTTAGATGCTGGTCACGACTAAAATTGGAAATTATTTTAGTGGCACTACTTCTGTGTTCATCACATGTCTTCAGCTCAGGGCCACAGAGAAGGGGGGAAAATGCAAATGGCACCCAGGCTTCAGAGTGTCTTAAAATACAAAAACCTGAATAATTGATATAGATTCAATGTAGATTAAAATTTAGCACAAGTTCATATTCAGTATGATTAGTAGGGAAGGTTAAAAAATTTTTTAAAAAGTCATACTAAGGACATACATAAAGAATAACATTATTAATTCATTTACTCAATTAATAAATTATTGAACATCTACTACAAAAGATCCTGTGCTAGAGATTGGAGACTGGAGGGTTCAAAGATGTATTGAGGATGGTTCCTCCAAGACCACAGAGCATATAGACAGTAGGTCTGAGTAGATATGATCACCCCTTTCTTGTCGGGTCACAGCTGAGAATTGATGGCACCATGCGTTCCAGTGGGAATACCTCCAAGGAGTAGGTTAGGACAACAGTGTACACCCTGGATGAGGGAGGAAGAGCAAGTAGGGGTGTGAAGAATCTGGGAGGAGGAGGATGGAAGAAACAGGCAAAGATTTATCAACCCTACCACAATTTTCAGAGCAAATGCCCCAGGAGACAAAAGTCCATTGTGAAAAATGTCACTGCTCAAGCAACCTAGACTAGTGATTCTTGACTAGAGCTACAATATACTGTAAGATTTAAGAGTGTGAATGTAGAGGCTTGTGCCTGCCTGACTGGTTGAAATCTTGCTTTCCTTACTGTTTAGCTGATAGAATGGCCCTGGGCAAGTGCCCTTATGTACTTGAGACTTCTTACCCTCAACACAGGGAAAATAATTTTATCCAGAGTAAAGGTTGAAGGAGTTGGAAGAAAATGTGGGTATGTGGTGCTGGGACAGTGTCTGGTGTTCAAGAAGAGAGCAGCACCTTTTCACTGTTTCCCTGCCCTCCACCCACATGACATTATGTGAGCTTTCCAGAGACCCTATCTTTAATGTCCCCCATCCAATTATTCTCCATCCCAACTTGATGTTTCCCTCACTATCACAACTCATAACTCTGTTATTCCCACTTTACACAACGTTTGCTCATTTTACCTATCTGCGTGCTTATTTGTTTTACGTTTGTTTTCCTCATAATAATGGCCCTACAATGATATTTTGGGGTCTGAAATGCAAATGTCCAATAAGTATTTGGTTTTTTATTATTATTGTTAAAAATTTTTTTTAGTATTTGTTAAATCATTACTACTGGTGATGATGATGATGGTAGTGATGATGCTGGCTTGACACTACATAGCTCTTTCTTTGTGTTAATCAGTGTTCCAGCAGCATTCTTAATTCTTATGGCAAGTCCAAGAAGCCTACCTCATAGATAGGTACTCTTATCATCCCTATCATGTAGATGAGGGCATGGAAGCGCACAGAGGTTTAGAAGCTTACCCAAAGTCACATGGTAAGTAACAGACCTGAGTGTTAAACACAGCAGTCTGGCTTTCAAAATCTATCTTCTTAGTCACTAAGCTGCCTGGCTCTGAATAACTACCTGATGGATATAAGCAAGGTGCTACCTGGGGGGCCAGTCAGCTAGAGGACAAGAATGGTCCCCAAGTGACTGAGAGATAGGAGCTGAAGCAGATCAAGAGACTAGGAAAACATCTTGTACTTTATAATTTTCCCAGAACCCCCAGTGGCTAAAGCTACCTTAACTGTAAATAAATTCTCTGCATTTGAATGCATACTCTGAATGGCCTGCCAATCATCCTCCTGAATCCTGCTCCTCATCTAGTATAGCCAGATGGGTCCAGGGCCTGGACTCAGGACACAGCTTGAATGGCTTTGGATCGTGGTTCTTTGGAGCAGATCAACTCTAAGAAAGTTATTTACTCTTTGTTCCTCCAGCATGTGGTGTGAAGTAAATAAGTTAATATAGAGAACAGTGCCCAGGACAGATGTAGCTCTTATAATTATCCATCTGAATGCCTTGGTCCTTTGGTCTAGTTTCTGCTAATCATGGACGCTACTTTCCAAAAGTGACAAGTTTCTATACTTGGAAATTAATCCATGTCTGTACTCGAAAGCAGAAATATTGAAAGAACAAAAATAAAGTGGGCCACAAACCAGCAGATGGGTGCTGGAGGCTGTATCCTCATGAAATGTAGTCAGAGGCATTTAAGTGCAGAATATAGGGCTTGGCCAGGGTGTGGATCCCTAGTACAACTGTCACGTTCAAAGAGTAAGGGGGAGGGAGCATCGTGGGAATGCAAACTCAACCACTCCAAGGACTGAGCAGAGCACATCAGAAACTGATTAGGAGCAAATGTAGGACCTGGACCTGCAGACACCCAGTCATTGATTTCGTTGAGGATTGGGCTACAGTTCATACTTCCTCCTTCATAACTGCCTGGTACTTGATACTCTCTCCCATGATCACAACTGGACAGTGGACCTCTTTCTGCATCATGCTGTCAAGGCCTGCCTCTTGTTAATTTCAAGCCTTCTAGCTCCCAGGGTTTTAGGATAGAAATCCATCAGCCTGTGCACAAGCACTAGCCCCAATTTAGAACTCCCTTGTCCCGAGCCCTATCACTGTGCAGTCTACATTCCCATCAAGCTCTAAATCCAGACCACAACATCTAGCAGATTAAATAAGACCAACTAACTTTGCTACAATGGTTAATGCTGGATACCTCACCACTCTTAATAGTAAAGATTTAAAGTGACAACTCCATAAAGACTAATAAAATCTTTCCTGGGGTTGACCTTTGACATCAGTGGGTCATGTGTAGAGGGTGCTTGACATTTTGAGGTAGGTATTTGACACGTGATGATTTCTTTTTATTAAAAAGGAAATCTAACTAAATTGTTTTGATACTTGAGAAGAGTCTCTCCTACAACACTCTTCCATTGTTACTCGGTAAGGTAAAATTGGATGTTTTCATCTCCTCCATCCTCTTCATCTTGCACTGATCAAGAGGGGAAAAAAGGAGGGAAGAGGAGATAAGCCCTCTGAGGGCAAACTGTTGAGTTCACAGTCAGGTTCAGCCTCTGGCTAGCTGTGACTCTGGGGATGCTAGTCTCTTCCTCTATAAAATGGAACTTTAAAGGTTGTTATGAGGAATACATGAAATAATGGGTTGCTTGGCCAAGGTAAATGCTCAATAAATGCTAGTTATTCTTATCAGCATTAGCTATTTTAATCATCATTATCAACCTGTGAGATGGAGTCCACTATCCTGGATACATGGAAATAAACCATGTTTATAGATTTTTGTGTATCAGTTTTCAAGGATCACCATATATCCTGCCCTAGTCATAATCCTTCTAATGAAGAGTAAATGTTCTAGAGGGAGAGGACAATGAGAGATATAAGGAGCAATCACTGAACAGATAAATTATATCTTCCTGTTAAGTGCTTTTGCATGCAGTTTATAGGTAGAAATACCAAAGCTGTATGATTTAAAATATGCCTGAGAAAGGTGATAGGCTGGCCAAAGTAATGTTATTTTTTTAAGGAATATGTTCACATATGGAAAATCTGATCTTCATATTTACTGATGCAGAGCTGCTCTGATCTCTTCCCATCAGCACACAGAAAATGACATTTATCCACACATATGAAACAAGAGTCAGGTGAATTGCAAAGCCCTGTTTTCCCATATACTCACACAAATTGATATGTCCACGAGCACCTTACCATTGGGTTTGAATGTACACACAAATGGGAATTTGTTTTTAAGAACAATAGATTCAGTGTTCAATTTCACTTAATCCGCACTTTCCTCTTTCTATGTACTTTAACTCTGGAGTTAAAAACTAGCTTTTCCTATAAAATAAAACACATGGTATTTTAAATGTATCAGACTTCTCAGGCTAGTGGGCTTTATGTCATCATTTGTCTAGATCACTATCAGTTCTGGCTTCTAATCAGACTTCTAATCAACTCTATATTCTTGTTCATAGTGTGTTCTAATTTTTCACTTCAAGGCAGGAGTTCATTTCCTTATTCTTTGATTTTGTTCATTGCACACACAACTCGTCCCATTCATATGAAACATGTCCTTATCCAATCTGTCATGTTTTACAAATGAACTTCCAAACAGGAAGTCATTGTGTTCTTCCAAGTTCAGACATACCAACTGCAGGCACTTGAAACTAAATTAAAGGCTAATCACTTGACTAATATTTTAAATGATCTCAGGTACAGAACCAAATTGTGATATGGTTGGAGAGGTGCTGAGAGGTGTTTTTTTTTTTTTTTTTGATAATTCAGAAATTACATGACCTCTTGAGGCATATTTTTCCACCCTGCAAGAGTCTAAGCTCTTTCCTGAAGAGACAAGAGAGACTTCATAGGAAGCTGATTTCAAACTCAATTATTTTTTAACCCAGGAATATACTAATCCAGAATTACAGATATGATGACCAGACATAAACTCTGGCCATCTTGCACATCAGGTAGGAAAACCTCTTGGTGCAATGTTAGCCTCCAAGTCCACCACCAGGCAAGCTATCCCAGAAGTCACAGAGCAGAAAGGCTCTCAGATCAAATCAAAATGCTTCAAACAATGGTTTTAAAAATCAATTTAAAACATAGCTTGAGAAGAAACTGAAAAGAGATAATAAGATCAAATACACTTAGGACAGGATGTAAGCAAGACAGGAAGACCATACAATTTGAATCCTGGAGTATGTGATGTCCATATGTCCTGTCTCCCTCTCTCAGCCACATGGCCCTATCCTGTGATGGCATGGTTATAAGGAGCAAAGGTGACATTTGTAAAAGGGATCCACAGGCAGAAGGTGCCCTGGACCAATGACACACACTTGCTCTATCTGAGATAAACTGGAACAAGGTTAATTAGCTAATCACTAATTAGCCTGATGAACAACCATATATCCTATGTTTTTGTGGGCGGAGGAAACATGGGTCCAGGATGGACATCACCAATAGGTGATCTAATTTAGACTTCCTAACTATTAAATAGTCTATTTGGTGCATCTGAACATTTAGTGCTTCATATATTTTGTCTGACATATATCCAAGTACCCAGGTGCCTCATGGATATTATGTTATCTCATGGTACTTCCATCACTGTCTACATTGAACACACACATTCTCCACTTGCTAACAATTTATTGTACACTCAACATACACCACAATTGTCTACCAGTTATTTAAGACACCTTAAAGGGTTTTATCTATGTTTTCAAAATTATAAACTTATTTATGTAAAAAATTGAATAATTTTTTATTCAATAAATAATTGAATAATTGAATTGCTGGAAAAGCAATTTGCCTGCTACTTGCAGCATAAAAATGAATTGAAAAGATTGAAACCCCACAGAATCCCTGAGAGGCTGGAGAGGAGGGAACACAGAAGACTAGGAAGTTAAGAACCAAAGCAAAGGTCATGCTTCTGAAAGATGTTGCTACCCTTACCAGAGCCACTGTAGAGGCAAAAACTGTCAATCATCCCCATGTGGTTGTGTCACTCAAGATTCAAGTTCCAGGAGTAAGGTTCAGACAATAGAATCCCAGGTTCATGCCTGTTCCTGGATATGCCAGAACTGAGAGAAGAAGAATCCAGCCCACCAGATTCCACAATGGGAAATGACCAGGGCTTCTTAAGGATACATAAACCAGAGCATTCCCAAAAGGGAGTTGTGGATACCAGACAAATGATCAATGTCCCAAACAGAAATCATTTAACCATTATTCCTGTTTAATATCTTACAGAGGCACCTGACTGAAAACCATATACATGTTAATGAACTGAAATTTATCTCAATTTATATTGTATGTATCAGCCAACTGAAAATCTATCGGCTTCTTAAAAGTAAATGTCATTGAAGTTTCAATTCCCTACACACACACACACACACACACACATACACACACACACATTTTCCAGTTTTCCTAATCCTTGTAAATAACATAACTATTTACTCAGTCACACAAAAATAAATTATCAAATATATAATAAACTATTCATCTTTAGCATCATGCTTTTCTTTCTATTATATAGCAAGTCCTTCAATAAACCCAAATGACTATCTCCAAAGCATAGCTTGTAACCAATGTTTTCTACCCTAAGATAGAACTTCCATTATTCTCTTTGCCTATATCTTTCTCAGCATTTCCTCAAACCACTTATTACAGGTATGTATTATGTATCTTTTGGTTTATTTTCTATATTCCTTACACAATAATTTAAAAGCTACAAGAGCAGGTATTTTTTTGTCTTTTTTTGTTGTTATCTGTTATCCCAGTACCTAGAAAAATGGCTGGCACACAGCAGGTGCTTTATGAAATGTATCAAATGAATATAAGATATAGTTACATGATTGTACTGTAGCTATTGTAAGACAATGCCTTGGCTATCAGAGATAAAATCAAACTAAAAAGCATCAATCTTCTATTCTGTGATCGTAGAAAGTACTTTCTCGAAGGTATACACAAAAGGATCAATAAGGCTAGATTTCCTGCATGGATCATTCAGGACATAGGTAACCCACAATCTGCAGAGAGCCATGGCAACTGTATGTCTAGTGCGTGAGGTCTTCAGTTGGGGTAGAAAGCAAAGGTGGGGTCAGGGTAGTAGGCCACTAATCTGTGCCACAGTGCTAAAACAGTAAGCCTGGACCCCCAGCTCTAGTTTACACCAGGGAAAGAAATGACACATTTCTAGTCATGACCTCCAAGGGCTGAGGTCTGACATCCAGTATCACTAAAGAGCTGTGTTGCGCTATCTCTATGAGTTTTTCCTGACAGGCTGTTCCAAAGTCAAGCTGTGCATGCTCTCTGCCATTCACCCTTTTTTGAGAAGTATCTGTTGGATCTTTAATTTTAGAGGCAGGTTATAAGAGTTATAGTATTTTGTAATTAGTTGTAGGAAGGGTCTTCCTGGAACACATCTTGCCACAATTACCTTTCAGTTGAATATCCAACTCTAATATGAGCAGAGGACCTACTAGAGAAAAGAGAGCCTCTAATGAATGATGAAGCCTTTAGACACTGAAAACGTCTCCAATGGAGGGACCAGCTATTATTTTGGAGGCATTGGAAATGGGTAAATCATATTAAAGTTCAAGCTAAAGAATAAATGTCCAAGAAGAGCATATAAAAATTATGAGAAAGATGCATTGGTCAAAGTTAGATTTGTCTTTTCATAAACTAAAAGATACTATGAAATCACTGTGGTCAAAATCGTATGCAAGGCCATGCATTTTTATGGGTGCTAACAAATAAGAGCCTATAAATCAAGCTTATTAAATATGGGACTCCATTGTGACCAAGGTAATATTTCAATACATTGGGGAAAATAATTATGTAACAAATGGTAACATCATAGAGGTCCATCTTTCCAAAATAAATAAATTTGGCCTTCTTTGCACACTGCATGCAAGAAGAAAACCACACCTATTAAAAGGTTTTAAAGAAGAACATAGAAGATGCACATAAAACCTACAGGTCGAGGATAACTTTAAAACCAAAATTGAAAAAATATATACATAGAAGGGGCCCCTACGTGGTACATTCAGTTGAGTGCCTGACTCTTGGTTTTGGCTCAGGTCATGATCTCAGGGTCATGAGATCAAGCCCCCGAGCACTCAGCTGAGAGTCTGTTTGAGATTTTTTTCCTCTCCCTCTGCCACCATCTCAAATAAATAGCTACTTAATTTTTTAAAATGATTTTAAAAGAAAAAATATATAGAAATATGTGACTACATGAAAAATGTTTGAGTTTGACAAAGAACATCATAAATAAAAACAATAGACAATAGAAACCAACAGATAAGAAAATGTACATGCATTTTGTATAGTGGATACAAAGCTATTATCAGTTGGACAGATTTACATGCTATATATATATATACACACACACACACACATTTGGTTTATATGTATGTAAATATACATATATTTGATTTACAATGTGAGTTATAAAAACTTATTTAATATGATACAGGGGAGCATATTAAAATGCTTAATAAATGGATAAAATGAAAATAAATTATAAGAATATTTCATTTAGGCTTATCAGACTAAGAATATAAATAATTTTTTGAGAAGAAAGGATACTCTCAAATATTGACAACAATTGTGAATTGTTACAGCTTTCTTATAAAAACACAATCTTATAATATTTATTAAAATTAAAAATACATGTCTTTCAAACTCAGAAATCTATTGTTTTAGAATCAACCCTATAAAAATATCAGAACTTAAGGATATAAGAATAAGGATATGTATCAAACACAGAGACACATACGCAAGTACATGTACACACACACAATCCCTATTAACTGGATCCTTGCTTGTAGTCACCCACATATACACAACCTAGAAATGAAAGGTATATCATTGTGAAATGAAAGGTATACAATACACAAGATTAATAGGGAGACATTTCAGTAAAACCCATTATACCATAACATAGAATATTATGCAACCATACAAAATAAAAACATAGAGCCATAAAAATTAACTTTGAGAGCACTGTGATAAATTATTGTTAAGCGAGAAAAACAAATATAAAAAACAATCTATGTCTGTATGGATTCATCTCAAAGATACCAGCAAGGATGATCCCTCAAACGTTAGTGATGGTTATATCAGTGTTGTCTGCCTCATACTTTCCCTGCCGTTCAAGTGCTATGTAATGAGAATGCATTATTTATACAGTGAAAACTATAAAGCTACTTTCATTATTAAAAGGCAGTGGTGTGACTATACCTTTCTTTCTCATTTAAAAATATACCTTCAAAATAACTTACTGCTTCCATTAGCTGCTAGTCAAAGAACAAGAAAAATCACCTAATGGCCATCATTTAAAAGAACTTTGATGTAATTAAGCAAAAACTGAAAGCAAGTTACATTCTCTTTGTGCTTTCCAAGTACTCTATGAATACAACAAAGACGGAGTTTGGCTGTAGGTTTAATGAAGAAAACAAATTAAAGGCGAGCGCTTTGTACAGGGACATTTGAATCTCCGTGGCAGCTGCCAAATTAAAAACAACAACAACAACAAAAAAACCCAAATAAAGTGCCATAGATCAAGCAGCAGCGGCGTCCCTCTGAACCAGGCAGCTCCACAGGCCCGAAGCCACTGTCAGGGTCGCTTGGTGCCATGGGTGTCCTTCATTTCTCTTTGAATGTGACGGGGCCTCTTGAATGAGAACACTAGGTGGCATGCCTGCCAAGCTCTGGAATGCCATTAAACACCAGGAAGAAATGCCATTATGATTCTATTTGGAGATCATATTTTCCCTCTCTAGGCTAAGAAGGCATTCTCTAACACAGATGGGCTCTGCATCTCTCTAACAAGAAGATCAGAAAGTCTGTGAGGCTACTGGTTGGGATGACTCTTAGAAATAGAGTAACTACATATAGGTGCCAGGAAAGAACACATAACTGAATTCTCCTTGAAGGTCATCTGAAAAATTTTAATTGTGAATTCTCAAACCCTCATCACAGAGAGGAATTTCATAAAAATAATTCTATTTCTGATAAACCAATTTGAGCAGATGAGTCTCCCTGGCATGGCTGATTTTGTGCAAAAGATTACAACAGGCCTATCCCTTAAAATAATTCCCTCTGTGAGTCTGAACTTGCTCAGCAATCTTACACCTGACTTGGAGGAGCCCTGGATCTGCGAGGCCAATTTTCTGGTCAGTCTCCAGCTTTGGCTGATGATTCTTGGGGCCTGAAAAGGCACAAGTGAGTGCCCTCCCTTGAAATTGGGGGTACCTAATATCCCTCAAGCTCTGCGATCAACCTACTCTTCTAAAGACTGCACTGACCATTTATAATGAAGAGAACAGAGTCATGTTCTGCCCATGTATTGCATACAGAAATGACTTTATGTTCAAAAGGACCTACATGATCCTTCAGTAATCAGTTTTATGACATCAGAGATGAGTAATCATTCAGGCTTTTTATACCTATTGGGGTTAGAGCCTCAGCCTCTGACTGAAGAACATTTTATCTGGGTGTTTGGCTTCATGAAAATGCATAATCTCTTCTTCTTTGGTCTTTTTTTTTTTTTAATATTTAACTTGAAAGAATGAGATAGTGAGGTGGAGAAGTGCAAAGGGAGAGAGAGAGAATCCCAAGCAGACTCCCCACCGAGGCGGTGCCCAATGCAAGGATTGACCTCATGACCCTGATATCATGACCTGAGCTGAAACCAAGAGTCAGATACTAAACCGACTGAGCCACCCAGGTGCCCCTCTTCCTGTTTTGTCTTAAGTGCATTTTGAAAATTGGGCCTGGAGTTCAGTGGTGCCTGACCAGATGCCATATATTGTCTATCTGAACCTATTTCTCAGCTGGCCAGACTTCTTAATCAGACCAATGGATTTTTCATCTATATTACCTGAAACTATGCTACACCTGCTTCAGGAGCCCCCCAACCCACCCACCATGTGTACCTGTGCCATGACATGTCTCCCAGGTCTCCACTAGGTTCTGGACACCATAGTTTGGGCTGGTAGCTTTCCTGATGTGCAGCTGCTGCACTTCCTTGGACTCCAAGCTAAGGGTCATCCCCTCCAGTGGACTGCTCAGCCCCAACACCCAACATGCTCTGTCTAGTGTGGCAACACCTCTGTCATATCACAAAGTATTCTTATCAGATAAAACCAATTTTGGTGATAGGAATCAGAAGAGTGTATCTTAGGGGGTGTGGGTAATTTAGTAGAAGGGGGTTGGATGGAACGTTCTGGAAAATGTCTAAAACTGTATCTAAGTGGGAATTATACAAGTGTATAAGTAAAAACATCACTGAGGTGTACGCTGAAGATTTATGCCTCGTACTGTACATAAATAGCAACCAAGGTAAGTATCATATGCCAAAGGCTATCATTATTTGCCCATCTGGTTCATCTCTAGGGTGGCCATTGACTCAATTTACTAATTTGATGTGTGTGTGAAGGGAAGAGTTCATTCTCCTTCAGAGTTCTTGAACACTGTAAACGATGTCAAACTAGTAAATAGATAAATCCCAAACTAGTGGGACAGAGGGATTTGCATTTATTTTTTCTCTTCACCCTTTGTTTTGGCAGGATAATTTTAGTAAAGAGATAGTTCTCTTTGTTATATCATTGCTCTGTGTGTGTGTGTGTGTGTGTGTTTAGCAAAGCCTATTTCCTAGAAATGTATATTGGATGCCACAGCTGGAAGCCTTTGTGGTACATGTGAAATTCATTGCAAAGGCATATTTGAAGTGATTTTTCTTTATTGTGATTCTCTGTGAATTTGGAGCTACACTGAGAAAGTGACAAGGAGAAAAGGATTGTTACTATGATCAGCATGTTTTCCCCAAATAAATATTTTCACTTTGTTGAAAGCTATCAGAAGTCTTGAAAACTATAAACATATAGTCACTTATAGCATGGACTTTGTTGGAATCTCATCAAATAGAATGGTCAGGCCCAAAAGAAGCCTGAGAACAAAGCTGTGTGTACTGTAATAATCTGAAAGTCCCAAATGGCTGTTCTGTCTTTCTTCTTCTTCTTCTTTTCCTGTTCCCCATATTGATTGAATGGTATGTGATCTTCTTAATTTATTCTAATCAACTAGTTTTCAAAAACTCAGAGCAGGAAATTAACTCAACCAACTTTTTTTTTTTTTTTTTTTGAGAGAGAGAAAGAGTAAGAGAGAAGACAGAGAGCAGGAGAGGAGAAGCAGAGGGAGAGGGAGGAGGGGACTCTTAAGCAGGCTCTAATCAGCCTGATGCATGGGGGGCTTGATCTTATGACCTTGAGATCATGACTTTAGTCAAAAATCAAGAGTTGGACACTTAACCAACTGAATCACACCGGGCTCTGAACTCAATCAACATATTAGTAGCCTAAATAATTTTATGTTAGCTTTATGGGGTACAAAAGCAAGTGGATTAAGCAACTAAGGATGCTAGATGCCCTTCCTCTCCCATATTGCAATAAGTCAATTCATTAATTCATCTCACATCTTATGTAGTTCATACAAAGTGCAAGTTGGTCTTAAAAGCAGGGGAGGTAGAGAGCAATGTGGACAACAGGTAACTAGTAAATTGAAAGTAAATTAATTCTAGTTTAGACTTTATAGGCCTAGTTCTCAGATGAAAATATAACTTTTAATAAATGAATCCCTTCAACCGTCTGGAAGCTTCTTTATTTATTTGCACCCTGTTAGATTCAATAGAGGATATAAAATAGCTTATAACAATACACCTAAGTGAAGATATCTGGGGGATGGGGAGCTAACCAAGGGACACAGGGGAGGGTAATTTCTGAGAAGAGCTGGTGGTGATGTTCCTAGCTCAGGTCAGGTCACCAAGTTTTATGTGTGTGCTCAAGGCAGGGTTCTCTTTTGTTTCTGAGTCTTCAAGTGAGCATAGCGGAGGAGAATATGAGATTAGCCACATAAAACACAAAAACAGGTTGCTTTCTTTTTGATATCTCTGATGCTGAAACTAAGGAATAATTCTCATAAATCCTATTAAGTGGATGCTTCCTAGTGAATGGAGTGACATCTCCAGGTGAGCTGGGTGAGTATAGCAGTCACATCACCTCTGAATCATGCAAAGGCTTTACCATAGACAGTATGTTTTTACACAGAATAGGTTATAAGTGTTTCCTGAATTAAATAGGGCAATGGAAGTTAAACAGAAAATGGAAAAAGAAGGAACTAGATGGACAATTAAATAGAAGGTCAAGCTTAGAACGATGTTGACAGTGTTGTGAATGAACCATGGAATCCAATCTGGTACACCTGAGCGGCAACATACTCCTAGTATGGATAGAAACATGAGAAGAGGAAGGGAAGAAATAAGAATCACTGATCAATCAGTAAGTATCAGGTCCTGAGAAAACTGCCGTATGTACATTTTAGTGCTTATCTCAGCATGATTTAGCAACTTCCAACTATTCCCTCCCAGAAGAGAGGCGCAGGCACACTGAGTTTTAGACACAGGAGAGGTGCTAAAATAATGCAGCTAAGGGCTTTCATTTTAAAGGTGAGAAAGAGGCTCAACACAGAGGTCTTGCCAAGGGTCACACATCTAGGGAGAGGTATTTGGTTACACTACTAACAAAAACAGAAAATAAATTCTCAGTCTGGCAATGTGTCAGATATTACTGAGACATTAATCTGGGAATATGCCTACGTAGAATATTAGCAATCTGAGTTCCTGCCTTACCTTGTTTCCCCAAATCTCACAAATAACATGTATGGGAAGAAGGAATTACAGACAAAATAAATTAGCTTTACACATTTACTCTGCTTCCACTTGTCTCCACCCTGGAGAAGCACAATGGTCAGTGTTGTTATTTGCTGTGCTTGTGGTATACCAGTAGTCTATCTGGTGGCTGCAAATATGCTAAACTGCAGCCATTAAATATGGACATTGCTTGAAGTTCAAATATTATGTTTAACATCACATCATGATTCCACTTGCATATACAGTTAGAATGGGAATAAACTTGATGAGAGGTGCCCAACATAAACTTATGCAATAGAACTGAAACGTTATCTTACATGTAGCAGGAGGTCTCAGCCTGAGGATAAGCAGCACCTGCTGTGGTTTCAATCATGCCAACGGAGGCTGTCTAGAGGACTGGAGGGGTCAATTTGGTAGAAGTCTACTTGCAAGAGAGAATGAAGGGTCACCTGGGAAAGACCTCCTCATAAGTGAAGAGGGCCTACCGGCACCCAAGCATGAGCCAAATGTAACACTTGAGTTGGAAAGATGGGATGGCAGGTTATTACCCTTCAGCCAGCTGCCATGGTTCACCCTGGCATTCTAGCAAGAATCTACAAGTGCTATCAAAGGACTTTCTTTTTCTCACTAAAATGTATATTTAAGGCTTATAAGAGTACACTCTGGGCCACAGGCCAGAGAACACACCAGATCTGAATAGCCAACTGCTTACTTTGCATCTCCACCTGGGGGTTTGAAAGGCAGCTGAAACACAAGTATCCAAAAACCATACTCAATGATATTTTACCCTGGGCCTATTGATTTCTCAGTGTTGCCTGTTTTAATGAATGGGATCAACCTGGTTTCCCAAACCACCTCTGCCACCTTCATAGTTTCTGTTACAAAACGACATTTATGCTACCACTCTATTCCTTTCTCCTCTCTGCCCTTCTCTGCAGCCCTCTCTAAGCTTCTGTAATATGCCTTTCTTGTTCCCAGCTACTGCCGAGATGCTTCTCCTGTCCAGCTTCACCAGCCCTTCCATCCACCCAGTAAAATTTTGGCTATTTCCTCAAATCTGGCAGGCTCTGACAGAGTGGAAGGTACACAGCAGCTGCATATCCCCTTAGGAAAATGATGGGCCAAAGCAAAATCCCTGCAACAACTCTAGGGAGCCTCTTTGTTTTTGTTGAGATTCTGAATCACTGTTTAATTAGATCAGTAGTTTGTGGAGTGTGTACATGTGACAGATACCCTCTTTCTTTTGCTCCAGAACCACTCACTCCACTGCTCTTAATCTCATCTGCCCAGTGAGGTCACTACCCTCCAAAGATGGTAAGAAGTAATGGCTCAATAAGATTTCCAATGTTGCCCACTGGCCTCTTGACATGTGAGGTATAAGAATCCCAGCATTCCCTTCTCAAGGAAGCTGTGAGGAGAGGCTGCTGGATGACTCAGTGGTTGAGCATCTGCCTTTGGCTCAGGTCATAATCCTGGGGTCCTGGGATTAAGTCCTGCATCAGGCTCCCAATGGGGAGCATGCTTCTCCCTCTGCCTATGTCTTTGCCTCTCTCTGTGTCTCTCACAAATAAACAAATAAAATATTTTTTAAAAAAGGAAACTATACAGAATCTGTCTATGGAGGACCCCCACTACTCTGCTACTGTGGCTTCCCTGATGCGACTGGTCTCTTGGTGCTACCAGGAGCCTTAAAAACAGAAAAGTTCTTGGACTTCTTTTATGGGATCACATATAATGTTACTACTGTGATCTTGGTGAATCTCAGCAATTGTTCCTTAATGGAAACTTCAATAGTGGTATTTTAAAATGTTTTTGTTTGTGTCTTAAAAATTAATTGACAATTGAACAACTGCTGATTTCAGACATTCAAAGTCAGGTCCCGTGAGAACTATTTTTCAACTACTTCTAAAGCCCATTATTATTCAGTCCTGTCTGCCAACCTTTATAACATATCTAACAAGTTGCCATTGACACTTTTCTGCTGATTTGAAGAAATTATTATTAAAATTTATTTTTATTAAAATAAATAAAATTATATTAAATTAAATTTAATATAAATTAAAATAAATAAATATTATTAAAATAATTTCTATAAATGTGTGAGTACTAGGGTACATTTGGGTTTCATTGACAAAATTGGTCTCAGGTAGATCATATTTCTATATGGTCTCAGGTAGATCATATTTCCTGCCCAGCAACACTGCACTGCATTTGGCTTCTAAATGTGGGGGGATGGTATTTTCTCACATTGGGAATTATATACACTAGGAAGGTAGCTGGTATCCAAATGGGGAAAACATAAGGAGATGGAAAAGGAACAAGATCCTAAGGAGAAAGGCATAACTTTGGGGCGGTTTCTGCCACAGAATCCGGTCTATAGCCAACAGTGACCTGAGACAGAAGTCCTATGGATGCCTAACCCTTATAGGCCCAGATTCAGCTTGGGTCAGCCAGATAATCTTCTGACGCAGTGTTCTCTCTGAACCATCTGGGATGTCCCTGAACCCCAAAGATGGCTGTCTGTGAAGTGGGTTGCTCTCTGAAAGAAATTCACCTCCTTTCTTGCCTTAGCATGGGGTGGGAGAGATTGTAGCCTTGCTGTCTGATAAAAATCAAAGATGTCTGGTTCCAAATTTTTTCACTTGAAGTGTCCATATTTGGAGAAACTCAACGTGGTGACAAAATAGCAACTGAGAAGCAGGTGACCTCAATACAAGCAGTACATGTGTCATTATTGGCTGTGATCAAGGCAAATCTCATTTCATTTCTAGGCCTTGGGATCATTGATCATAAAACCCTCCTAAGGTTTAAATTCCTCTAGTATGACTTTCCCTCACCCCTGCAACCCCCATCTCCTGTCAGTAATAGCCACACAGCCACTGCATTAGCCTCTTCTCCTCTTCCCTCTTCTCCATTATTCTCCTTCTCTTAATCCTCCTTTTTTCTTTGTTCTTTCTACTAAGTTTTAGGAAAATGCACTTAAATTGTAAAAAAAAAAAAAAGAAATAAAGAAAGAAAGAAAGAAAAGAAAAAATCCCAATAGCTGCATCTTACTGATCCACCCAGAATTCCCTGAGCTAGTGCTGCCCAACAGAATTCTGTGATGACAGGAATACTCCATATTTATCAGGTACTATAAAGTGATGAACACACACATACCATTATCTCTTTCTCTCAATTGCCTTTATGAAACTTCCTTATTTGAGCTTGACCCCCTCCTCTGATTTTCCTTCCATTCTGATCCTCCAGTGCAGTTAAAGATGCACATTTCCTATGTGCTTTAAAATTTAAGCGATGCACATGTTTGGAGTAAAATGGGTAGTATTGAGAAATACCTGTCTGTAGGCCTTTGAGAAACATAAAGTAAACCAATTTTCTTCACTTTCTAATAGTACCAATTTCAGTCTCCTAAATGAGACATTTCAAAGCTCGTATACATAAAAGTATAATCTTAAAGAAAGGAAACAAAATCATGTCACTGTCCACCCTGGTTCTGTTCTGGCAAACCTAAATAAAACCCCATCTTATAAGGCAAAATTGACATTGCTCTGAAAAATTTGTATTGGGCTTGATCTTTCTGAACTTCTAGATGGGCATTTCCCTCGATTTGTAGTATTATTCAGTACATACTTCACCTAAACTATATACCACAGCACATTTTCCAATCTTATGGATTTTTTTTCTAAACTCATTGGAATTTTCCAAGTTCAATATAATACACAGCCATTTGAAAACAAAAATTCACTAAATTTCAAGTTGTAACAGGTAAATGTGCAGTGTTGGTTTTTCCAGCAAATGACAGACCAGAATCAAATAAACTAATATCTGCACCAACTTACTCTCCTCTCTTCTCTCTCAAATCAGTTTTCCAAATAAAAGAAACAGAAATTCATCCCTGAACATACTGCTCCAAATTAAACTAAGGTAATTTAAGTTCTTATCCGAAGTCATTCATGTTGCCTAAGAAAACACTAGGAAGGACAAGATTTCAGGTTAAAAGTGTCAAATTCCAGTGTTCACTGTGTCCTTCATTATAAGCGATTTAAAAATCTTTTTCTCTCCAGGAAAGACTAGTGAGTAACAGCTTAGTCTAAATGACAGCAGCTCTGTGCTATCAAGAGCGCACATTTCAGCTAATTTTCAGGTCTTATTATCTTGATACTATGAGCTGGAATTTAATAGATGGCTGGAACATCTATAACATGACATCTAGCAAAGAACATGTCAGCGGCATCTGTGGCCTCAACAAAGATGGTGCCTCCAAAATATAAATCAAAGAAAACATAAGGATGTCTCAGAAGAAAAGGCTGACAGGGATCCTGCACACTTAAAATATTTTAAATGCCTCAGGGAATCTACGGAACAAGTAGTGTTAAAGATAATGATGTACCAACTAAAGATATTTAGCTCTCTGCTAAGAGAGGAGGCAATGTAGTAGAACAAGAAAATCTCTAGACTGTTTTCAGACCATGTGGGTTCAAATTTGAGCCCCACCTCATACTCTTTCTTTGGTGATTCTCTTCTTCTCTATGAATGTCCCAGTTTTCTCATGTGTAAACAGCAAAAGGATGCCTACCCTTCCCTGTTTACATAGTTGCCATATGAATGAAGGCAATGGAAATGGAAATGCTTTTTTTTTTTTAACATTTTTTTAAATCTTTATTTATTTATGATAGTCACAGAGAGAGAGAGAGAGGCAGAGACACAGGCAGAGGGAGAAGCAGGCTCCATGCACCGGGAGCCCGATGTGGGACTCGATCCCGGGTCTCCAGGATCGCGCCCCGGGCCAAAGGCAGGCGCCAAACCGCTGCACCACCCAGGGATCCCTGGAAATGCTTTTTTAAACAGAGTCTCTACAGAGTCAATTTAGGTAAGAGAATGTTATATTAAAGGCTTTAACTATGACACAGATACAGTAGAGATTATAAACCAAGAGAGGTGCTGATTCCTTATGCAGATTTATAAATTTAAAACCCAGTGACAGAATTTTTAAGATAAACTTTATTACATCAGAGAAATCTTAAGCTAACAGCAAAACTCAGTGGAAAGTACAGTTTCCACTTACCCCCTCTCCAACACACAATGGGTTTTTTTAAATCTCTCACCAATAATGTGGGTGCAAAAGTGGGTTCTTTAGAGATTGGGTAGAGATAAATTTGTGAAGATGATTTCTTTGTTGAAAACTGCATTATATCAACATCCCAACACAACGGAATACCTCCCTTCATCTTAAATCAAGAAAGAAGAGTTTCACTGAAATAACTCAGAGAGCCTGATACTGCTCTTCTGGAGTCAGTGGGAGGCAATGAGTCAGGGTCTGAGCCCCACTGGGTAAATCTAGAAGACTAGATGGATGCAGTTATGTTGGGCTCTGCTATAATTTCCCTTTTTACCATTCTGCAATTCAGGCTTCTGTTCAAGAATGCTCTGGATCAACCCTAGCCTGTCCACAAAAGCCTTATCCAAGTGCGAATGGTCATCTGCTGGCCCTGTCTCCTAGCGCATCCTTATCTAGCAATGATGTTTCTTTCACACGATTGCCACACTTTCCTGACTCTGAAGCTATTCACAGAAAACATTTATTTGTTTGAGGCAAGGTGATACTTTTAGCCTTTCTTACATTTGAAAGCCACAAGTTTAAGACAGAAAAGACTCGGGAAGTAAATTGTTTTAGCTACTTTAAACATGTGAAGAGCCACCTAATGGGAGATCCCTTGGATACTGTTCTATTTTCAAAGAGTTAGTAGAGCACTAAGTGAGGGGTGAAGACACATTTCAGGGCAAATAACTCTCTGTCAATTAAAGTTCTGTACAATAACAAGAGTTAACTCGGAAAGAAATGATTCCTTCCATACCAAAAGTCCTGGAGCAGAAGACAGGTAACAAACACTGAGCATATATTATAAGAGCACTTTTTTATATCGGGAGGAAATTTGGACTGGAAAACTATAAAGGCCATTCCTATTGTAAGATTATGGGTAGACCAAGGCGTACAGTAACTATGATGTCATCAATTCAGTTATCCATTCACTCCACAAATCATGTCTAACAATCTCCACTGCACTCAGCACCGTTCTACAGCACAAAGATAAAAAAGGCATAGTCTTTGCCTCAAGGCACTTAGTCTAGAATTGAATAGAGTAGAGGGGTATCCAAGTAGCGGAGTCTTTCATTTTTTGGTCACATTCCATTTATTTTGTGAAGCTATGTCTATATAGAACTACATAGATCTATATAAATATAATCATCTTTCCTATATCTGTTTATGCAAAGCCTAAATCTTGGCTTTACGGAAGCATTACACAACTTACAGATTGTATGACATTTATTTTCACTGACCCTCGACCTCCTCTACTTTGAATAGGATATTTTACTCAGTAAGAAAGAGAAATAACATTGTTTTTCATTTATTTTTAACACATTATGGTGGGGAAAGTTTCATATGTCCCTGAGATGATGCGACCAGCTCAGCTTTAAATGATGCCACATCTGATCATTTTAATATGGGTCATTTCCTAGGCAGCAGGTCAGTGTATGTTAATGAGTATGGCTTTCTAAATTAATATGAAATTCCCAGTGCACAACTGAAGATATAAAAGACATAAAATTCAGGGTCATGATGACACTAGACATAAATGTAATTCTCTGAAACTAGCTGGGAGAATTCCTAGTTTAATCATACTAACAAGTGATTGTAGGGACTCAGAAAGGTAAGTGGCCCCCGCAGGGCTCATGCCATGGTTTCTAGCTTTGTTAGTATTATGCCCTCCAACAAACCAGTGGACCTGACCAGTCACTTAGAAGCAGCCATAATTCACAAGAGCTCCCCTTTAGTTCCCTATGCTCCAAGTACACCAGCATTCTCCTGTTGCCTCTTCACTAAAGGAAAACATCCACATTTCACTTTTTATCCAAATTTCCACTCCCACTTTAGAAAATGTAGTCTAATAAATTTGACTTTTTTTTCAGGAAAAAGCTGCAGGCAAGGCTCTACACTTCCTCAGTCCTAGTAAGAAAATGAATGTATCTCAATGTGGGTGCTTTGAATGAGAATATAAACTCAAGTCCCCAGATTTAACTCTCAGTGTGGCTCCTTTCCCACAGTGGACCCAAGTAAAGTCAATTAACCTCTCCATTTCTCATCTGGCTTCACTGATGCATTTATGCAGGTAGCCTGATATTGCCAGATGAAAGATGGCATGCGTGCATTAGTATCAATGCTTCTGTAAAATGACTGCAAAAACATATCACAGTTCTGATCTGTAGAGTATTGTCTAATTCTGTAGCAGGGTCATTCAATGTGGCTCTCCACCCCCCTACATTTTATTAGTGCTAGGTAATATATGTGTTCTTTATAAAGGATTGGCAAAGGATCTACAATGGATTCAAACAGGGTTCCTAAATTCTAGTTATCTTTTCCCAGGAAGGTTTTTGGACCATGTACTTCTTAAGCAAAGAACAAATAAATTAACCCACTGGCCTAAATATCTTTTTTTTTCTTTACCCAATTCTTGATAAAGCTTCTATGTTGTCAAAGTTTCATTTTGTAGACAACCAAAGAACTACATTTATATATAAAAACAACTGTTGAAACAACAGTGGCATTTCATACACAAAAACAAGTTCAAAACTGAATTACGCTGGGATTGTAGCTATAATGAAAGAGAGTATAATAACACTGTATAATACAATATAAATATATAACTGTATACACAACATAAGACTCAGTAATGAAACTGATGAGTTCATGAAAGTTGTCTATCAGCAATTGTGCCTTTACAAATATGGCAGCCATTAGTCACAGCCCACCCAATGCCTGTCTCCTTCTCTCTCCTTATTAATAGAATGCCGATTTTGATTGGAAGAGCAATGGACCCAAATCAGTGGACAAATACAATTGTTCTAAGCCAATCATGGATATCCTGTTCATTTTTGGAAAACACTTGCTTTGCAAGCATCCTTTATAATTACGGTGGCCATATGTCCAAATTTTGAACAACGAGATATGAGAAGCCTGCAAACAGGCTTCTAAAATTATTATTAGTATTTCCTTTCCTAAATAAATGAGACATACGGCTGTTTCCCATCATCCCACCCTACTACAGACTTGAAGCCATGAGCCCAGTGCTGTGCATGTGCATGGTAAAGTACAAACAACCCCAACAGTGCTTAAAATAACACTTCTATCCTTATGGATAAAGCCCTCTGTTAGGTGAATGTTCATTCTATCACTGCTGGTGAACAGTATTTTGTTTCAATAAACAAAGAAACGCAGTTCTAAAATATGATACATTTAACTGCGAATTAAAATGAAATAAAGAAAAACTTTCTTTGAAAGACTTTATTTTCTTTCTGTTTTATAAATACATTTAGGTTGTGATTTTGCCAAAGTATTCTATGCAGTTCCATTAGATATTTCTCTCATTTTTAAAGGTAACATCTTGAACAAGGAATAAAACTGCTAAGTAGCTCAATCAATTTCCAATTAAATAGATTAATGGTGACTTGTCATTACTGATTGACAGACTTTGGAAAATTTTTACCATCTTTCACAGAAAAAATGGCATTGACATAACAATGCACATACATGAAAATTAAAAAGAGAATTCTTCAAATATAAAAGTTAAGTTAGATATTTTGGTGAAGTACTGAGATTATATTCTGGTGTCTCATAAACATTCAATGAATTGCAGTTATTAATAACACTTATTCCTCACGATAGATGAGATAGACAGATAGATATAAAGAACTCAACACACTTTAAAATACATACACATACATCTTAGAATAGCATGACTTAATTTCCTACCCACACTTTCAGCAATTTCACACTATCATCATGGGTCAGGAGCATGGCTGAGTATCCTGGCAGCTATGGTCAGACACAATTTATAGCTTGATGCAGGATAACTGCCTGTAAGTACTCATCTGCTCTGGGAACATGCATTTGTAAGATTACTTTCTCTTTTCTCGTTCTTTTTCTTAAAAAGGTGTAAGTAAATCTATGATTGAAAAAAAAAGTCATTTACTAATACAAAGTCCCTAAATAAAGAAGCTGTGAAAAACTTTCTCCACTAAATTCCAAATGCAAATTATTAGCCAGATTAAAATGTCAGTGAATTACCAACCCTGACCAACGTTTATGCAGGCTTCAATTTACTGAAATCACTTCAGCTAATAACAAATCACCAAACAAAAATGTAGTTCTGAAATATTAAGCCTAAGACAAAGCTCTCAAAGTAAGAATTTCTGTGATTGAAATAATGGACCATAGTAAATAGATGGCTAAAGTTGCCTACACCTCAGCTGGAGAACATTTCACTTATTTCATAAATAAATTTACATTTACATATAACACAACTTATTTCACACACAATTTTATATATGTGTTTGACATTTTATTTATTTCAATAGATAACTATATTCTACTTTGTTTAGAAACTATTAAATATTCACATTAATGTAATATAGGAAAAATGAATCTTTTTCCATTCCACAAAAACACATTTATTGTTTTTGTGTGTTTATATTTCTAATGAGAAGTTCCCTTTGGTTTACTAAGAATTATCAGCAGTCCTCCAGAAACAAATACTTGCATCCAGTAAAGTATGAGTGTGGCTCAGATACCTGTTGGCTGATTACTCTCACACATGGATGTTGGGATTATTCCTCAGGGATCCTGTTATTTCTAGACTTCTCCCACCCCTGCCTGTGACTGTTCCCCACACAGGACCACTGCTGAGTCTGTCAGCTCCAGCTGTTCTGTTTGTTGGTCTTGCTGTTAACTCCTGCTCCAGCTCCTGCTTACCTATGTAGCTTGATCAAAAGCCCACTGAAGGCCTCCCTGGTGTCAGCATTAAGTGTTGGCTATACGGATATCCCAGCAAAGAGGGAAGACATGATCCCAGAACTTGTGTTTTCAGATGAAGTATAGATGAGAATTTGAATTTCAGATAAAAAAAAATATGTAGTGTAGTTATGTTCCATGCAGGATCTGGAACATACTTGTCTTACAAGAGTATTCATTGTTTATCCGAAATCAAATGTAGTTGAATCCCTGAATATCCGTGTGCTACTCTGGCAGTCTTGCCCAAGATCTCTCTGGTCCCCAAGAGATGCTGGGTTCCCTTCTCCATAGCTTGGAATGTTCCTAGCTCTGACTTTTGCCCAGGTTCTCACAGACTCTGATAAAAAACGACTCTCTGCTCTCATTCTCTGAATCATGAGGCTCAGGCCAAGTCCAAAAGGCCATTCTGTTCCCTTCACTCTCCTCTTCTCTTGTCTATGGCTCTTTTCCCACTAGAACTCCAACTGAAACACTGGAAGAGTCACTGAGAGCCATTAAGAAGACCCAGAACTTTTATGAAAGTTTTTTTCTTCAAATAAATAAAACTACTGTGTCCTATTTCTGTAAATTCTGTGGCATTTGTAGGAGGGGCTTCTAGGGAAGTCAGCTGAAAATCAATTCACCAAAACTGATTTACCAAATAAGCAAAAAAGCCAGTTTACCTAATATAATAATTTATTTCATTATTCGTAAAATGTGTAGCTTGGTCTTCCGTGCTCAGAGCTCTTCATTTAAAAAGAAAAATAGAAAAAAAAAAAAAGAAAAATAGTTAAACTCCAGTTAGTTAACATACAGTGCAATGCTGGTTTCAGGAGTAGAATTTAGAGATTCATCATACTTCCAGTGCTCATCACAAGTGCCCTCCTTAATCCCCATCAGCCATCTAGCCCATCCCCCAGTCACCTTGGTCCATCAACCCCTATCATTAAGTTTGTTTTCTATCATTAACAGTCTCTTATGGTTTGTTTCCCTAGCTCTTCAGATCCCTCCCCTGCCCTCAGAGTGCTGTGTGCTCAATGTCCTCTTTCCGGCGATTTGCCTCAATGGCCTCCAGCTGCAGCGGGAAATAGCTGGTGTGTGAACAAATTTTACATCTCACATGCTTGTAGGAATATAAAGTTGTTCAGCTCAGACTGGAGATGCCTTTGAAAGCCATTACAACAGTTCAATTCAATATAAGACGCTGCAGACTTTATAATTGGTTAAAAGAAATCTGGGGGAAATTGATGAATATTTAATAGAGAAACTGGTGGGAAAACAATAACTCTGGGATAAAAACAAAATAACTAAAATAAACATTAGAAAGAAATCAGTATAATCCAAAAGTTCTTAAACGAAATGTTATGGTTTTGTGTATATTCCTAAGAATATATGCACGAATATGTTCAAGAAGAAAAACTTCATAAGATGAATTCACCTATGATCTTTGGCTTTCAATCAACTGAGTATTTCTTAAAGTCTTCTAAGAAAATATATCACTGAATGTTTAAGATAATCAAATGAATAGTGTAATCACAATACAAATAAAAATTCCAAAAGAATGTTCCAGAACGATATTATTTCCTATAATTTTTTTGGTAAATTAGTAAATTTGGTAAAATCAGTAACATAGGTTAGGAAATTAATCAGTAGTCAGTGGAGACAAATGTTGGCCATGAGTAGTATTTATAAGCTTGACTACTAGGCATCGATTTTCCAAAACTACTACAGATCTTAGGAGAATGAAACTAGTAGCATTCACTTACAATTTTAAGTCTGTTATATCAGCTGACATTGATCTCTCAAAGTGATTTGGATCAACCCAATTTAAGTAGATTATTTTACACTTAGAATTTACAGTGTTCAATATATTTGTATACTATCAAAAATAATGTTTTAATAAAAAATAAATCATTACAACTTAAAATTCTTTATGGTAATACTTTGAGGTTTGGTTTATTATTATTATTTGTTTATTTTTACCTTAGCCTGGCTCTTTTCCAGGTATTGGTTTGGGAGAACAGAAAAAGAGGAAAATCTTTTAATCTCTCAATCTTTTGTCAGTTACTCTTCATGGGACACTTGATCAGTGTGAGGGCATCATTCGTGTGCGGCTGAGAGGGCTAGAGTGTGCAGGGAGGACCAAAGAGAATACAACACAAAGAAGGTAGGCTTCAGAAAGATGGAGGGAGGAGAGTCCCTATGGTCAAGAGAAATCTCAGGGCAGAACTAATGGCAGGAAAGGGACAGAAGTAAACACGAGGGTGCCTCAGCATCTGTAAGGAACAAGACTTGTGTTCTGCTCCCTCTCAATCCTAAATCCTTGTTGTGAGATAAATCCTTACAAAAACTCGCTTCTTTAGGCCTGGCATTGTAACACAAATCAAAAACAGACTTCAGGGCCAGGTTACACATTTTAGACATCCAAAATGGGCTTTAAAAAATAATATACATACATATATTTAAATAACAAAATAATTTGCAATGACTCTTTCATTAAACCCTATAAGCTCAGAAATGCCTAATAATTGAATAAATAATTCCTAAATAAGCTTAGATGTATTCCAAGGCTTTATTGCACAGCTTTTGATACTAAGAGAAGCAAGTAGACTCCTTCCTAACAATTAATCTGTAACAAATATTAAGTTTAGGAATGATTATACATTTAGACAATATTTCTTAATAAATTTCCTCACATAAATTGTTCCTAATCTATAAACCAATTTTAAATAAAATCCATCATGCCAGGCATTTTACATCTTACTCTATTTATTGCCCCATTTCTCATCAGAAACCTTTTAGCTTTAATGCTATTTCATGGCAGAGTATCTCATTAGAGTGGCAAAGATAAAGTTCTTTTTGAGATAAAGTAATTATAGTGATTGTAGGAGAAAAAAAAAAAAATCTCCTGGAGTTCTTGGCTGCAGTAATCTCCTGGCTTCTGATTCATTTGAAAACTAATAAACTGAGTGCAAACAAAAAGATGTTAATGGTGGATAACTTGGGTTACCTCCAGTTTATGCTGGAGAGATTAACAATATGTAACCTTCACCAGAACTAAAGAGTCCTGGAGGTTTACGATGGGAGTTCAGCAGTTGTTCTGATGCTTTTTTTTGGCAGAAAAGTCTTCACCTAACAAACCACAGTAAGAACAACAGTCTCTGAGTGTTTACTATGTGCCTCCTTGCGAGGTACTTAATTTTTCTCTCTGTGCTAAGTACTTGAGAGAGTTAAATCATTTAATCCACCATAACTTTAATGACATTGTTTACTTCCATTTTGTGACAAGAAAACAGAGACAAAGAATTAAAGTAACCTACCCCAAAGTCCCACAGCTACAGAATCCAAATCCAGAGCAGCTGTCGGGAAAGGGAGTGGAGGAAGCCATGCTCTCCAGCTCTCTGCTCCCAGACAGTTCCAAGTCCGATACGGCTCTACAGAATGTGCTCTGCTGTGTGTTCTCTCCCCTCAATCCTGTATCCATTCTAGCTTCTGATTATTTGCAGTTGATCAATTGTCTTATTCATAAGCATTCTTACTGTATTTTAAGCCTGTTTTCTATTCAAAAAGCTAGTCCCTTTCTCCCTATCCTAGAAGTTGTGCTGTCCTCAGGAAGTTGAGTCCACCTAGAATGTGGGCAATGGCTAGACCACATATGAACTGTGTGTGGGGGGGGGGGTGGGGGGAGGAAGGGAACTCTTTTAGGTCTTAGGAAGCAAGAGCCTGCAGGGCTGAGGAAGAGAAGCCATCCCAGCATGACCCCTGTGGACAGCCTCCTCACTATTACCATCATATTCTAACTAAACTTCATCAGCCCAGGCACGATGTTTAACAAGTTGCACAGTTGCATTCTTATTAATTGGTCCTGAAAAATCTGTGACAGCTTCAACTAAGAGCTGCACCTGACTGTGTACCTTGTTTCCTTGCCAGAAGGCTCACTCCTCACCACCAGGCTTACAGTTCCACAGTAGGACAGACCAGAAGGACCACACTCTGCTGACCCCGAAACTTTGAGTTTGGCAGGGTCCCAGGGGCAGGGAGGTGCGACAAGCATCTTTAAGCTTTCTTGGTGCTGTTTCTTTGGAGGTGCAACAAGCATCTTTAAGCTTTCTTGGTGCTGTTTCTTTTTCCAGTTTAAGTTTAGTTTCCTGTTATTTCTAAAAGCTGCATATTTCCTACATATCTTGGAAAACTTTACTTCTTCTGTCCACATTATTTTTGTATTAAAGAAAAAAAGATGGTCTCTGAGGCTATGACTTGCTCATCATTTGCCTTTCCACACTAATGAGGGAGACAGTGATGACATGGGTTATTTTGGGTTAGCCATTTTATTGTTTAAGCACATAATCAGAAATGTATATGCAAGTACAAAGCAACCTCCCTTTTACGCTCAACCCTGTGTCATTTCTGTGTGTACCTTAGTGGACAATCTTTGAAGAGACAAATGAAAATTGAGGTTTGCCATGTTTTTCCAATCAGCTGCTGCTCACTATTTTCCAGTGAGAACTCATGTTTCTATGGGTTATTTGGGCTGGTGGAAATCCTGGTCAAGGTCGCCATGAAATAAAGAAGGTAATTTGATTTATATTCAGAAGGAAACCTGGTGTTCTAGCTGATTTTCAATTTACCTGCAAGGTCAGACCAAAACTTCCGGACATAGTTTCCCCATCCCAACAATGTGACAGAAATGCCGTCTGGTCTTCCTTACCAATTCATTAGAAGCATCATATTAAATGTGAAACATGTAAACCATTAAACCTTAGAGCATTATGTACAAGAGGCAGCTCATTATCTCACACACAAAATTTAAATAGTGTTGAGGAAATGTTGGCATTATAAGTAAGTCTCCCACAACCACGACAAATAATTAGGAGTTTACTGTTAAGGCTCATGAAAGGCAAAGTGCCAATTGTAGACTGATTTTTTTCAGACCAGAAAAAATAAAATTTGCGTATAAAAAGCTCCTTGCAGAAGCTCCTATAAAACACATCCTGCTCCGCTATCACTTGTCAGCCAAAGTCCATTCTTTCTTTCATTGTTTTTCTTGACCAGAGAAAATTCTGTCAGTTGTAGATCTTTATAAAGTTTGAAAAAGTGAAACCTAAGAGTTGCCTATTCTCTACCTAGAAATCCTTCCTCTTGGCAGAGTTCAGCTCCTGCCCCACCCACCCACTGCTGAGCCTTGGCTTAAAGACTGGCGTGATGACTCAGCTGCTCCACAGAGCTTCTATCTGAAGGTACTATTGAGTGCGGATGTTTGTTATTAATAAAATATCAAAGTGCCTGTTTTTCTCATTTACTGGGTGGCAGTTATGCGGTATCTAGTAACTAGATTAAAATTTCAGATTAAAAAAATAAAATGATAGGGATCCCTGGGTGGCGCAGCGGTTTGGCGCCTGCCTTTGGCCCAGGGCGCGATCCTGGAGACCCGGGATCGAATCCCACATCGGGCTCCCGGTGCATGGAGCCTGCTTCTCCCTCTGCCTGTGTCTCTGCCTCTCTCTCTCTCTCTGTGACTATCATAAATAAAAATTTAAAAATAAATAAATAAATAAAAACAAATATTAAAAAAAATAAATAAATAAAATGAAAAAATAAAATTTCAGACTAAATAAGTAATCTTTAAATCCTCTTTTCCATTCTCCTTAAATCTTTAAGTAGTTTTTCTTCCCCCCTCCAAGAATATTTTTGAATGATAGTTTAAGTGTAGGGAAGTAGCTGGATTTGTAGAGCAAGCAATCTATCTTAGAAAAGGCAGGTCTTTTAAAGAAACACAGAAGACTTTTCAACCCTGGCACCAGTGTTTGTTAACTGTGGGACTTTGGGCTCAGAATTTAAGTTTGTGGAATCTCTTTCTTAAAAACAACAGATAATAATATCTACTTTGCAGGTCTGTCATGAAAATTAGAGAAAATTACGAGTGCTAGAATTTAAATGTAAGGAAGGAAATCAATAAATGGTAGCAAAACAATCATAATTTCTATGATTAATGTGATTACAAAATGCCAAATGTAATTTCTAAAGTATGTGGGTCTATTGAATCAGCGTGTAAGAGTTCAAGTACAGATGCCATTCATTTAGCATGATTAGCTTTGAGTCCCACTATGGGCAAGGTACTCAGCGAAGTGTTGAAAATACAGTAGGGATCCAAACCGGCAAGTTATCTAAGAGGCTTACCCACACTTGGAATATAGACAAATGGACAATGGCATAGAATGTGGAACAGAAATGTAATGATATCTGAAATAATGTAGGTGAAGTTAGAGCCTGTCAAGGAAGAAACTGATGAAAGAACAGGCCAGATGGCTCTAGAAGAACATCAGAGAAGAGTTAACAATGTACAGAGCAAAAATAATGTAGGGAGAATAAGAGTCGGAATTTAATAATCAAATGTGGAGCAGTTCTAGGAACTGACAAAGTCTGAGGCGGTCATGGCAGTGAACATCTTAGATGGGGCAGAGGCTGGACCATTGGGTGGATGAGAGCATCCCTCCAAGGACATGCTGGTCCAGGTGGACAGGTAGGGGGGGGCTCCTGAAGAACAGGCTGGGAGGGGAGATGCTTTCACTTCTTTGAAAGGAGTTAGCCAAAGTCTGGATTGATTTCATGGTGAAGTACCTAAACGTGTGTGTGTGTGTGTGTGTGTGTGTGTGTTGAATATTCATGAATAATAATTTAAAAAGTAATAATAAGAAAGCATTTAAGATTTCTAATTATTTATATTCCAGCTACTGTTCTTTTTTTTAAGATTTTCTTTTATTTATTTGAAAGAGAGATAGTGAGAGAACACAAGCGGGGCAGAGGGAGAGGGAGAAGCAGACTCCCATTGAGAAGGGAGCCCCACACCGAGGCCTGGGATCACGACCTGAGCTGAAGGCAGACACTTTACCAACGAAGCCACCCATATGCCCCTCCAGCTACTGTTCTAAATACTCTACATATATGAACTAATCTTCACAAGAAATAAGAAGTAGATACCATATCCCAGGTAATGTAACAGATGTCCCCGAGCTACACAGGTGGGAAATAATGACCACGGAATCCGAACCCATGCAGTATGAAGAATCTGGAGGGCCATCTTCAGTTCTCACCATATAGTCTCTCAGCAATTACTCACTTGAATTAAGTGCTTACTGCATACCAAGATCTCTAAGCACCTAACACCAATGCACAATAACACCGTATGCTATGACTTTCCTTTGTGCATTTGGACAGATGCTGCAGATTGATTTTCCCTTTTTGTCTTCTCTTTTTTCCCCTCTATGGAGCACATTTTTAAATGACAAATTTCACATAAAAATCCACATTTATGGTTTCTTTTAATTAAATAAAAGATTGGCCACATTAAATATACCCCCTAAGACATACATATTTGCTAACAATGGCATGGGCCTTGGTCTCTCCCCCCACCATGATCCTCACCCTCCTGCCACATCATACTTCTGATCTAAGTCTTAAATCACCTGTTTGATCATCGGGGATATTTGAGCATACGATACGTAGTGTAAACATACCTGTGTGGTAAGAATGAGGAGACTGCAGAGGTTTAGATCATACAGCCCAATTCAAACTCCTAGTCTCATAGGTCCCTATTTCCTTAATCTTTTTAAGCCTAAATCTAAAATAAGGTTACCGACAGTATTTAGAGTGTCATGAAATAAATTAGATAATGCCCCAAAATAATTAAGCTTGGTGTTCAATAATAATTTGTTATTGCTTTTTTTTTTACTTAAGAACAATTAGAAGTTAGGATAAATAGGTCACATCCACCATCTGAGGCAGTCAAGGCTGGAGCATAGACCAGAAAGGCAGAAAAGGCTGCTTATTGTGTTGGAAAATGCTCATGGCAGAGGAGAGATTCTGCTGGAAGAGAAACTTCCAGCTCCTAAGACAGCACATTTCCCAGACAGAAGCACTGTCCAGTGACACCTCCAGAGAAAGGTCTGGTCCAATGGATGAGAACAAACTATCACTTATGGATTTATCTCCCTGAGTGGAGTCACAGAATTCACCTGTGTAGCAGAGCGATTATAGCATAATGAAATACTGAATTGCATTTTTGAGTAATTCTGCTATCTTCCCCATGCTTGAGGCAGGGATCCATGATTTTTCCTTTGTTGGGTGTATCCTTTATGTTCTTCTCTGCTGTTCCATTATACCCTTTCCATGGGCCACCGCCCCGACCCAGACCTGTGGTTCCTCCCGCAAGAACCATATGAAGAGTCTATTAATTAACCTCTTTGCCCTCAATCTGTCACCAACTTCAGTCCCAATGACAGACTGTTACAGCACTAATAAATGTTCTAAAATGTCATTTTATAGATCACCTTTATTTTTAACATTTTGTCTTGGCTCCCCATCACCTGTGGAATAAAAAATCTAAATGTAGCCATAATAGGGGCCTGGTGTGGGGAGGGGGTCCTTGTCCCCACTTCAGCCCCAGATCACCCAAAAACCCTTTACCCTTGACCTTTGACCCTTGATTGCACCAACCAGAACACCCTCCTCACTTGCACATTCACATCCACATCAACTTTAGCCAAATCCTGCACAACCATCACGGGGAAGCCATACCCTAGCAGTGTGCATGTTTTGCATCATGGGTTCATGACATTTTCTCAAAGGGACCAGAGGTAGATTATGTCAGGCTCTGCAGGGCATCTGGTAGGTGTGGCAACTACTCAACCTGCCCTGGGCACAGAAGAGGCACAGACAATAGGTAAGGAGAAGGTACTGCTTTCTGATATAGCTTTATCATGGAGACTGGAATAAACTTTATAGAGCACTCATGGGCCACACAGCATTATTCTTTTGATATTTCCCAGCCAATTAAAAATGTAAAAACATTCTTAGTTTGTGAACTGTACAACATAAGCGGAGAGCACAGCAGATGGTAGCTTGCTGACCTCGGTTTCACACGCATACTGTAGTTGATCCACAACTTTTCTTTTCACTCCTTTACTGAGGTGTAACTTACATGTAGTAACCTCAATTGCGTCCATCTTCAGCGAACAGTCCAGTGGATTTTGACAGTTGTATACAATCACATTATGGTAACACTGATCAGGACGTGAAACATTTCCAAAGTCTTAGGAAGCTCCTTCCTGGCATCTTTTAAAGATACCCCCACCAAAGCATAACCTCTTGGTGTCATAAACGCACTCTCTCTGCTTCCTTCCAGAAGGCCTAGGCTACACACATAAAGATGATGGCTCAGCACAGAGTCATGTACTTTTAAATGAAACTTTAGATACCATTAACCATTACAACCACCTAGAAGAATGCCTTTTATTTCAGTCATGGGTCTCATCTGATTAGAAACCTCAAAAGGCAGCTCTGGAAACACACTCATTTTTTCTGGGCACTTTCTGCCAAAGCCGTAGCTCCTTACCTGGGCCAAGGTGAGTGTTGCCTGCTGGCAGGTGCTGCACTGCACCCTCAGTTTTCCTGGCTGTATTCTTTGACAGGGGCCTTTGCAGTAAACATAAAAGCTGTTGTAGGTTCGTCTACCAGCTGGGGGGAAAGAAAAAAAAAAGCAGAGAAATAGCCAATCAACATTGAATCCAAATTGAGACAAATTTTCAAATGAACTCCCCAGGAGCATTTTGAAACATTAGTGGGATAAAGGTTCCCACAAGGATACAACAATTTAATTTAGAAAATCTAGTTTTATGCTCAAGAGTGAAAATCTTTTCTTCTTCTTGCCAACAGCCTCACTGACTTTACTCAGCAAAGTAAGCGACCTGCTGCCAGGAGAGCTGGCCAAGTGTATTTGCAACGCAGGGAAGTTAAATGCATTCTGTGCTACTGATGTTTTTAAAAAGGATAGGAAGTGCAGGAAATTTAAAGACCACTTCTCCTGAATTCTATTTCATGCTTCTTTACACAGTTTTGAAAGCTCTAGATTTTTCCTCTTAAAATCTTATTTATAGGGACATACCAGCCTATTTCTCTTGATATGTCTGGGATGATCACAGTTTGCTGGCTTTCCAGTGAAGACTTTCCAACACAGAGTTACACATGAAGTAAGACAAGAGTCCTGAGGGGCTTTAACAGTCCTGAGACACTGCCTAGCAGCAGTGTGCAGAAATGGGTGCTTTGTGTTTCACTAGTGCTTTCTCCCTATACAAATGTCATTTGAATGATACAAGAATAAAAGCTGGGCAAAAAAAAAATCAATAATTAAAATATCTCTGATCACTTCTCTCAAATGTCAGCAAGCAGAAATAGTGCTACTCTGTACATCGGGGGGAACTTTCAGAGCAGTGTCCCACTGCCATTTCTATAAAGAGCTCACTTTATTTAGAGGCACTCACTAATGAAATAGCTGCCTTTTTAAAGGTATAATGTTACTAATTCTTTTAATCCTTACACCTTATTTCCTGTTGTGTGTGGGGTTACATAAAATTCCATGGCATGTGAATTTTGCTTATGATTTTGCTATTATCATTAAGATCATCTACAAGTAATAAAGGATATTTTATCTTTATGAAAGAGTGAAAACCTTCAGCCTCCCAAACACATACTGCTTATTAAAAACAACTGGTACAAAACAATGAGAAACAAGAAGAGATCCTAAAGTCTCCATGCAGCCCCATTTATTTCTTACTAATTTATTTTTTAAAAAGCCTTTGTAGGCATCTTGGAATTGTCCTTTGTTCAGCCATCTTTACTATTATTTTAAGTGACAATACTTTGTAAAATGTAAAGTACCAATAAAAATGTCAAATTTTATTTCAATGTTTGTTAATATATTTTATAATTATTACTCTCCAGAGATTAATATTTAGCCTCCAGTGTGAAGGGAAGATAAAACATAAACATAGGTCTGTATTGATAAGAAACTATGTTTTTCTGATGCTTCTTTGTAACTTTGGTGCCTTTAATGGGCAAAATATTCAAGTCTATAAATATCACATTGTTACTAGCACATATGATAATTACGTAAAAAATATTCCTCAGGTTTTATATACATCACAAATGTTATTGGATAAAACCATATATTAAATTGATAGAAATATCATAACAACTGGCAGAGTATTAGAACACCACAAGGACTGACGATTTTACCATGTAGCAAGAGGAGTGTAGTGAGGGATGCAGGAACCCTTACGGTTACAACCTTGTTCAGAAATAGGAACAAATCCAATGTCACAATTTTCATAACCTGCTGTAAAGGTTAAATAAAAAAAGAAGAAGAAGAAGAAAAAGAAGAAGAAGAAAAAGGAGGAGAAACAGGAATGGGGAAAGGAGAGGCTTATGAGGGGGAGTCAGGGTGGCGAAGACACTAGCATTGTTGAAAGAGCATATTAGCAGCAGCTTTACAATAGTAAATGATGCATCTATGAAACTGCAGGAAGCTAAATGACTCCTCTCTCTCCCTTAGGGCAAGAGCAATGTTTGCAATATTGTTTCAGCAAATGATATAGCCAGGCGCAATCCAGAGACTGGGGAACTCTTCCATTCTGTGTGCTACAACCTTCACCAAAGTCCTTGAGAAGTTAGTCAGAAAATACTGCATGCCCACGTCTGCGCCCTAGAAGCATACAAGATGACATGCAATCTATTACACGGTGCCTCCCAGAGCCAGCTGCAAGCTGGGGATTAATAGCCAGTCTAAGGAAGATCAAGGTCGGGCCAATCCTGGCTACGGCACATTTCACGCTGTTGGCTTTACTTGGTCAAGAAGTCTGGGCTTTCCGGTCAATCCTGAGACCCCCTTTTCAGGATGGCTTCCTCACTAATTTGGCCTCATCACACTATTTAAAGTTGGCAAACTTCTCTGTGTCATGTTGAGGTCTGGAGTGCACAGGACAAGAATAAGAATGAACACCATGCTGAGGTCTTTTCTGGGCAATGTTCTCATTGGCCTGACTGAGGGTCTGAGGTACAGAGTTTTGAATATGGAGCCGCACTCCTATAGGAATGGCAAGGCAATGTGAAGGATGTTCCAGCTGTATCACTCCAGGTCAATAATGTGAATCTCCTTCCCTTTCTACTTCTGCCTGGATCTTACAATCCTCCTTCTTGCCTAATCGACTCTTCCATATGGTGATCCCTTCACTGCCCAAAATAATCGATGCAGCTTGTGTTTGTGTTTATAATACATCCCTCTTTTATAGAATGGATTTTCAAAACTAGAGAAATACTTCAAACGTATTACACATTATATCCTTCACTGTAGTTGACCAGTTGTGAACATTTTGCCATATTTTGAGTGCGCTCCCTCTGTGTGTGTGTGTGTGTGTGTGTGTGTGTGTACGTAAACATATGTACACATATACCACCCATACATATTTCTGGATGAAACATTTATAATTAAATTACAGACATCATGCTACTCATCCCTGGATCCCTTCAAAACATTCTAAAAATATGATGGATTTTTTTCTATAAAACCATAGAGCTCTTTGAGTGATTCGGTTGTGACAGTAGTTCTGTTCAGAGGTTAATAAGTATATTTTCAGTACATCCTATAGAACACTACCATGGATTGCAAGCTGTGAGAAGGTGTCAAGCCAAAATCCCTGGGATTCCTCAGCCAAATCATTTTCAATAAGGCCAAAATTAAGCCAAGTCAAGCCCTTTCCCTGTGGGATATTCAGAGCACTGTGACTCTGTGAGGGAAGTCTAGAGCACAGCACATCCCAGACTTCAGCTGACCTCAGGAGTTTTCCTTTTGTGGAGCATTTTGTGACACTGTTTCCCAGGAAAAAATTTTGAAAAAAAAATCTGGAGGAAGGATTCAACTCACCGTAAAAGGCTGTATGTACAGCATGCCAAACTGCTCATGTTTCTAAACTCAACTTTAATCAGCTGCTTCTAAACAGCCTGCTGACAATTAAGTTCTTCCATCCACCACAGCTATCACATTTTTTTTGTGTTATTTATTATTATTTTTTAATCATAAGCCGGGAGGCTTAGTCTATTAATGTAATGATTCTACAAAGCAAAGTATATTCCTTTCACATAAAAGTCCTTTTTTTTTTTTTTTTTTTCTGGACAGAAGTTAAAAGCACAGCTAGTGTGTTCAGGGCTCTTCAAAGTGTGAGTCACTGTGTTCATTTAAAGAGCCCCTAAGGTTTCCTTAGCATTGTGCTTTTATCATTATCTTTAGTTTTTCTCTCACTTTGTCAGTTAACATAATCCTTAGTCAATTCTCCATTCTTTCCTTGTTCTTCCTACTTGATCTGAGAAATTGCAGAAATCACTAATAATATTCACAACATACAGAATAAAGTCCCTTTTAAAAAGGACATATATTGGGGTGCCCAGGTGACTCAGTGGCTGAGCATCCAGCTCTTAGTTTTGGCTCAGGTTGTGATCCCAGGGTCCTGGGATAGAGCCCCACATTGGGCTCTGCACTCAGCAGGGAGTCTGCTTGAGAGTCTCTCTCCCTCTTCCTTTGCTCCTCCACCCATTCACACACATGCAGGTACGTTTTCTCTCTCCCAAATAAATAAATAAATCTTTAAAAACAAATCAGGATATGTATTATTTACCTTGGCTTTCTAAGAAACTGGCATAATGTGCATAGTTTCCATTTTTAAAATGCATTTCAGATGATGGGTTTATGGCCTAATGCAGTTATTTTAATAAGACTGATGAATACTTAAGAAAACTCCTTCTGATTCTCATGAAAACTTTTCTTTGACCTCAGAAGTTTTCACCACTAAGAATCACCACAGAGAATCAAGAGTTTAATTGCTTGGATAATTTGTTTATTGTGGAGGAAAGAGTGAGAGTTACCATTTTTAAAGCACAGTAAAATAATGTTTAGTGTCAATGTACTATAAAATCACAGGCCTATGATTGATTTACTAATACATTTATCATATATGATCATATTAAAATATTAAGTAGAACAAGAGAACCTTCTGTGACCATTGAAATATTCTCCAGCTGACTCCCATATGGTAGCCACCATGCACTTAACCTAGAATTTCAAAGGCTGGGAGGAATCATGGAGGGACTCATCCCATTAGATAGCACAGAAGAGGAGAGTAAATAACAATGATGTGTCTGCTCCCTTCATTCTCTCCCTCTCAAGCCTGCAGACACAATACGCAGGAGATTCTTCTGTCACACTGACAAGTACAGAAGCTTGCGGTTAAGTGGACTAATATGGAAACATATTAGTGTTGGCTGGTGAGAAGGGAACAGGGGAGAGTTTGAGCTTGAATCACCATGAGGTAGGACTTGGGGACTTGCTGTGTTACAGGCCGAACAGAGCTTCCCTCTCATTTCTTCCTTGCACGTGCCCATGCCCTAACCAGGTGGAACAAGTCTTGAAGTGCAACTGGACAGTAATTGCTGCATCTTCACAGCCATCAGCATCTCTGACCCATACCTTCAAATTCCGGCTGAAATGGCACATCCCCTAAGAATTCTTCCTTTGGGGCAGCCTGGGTGGCTCAGCGGTTTAGTGCCACCTTCAGCCCAGGGTATGATCCTGGAGACCTGGGATCAAGTTCCACGTCAGGCTCCCTGCGTGGAGCCTGCTTCTCCCTCTGCCTATATCTCTGCCTCTCTCTTTCTTTCTGTGTCTCTCATGAATAAATAAAAATAAATAAATAAATAAATAAATAAATAAATAAATAAGAATTTTTAAAAAAATAATTCTTCCTTTGATTCCCCCTTTAGGATAAGATATCTCAAATAATTACATCTAAGAATAGGAAAGGATCCAGCTTAGATTTGTCACCTTTAAACACTTGACTTGTCCCAACACTACAGAACCAGCATCTAATGAGGTGGAGTCTCTGGCTGGAGGCATCCTTCCCAGCCTTCCGCTGACTCCTTCCACAGTGCCCAGCCTCGCACTTAGTATTTCCAGCTCTGGCCTTCTTCCTCCCATAGCCTTGTTCTTATTTCTTAAACACAGGGGGAAATGTCTGCACCATTAGCTTCATTTTTCAGCTATAATCTGCCAGATTCCCTCAGTTTACCTCTTCCTCTTGTCACTTAGGAGGTACCTTCCATCCTGTTTGACAGCTACAAGCCCACTACGGAAGAGACCCATAGACAGAATTTCTGAACCTGTGGCCCTGAACCTGTGACAGAGGGGGAGGCCAGAGTGAATCCTCGCTCCCCAACATTTTTCAGAATTCTTGCTATTATATTTCTAGGCAGTAGCTCTTTATATGGGACTTAATACAATTCTGAGTCTTTGAATGTTAAGTGGGGAAAAAATGAATACTGAAAATTTACAAGTAGAACTACTCTAAAGGAGGCAGCAATTACACAGAAACATATTTCATTTCAACCCTTATCCAATGGGTTATTACACCCCACTGAACCCAGCCACACTATTCCATGCCTTTAACCAGCCATAGCCTTAACTCCTGCAGAGCAACCAAGGTAGAACCGTGTTATAAACAACTTCCAAATACATAACCATCCATCCAATGTATCCACTTTTAAAACATGGTTACCAAACTCTATGGAGACTCAAGTCTTAAAAGTTATAACTTAATTCTCAATTTTTGTGTTAGTGTCTTCATTTTTGTTTTTATTTTTATTTTATTTTTATTTTTATTTTATTTTATTTTATTTTTTTTTTGAGAGAGAGAGAGATAAGGAGAGAGGGAGAGAGAGTAGGAAGGGGAGGGGCAGTAGAAGAGGAAGAGAGAGTCTTAAGCAAGTTTTAAGCTCAGTGTGCCGAGTCTGACACAGAACTCGATCTCACAACCCTGAGATCATGCATGACCTGAGCCAAAATCGAGAGTCAAATGCTTCACTGAACTGAGCCATCCAAGTGTCTCTGTGCTTGGGTTTTTAATTAACATATCTGCACAATTATGTCATCTGGTGAGGCAAAAATTGCAGATTAAAGCTAATGCTGTTGCCTGTTTGTCATGGCAGTGGTTGTTGCCAACTTATTTTCCCTAATTCGTTTTGAAAGTAACAACCAAATCTCCCATGGCAAGACAAAACTGCAGAACAAAGCATAATTTAAGGATTAGGGTTTTTTTTAAGATTTTATTTATTTATTCATAGAGATGCAAAGAGAGAGAGAGAGAGAGAGAGAGAGAGAGAGAGAGAGAGAGAGAGGCAGAGACACAGGCAGAGGGAGAAGCAGGCTTCATGTAGGGATCCTGACATAGGACTCGATCCAGGGTCTCCAGGATCACGCCCTGGGCTGCAGGTGGCACTAAACCGCTGCACCACTGGGCTGCCCTAAGGATTAGGTTTAAATAAATTCGGTTCAAAGCCAACCCCAGTAAATATAATCGCTTTTTCCCCCCAGAAATGGACACTGACAGGATATAGTTAAAGTGGGTGCTAAAAAAAGTCACAGCTTTTTTGAAGTGTTGAAAGAACACCCCATATGTCTAATTTACATGGAATAACTTCTTGACACCACGGACGACACTTCACAGTTTCAATAGAACAAAATCTCTATATTTCAGGACATGCCCATCTAGGTCCAGACTGCAGCCTTGCCTCATCACCTTTGACCCCTCGGGTCTTGTTTTCCCAGATGTAAAATGGGAGATGACAGCAGTTCCTAACTCATAGGCTCTGTGGGGATGTAACAAAGAATAACACAGGTGAAGCGCACAGCATGGTCTATGACACATAGTGGATACTCCATAGAATTTAGCTACCTTTACCTGCTGTCAGAAAATTCAGAAGTCAGTTTACTCTCAGGTACTTATACCTCTGGGCATGTATACCTCTGGGCCCTACTTCCTCAGTGGCCACTTTCCTACTTTTATAAATGTTGATCCCTACATAGTATTTCCATCTTAAATCTAACTCTAAATTTTTAGAAATGGCTGAAGTGAATAATTCTCCTTAAAATTGTTTCAAACCCAATTACATCTTTTACAATTAATATTATAGAACATAAACCATGATGGGAGGTCCTTAAATTGCTTTAATGTTCACTAGAATATTTTTCCATGAATCACTTTTTCTTATTACCCAAGAGATTATAGAAGAAATAAGAATGGAAAGAGTAAACAATTTTATGGATCCAATCTAGAGGATAAAATTTTCAAGCTGACTAATGTACTAAAAAAAAAAAAAAATGAAGTATTTCCAAAGTGAAAACCGTGTGTGTGTGTGTGTGTGTGTGTGTGTGTGTGTGTGTTTGCAAAATGGTACTCAAGAACATTCAAAATGAATTTCAAAATTTCATTTTAATGGCAGACTAGCTTACAGTAGTGCTTCTTCTTTGGCTCAGAGGCCTGGTCATCACCATTTTATAAATAAACAACACAGCCTAAAGAAGTTAAATAGCATCCCCAATACAGCCACAGAAGTAGTCAGAGATTTGAATACAAGTTTTTATGATTACAAAGCATATACTTGGTCCTCAACCACATAATAAACTTGATTTGGATGGTGAGTTTTACTAAATACTCTAGGGGATTAATTCTATGGCTGCTAAAAAGTGGCACTTGAACATAGGTTGGCAATTATGAACAACTGCCAGCAATCATTAACTGCCTTACCAACCCATTTCTCTCATTCAATTAGTGCTAAAGGTTTCATGGAAATTTCTATTAACATTTTATAGCACTGGCATTCAGAAAGAATATGCAGGTATAGCAACTATAAATAAGGAAAAGTAAATCTTGTTTTTAAGGATTTAGCACATATTCTAAAATTGCATGTTATAACAAGAAATGGTAATCCATGGTTTGACCTTGAAATCAACAGATTTCTTTTTTTTTTTCAAAAGTGAAATTTTTCCTGCTATTAAAAAAAACCCTGCAATTTTACAATTGCCTTATTTTAAATATTCTAAGTGTTAGCAAAACCTGTTAAGGAAACGAACACTCAGTGGAATGGCTCCAATTAGAGAATATAACAGGGCAGGCGTGACCCTCCCCATTCCCACATTCTTCATTTTATTGCATCTACAAGAGCCAATATAATTAGTTTGGTATAAATATTCCGCTTAAGCATAATATTTCCAATTTTCATTACTACTGTTAAATATCCTCTTATAAATTCCAATGTTCTAAGTATCTTATTTTGTCTGTACCAAATGATAAGAAAAAATATGTAATGTTAATAAATCTGATCCTTCTCAGCACTGATTGTGAAAAGTTGGAGAGAGTAGGAAGCTTCTGAGAGTAGGAAGCTTTTGGTGGTTATTGATATTCATAAAATCTCTACTGCTTCTTAAAATATGAGAAGAATTACTTTTCTTTAGTGACAGAGATTAGTTAGAAATGTAAGGTGATGTGGTCATGCTGGGAAAAAAGATAAAATTATTGTCTTCTTTTAACCAAGGCTGATACTGTTGTAAATTCATAAGCTTCCAGAAGTACACATTAGAAGCATTCTGGCTGAAACATCCTTCACAGGTATCCCAGGACCCTTGGACAATGAAAGTCTTCTCACATCGGAAAGTCGCCTCCTAGGACCTATCTCACTCCTGCTCATAGCTCATGTCCCAGCATTGGGACCCCTCTCTCCCAGTCTATAAACTCAATGTCTGAAGCACCTCATCTTCTGTGGTGGCTTCATGTGTTTAAATCAGAATTTATGCTCCTAAGGTTAGGGTTTAGACAACCAGAGGTTTTATTTCTATCCTCCACACCCACCTTCAGACTAGAATATTATAGTTCATTGCAGAGACTGATCCAGTTGATTGATCAAATGATTGAGAAGCTGGAGAGATTAGGCAAGTCTACTTAAACTCAATATTGTGAGGACAGCCTGGGTGGCTCAGTGGTTTAGTCCCACCTTCAGCCCAGGGTGTGATCCTGGAGACCTGGGATCGAGTCCCACATTGGGCTCCCTGCATGGAATGGAGCCTGATTCTCCGTCTGCCTGTGTCTCTGCTTCTCTCTCTGTGTGTGTCTCTCGTAAATAAATACATAAAATCTTTAAAAAAAAATAAACTCAATATTGTGAAGTACAAGGAAGGTCACTAAGTTCATGTTGCATGTTACAGTAATGTCTGCACTACCTTCCGATATTGCTATACCTGGGAGGAGGGGGGAGTCTTGCTTTTAGAGTGCTACAGAATCACAGGCTAGCATATACTCCTCACCACCTCTATAAAAGAAAAACTAAAATAGACAAATAGAAAAGAAAGAAATACGTCTGTAATTTCTTAGGAAATATCTAGCTTTCTAAATGTGGTGAATCTGGTCTGCCTAGAGTCAAGTTGGCTGGAGGAAAGGAAGAATAGTGGGAAAGAGGCAGGGTGGGGCTCATAAGGAAACAGAAGAATACTAGGAACCTATCAAGATTCTATCAATAATGTTAACAGCAAAAAAATTGATGGGAACCTCACTGTGTGCCTGAGACTTTAGTAATTGGTGAGAAAATCTTAAAACATAATCAAGACAGTCTTTATGTTAACAGCCTTAAAATCCAAAAGTAACACTGACATGATCCATACATATCTTAAAGGATATTTATCAAAAGCCTACACAGTGGAGAAAGACTCTAGAATCCTGCACATAATGGAGAATAAACTCAGAGTGGGGGTAGGAATATACACTTCTAGTACAGAGTCTCTTGAAAGTTCTTTGAGTTTCAATTTCTGAAATGATCTAGTTGTACAATCCCACAATTCTGCCTTATATCCAGGTGCATCTGCTCATACCTTCTGGGATGCTACAGCCTTCGGAAGACAGAGAGGAGGCATCTGTCCAGATCTGTTCAGTGCTCTTAGGCAGTGAACCTCAATATCCCTTAACATCTTGCCTCGGGTCTCAGGTATCACAGTACTCATACATTTTTTTGAAAACCAAGGCCCCTGGAAAAACCTAAGAAACACCTTCAAAAGGCTCTGGTTAAAATAAATAGGCACATCAGTTAAGGAAAGGTGAGTTCAGAGGTGAAAATACTTCAGCATCTAGAGCCTGTGATGTCCGCTCTGTGCAGACTACGGTTTAGCTTCATTATTGGAGCCTTGGTATCTCGGGCATCCTACACATGATCTGCTGGATTCACAGAATCATGATGCCCCAGGACAGCCACACCAGGAGCCAGGGACCATGGTTTGCCCCCTCTCAGTAGCTCCATCTATCCCTCCCTACATCACATGGGGCTACTTCAGAAACAACAGCTCCAAGTTTCTTCTCTCATCTCCTTCAGTGGTCCCTATGCTAGGGCAGCCTCTCTTTTGTAGCCAAAAGTCTCCCCCAAACACTTCCTTCTTCTATTTTCCTTTCCTCCTGAGCAAGGAGACTTCCAAACTGCTAAAGGAACTGTCTTCTAAAAACACAACGTATAACATACTTAAAAAGAAAGATGCCAGCTTTTGCTCACCTACGGCAGTGCTTTTCCCCCCCTGGAGGCTGATGACAACCCATCCAGGGTTCCTGGGTGGATCCCAAAGGGGTGCCAGGCAAGGGATGGGCCTTTTTATTAAAATTAATTTATACTTTGTATTTTACTATAAAATAGATATGCCTATTATATTCCTTTAAAAATATTTTAAGTTATCATTATCAAAAACAATACTCCTAGAATACATACTATCTCTTTGAGTGCTAAAATAATCACAGAAATTGCCATTTGCAGATGAAATTTTTCATCATAGTCCCTCGTGATTTTTTCCCCAGCCAAATTTAGGACTTAGTTACCACTGCCCTGTGCAGTAACAAAGTCGAAACACTTGTGATTTCCATGCAGTGTGTCCTCAGGCCTCCACATCTGCCTTTGGCCTGGGACAAAGTCTGTCTATCAGGAAGCCACACTCACCTTTAAAAGTCTGCATCAAGTGTTGAATGTTATATCCTCGAGAAGCCTGGCCTTCCCTTTCCCACAAAAGGTGAAGTGAGTGTCCCTCTCTTAAGGCTCCTAGCATTTGGTTCATTTGACTTGTATTTGTTATTGGACTGGACATACCTGCTGTATATGTCCACTTTCTTGTGCAACCAGTTTTCTCAGGAGAAGTACCTGCCTTTTTCATATTTATATCTCCAACTTTGGCAAGCAACTAGGGAAGCAGTGGTACCTAGCCTAGTGACATGTTAAATGAGCACAGATTATTTACTGACATCTTTCTCTTTCCCTTACACACTTCATTTGAGGGGTCTATTCCCTTTAACCAGCTCAGTGATGATGGGCCACCTTGGCCACATCAGCGTGTGTCCCCATCATTCTTGACAACCCTGACCGTCATGATCATTTGTTCCTGTATATAGAAGCCCCCCACCCCCAAATTAAAGCAGCACACTGACAGGGACAAATTGGATAAACATCTCAATCTGCTACATTGATACTACACATTAGAAATGTGTGATACTACACATTAGAAATGCCTACTAAGAATTTGTTTCAGCATTTTTATTCTACTATTATAAATTAATTTTCACCAAAATTCATCAACACAGATAAAAATCTTTTTAAAGCAGCATCAGTTTGACCCATACTTCTGTTAAACTGGCTCCTTGAGACTTCTTAAATGATTCTCTGACACCAATATGTCCTAAAATAGATACTCGTGTGAGAGGCAGCTTATCTCCTCTGTCTCTTGAAATGCAGGTAAATATGCTATGTCATCACTGCATTATACACCACATATGCCAGGTCATAACAATACATAAGGCGTGGTCTAAACACAGACATGTGTCTACTATCCTTCTGGGGCTCCCTCTGCTTTTCTTTCCTTCTCCTCCGGACTAAAGCAATTTACTTACAGGTCGTTCTGTCTTTACACTCTCCAGAACCTATCAATTTTCCCAAATTGCTTTCAGATTAATTTTCCTAAAGTAAATCTTTGATCAAAGCTTTCTCCTTACATGTCTCCTCATTGCTTCCTGAATGAGATTCAAACTGGCTTTGCTTAATAAACTCAGCATCTCCATGGTTGCCCTGCAACTTATGCTCTCTTCTTACCTTCTCCGACTCCTCTACATTCAAGCTAACCAGCCCTCACATATTACATCCTTTCCTACCTCCACCAGAGTAAGTATCTAAACCTTAGAAATAAAGCAAAAAACGTGGGCAGCAAGTCCTTTCAAAATCATGGAGGTGAAAGCCATCCAAAGTTTTTCCAGGGTAAGTGTTGTAGAATAGAACCTTCTCCAATGTTGGAAATCTTACATCTGTGCTGTCCAACTGGGCAGCCACTGGTCCCACGTGCCTACTGAGCACATCGAATATGGTGAGTGCACCCGAGGAAGTATTTTTTGAATATAATTTATATTTATTTAAGGTAAATGTAAATAGCCAGGTGTGGCCACTCAGGTCTAGGGGAATATACACGATGTTAATCTTGGTTAAAGGTCTCAGACTTAATGAAGTTACTTGTGATTTGTAGATTTTTATCCAGTAGATAATAATTTCTGAGCTGAGAAAGATATGACCCCAAAGATGTATGAGCTCTTGGACATTTCTATGAGTAGGTAGTTCAATGGATCTCTAATTTCTCAAGTGCTCTTTGGACTGGTAATAATATTGTATTATGTCCTTCATTAATTAGTGGATTAAGTAAAATATTTCACACATGTCCATTTTATATTTGCTTGGGAGTCATGATTTTGCCTTTTGTAAAATGTAGTTTGAAACCTTCTTATTTTTAGGGAAAGAGGTAAAAGGCTTAGCAGGAACAGTCTCCGAATGAGTACATGATAAATATCCACTTTTACTCCTTCCCCTCTACCCTGCTTACAAATCTAAAAATGCATCTTTTCTCTGTTTCTACACATCCTCCCCCCAAATCTTTTGAAGTCCAGATACACCACCTCCTCCAGGAAGCCTTAGCTGCTTCATTGTCAAATGCAAATCCTCTTCCCTCAATTTCCACTACTTTTTATTTATATTTTATTCCTGGTACTTAAATCATTTTCTATCCACCATACCCCATAGATATTTCTATCAACCTTATTAGACTTCTGAATTTTGAAGGTGTCAATGAATAAATAATGGCAAATATGTGGAGGACGTCAAGCAACCAGACTTAAAACTAGCTCTGCAACACAAGAAAGTCTTTTAGCTTGCAAAAGATGATTGCAATAACCTGACCCTAACATAAGTTAATCTCTGTGACAATATAATGAGGAATGTTCTTCTAGACCCATTAAAATGACATGCAGGCTGATAATTATTTTTACAGTGCTGGGATTCTAAAACAAAATGTTTCTCAGCTTCTGTTATTTGGCGATGCTAAATGAATGTTGTCAAAAGATTAAATATAAATTGGTTATAAATCTTCATTTAACTACATTGCGTAGGGAAGGTTACATTACAACAGCCATGTTTGTGACAGCATTAGGAAAATAAAGAGTCTTATTTTAATAATGTTAAGACTACTGAAATCATTGTTTATTCGATATAACAGGCTTTAGATTTGAAGATGATGCCACTGATGGTCATCACTGAATATCCGACGAAGGCTGAAGAAAGCCAAGGGCAGTGAACTAGCCCTTCTGGACTCCAAATGGACAGCATGGCCTCTTCCCAACAGCTGAAGCCACCATTTGCAGCGAGCTCTGTCATTGCCTGAAAGGTACACTCACTTTGCTAACCAGATTTTTCAAACTGATTGAAAAATCTGATTTCAGAAACAGTCCTTTTTTCAACCGAGTTTGTCTGACTTTTTAGGCGATGACCCGTGGTCTGATCACCTGTCCAAACCACCTGGTGGCTTGGATGTTACAGACTTATAATCTTGCAAAGAGACCTCTCCAAAGCATCACACTCACCCTTTCACACTGACGCTGTGCAGTCATGTGGCCACAGAAGCTTGATGAATAACCCCTCCCTTGCACATGGAGCTCATCAGGACCGAACGATGAGACCAGTCATGACCTCTTGGAACACTGTTATGGGACACCCATGTATTATCTTCATGGCCGGAACTCCAATGGAGCTATCCGTTCCTGACCTGCTCTCCATATGGTGCATAAACCAAGCCTGACATTAGTTCCCTTCCAGCTCTTCTTTTGTTTCTACTGTTTTTGCTCCCTCTTCCTATACCTTTTGTGTGGAAGGTACAGGGTGCAGAAAGCAAACACTTCCATTCCCTCTCCTTACGTTTCATGCTGTGATTTTTCTACCTATCCCTACCTTAAAAAAAAAAAAAGGCTATTAATAATTACATCAATTAGAAAACTATTTAATAAATTGCTATGGAAAGGGATGATTACTTCCAGCTCAAGAAAAAAAAAAATCAGCATGAAAACATCCTTTAAGGAAGGAGACAAACAAAAATGTGAGCTGGGATTCCAGCACAATATCTTGGTGAGAGAAACAGGCAGTTTTGAGTACTGTTGAAATATAAACACCACCCACATGACTCACACACAGTATTTCACCCTGGGGTTTCCTGATCAGATTTTGAAAGACTGACTGACAGCACCAGCACACACAGCCTTCTAGATGAAGGGCCATGGTCTGTAAATCTCTTGAGTTCCTGGAAGTCCTTCCTGGTGAGCAGCAGGATCACGGAGGTGATTCTAGAATGCAGGGATGATCCTTGTAGACATACATCTGGGGAGGCCGCTTGGGGCAGACCTATCCCCTGCTGGTGGGGTAAGGGGGGATCAGTATGTGGACCCGAAGGCTAGAGGGAATCAGGGGCTCCAGGTAGGGGCTGGAGAGCTCTGGGTATGACTGGTGACCCCCACCCCCTGCCGCTGAGAGGGGCCCTGGAGTCATCCAAATCAGGACCCATTTCTCTGTTCTCTGTTCCTAGTCCAGGGCAAGTGGCAAAGAGAGAGACCTTTAGGATTAAGGGGTCGAGAGCCCTGAGGAGGACTGCAACACAGAGCAGTAGGAGCCTGTCCGGGAGAGCATCCTTGCAAATCCACATACCTGAGGCTGGGCCTGGAAACTGGTTATTTATTCAGTTTTAGTTCCTTGTTATTTTCAAAGCTTGCTGAGTAATGCTGATGTATAGTGAGGTATAGAAACCGCTGATAAAAAGATTCATGAGATTCAGATGTCAGCTGAGTGGACAGAAAACAGCCATTCCGGGAGAAAGCACTCTGTAGCGTGGGGTCCCACTGAGACAGTGCCAGAACCCTAAGGACAAAGCCTGGGTTGGGGGACCTGGAACAACAGGTGGGTCATGTGATGCTCAGAGCTCTCCACTCTTGTTCATCATCCAGGACAGTGATTTAAAGAAAGGTCATCTTCTTACCTCCTACCTGTCTCCCTGCTGCCAGCGCACCTGCTTCTCTCTTCACACAACTCTTTTCAACCTGAGACTCAGCTTCTCCTCAAGAAACCTACCCATAAAATCTACTAAGACCTTGTAGACACGGAGCCCTGTAAATTAGCTCTTTACCTACAACCTGCATAGGCGATGACCACACTGCTTATTAAAAATGATAAAAATTGACAAGCCAGTTGCTTTTTAACTCTTTGGTTTCTTCTTCTGTTCCTTACTAGTCTTGTTTCATTTCTGAGTTGAGCTGCATGTTGCAAAATCTGGCCAAATAGATCTTTGCTAGATACTGTGTCTTGCTTCTGCCAGAGATGATTTTCATTCAGAATGAACAGGAAAAGGCAATATTAGGTACAAAATGCAGGCACATTTTAAAATAAAGATTAAAAACACATGTGCATCATACAGCTGTCCTCCACAGCACTGAGGGAAAAGCATACTTCATTACGATAATGTCTTTTTTACTCCATTTCACAAATGGAGATCTACAATTAAACCACTTTTGTTTGGGTTGCCAGTTTTTCCTTGCTTTGATTCTTTGGTCAGGAAGTAATTACATTTTAGAGATTAAATGATGCTTGCATTGGGGGTGTGCCATGAAAACAGCAATAAATGTCACTGACCTGCAAGAAATATGCACCATTGTGGTTACTGTATTATCATGGTTTCTTCTTTGCATGAAAATTAATTATAAATATCTGCTACCCCGAGGTGTATGGCTTTGAGATCTTGGCTTACAAATAAAACTGTAAGTGTAGAATATATGTTCTTTATCTTATATTTTTTAATAATTGTTTACAAAGCTCTCCATTGCTACCAGGTACTATGTATTGAGTGCCAACCATCATGCCTGCTCGATGTTACATTCTGTAGAGGATCCTTGAAGGGGTTATGTATCTATTTTGTGAGTTTTACAAATGAAAAGTCTGAGTTTCAGTAATGTCATCAGCCCAGGGTCATGTGGCTTTATAAATTCCATTTGTGGATTTAAACCCGACTGACTATGACTCTGGTACCTTCCCTCTTTTGGCTACAGTACACTCCAGCTTTGTGAAATTAGATTTGATACCATAATGGCAGCCTCTCTAAGAAACTGAATAATCAAACTTCAAACCTGGAATTGGAGGAAAGGCTGCAATTGATAGAATTTTGGATTCAGTAATAAACTGGATCCAAATGCCAAATGGGTTAATAACAGCTTATGAAAACTTGTAGGGCTTCAGTTTATCTCCCAAACGTGAATGACAATGCATGCCTCAAATAATGGTTGAGAACAATAAGTGAAAGAACATATTTAATGGCTGGCGCCTACTTCTAAACCTCTTGAGTGAGAACGGTCAGGAGTGAGCCCGGTTAGGCCAGAGCACATGGAGGAAAAAGTCCTACAGAAGCTTAAAGATTGACAGCATCAATTGAGAGTTGGAAGTGAAAGTTCAAGGACAAGAAGATTGGCAAACCAGTGAACAAAGTCCTGATGGGCACAGAATGGGTCGCTTGCTGCAAGGCAGGGAAAGAAGAGACAGACCTTGCGGGGGGGGGGGGGGGGGGGGGACAGTTCAGGGGCAGCACTCATCAAACACCTAAAGGGCTGTTGAAGGGCACAGCCTTTGGCTGGAATGTCTCATGCAAGGGTTGCAAACAGGCAGACCAAGTCCCCAGGAAATGCTTCGCTTCTGTGTTTCACCCTGGTCCTGATACGGGATGCATGGCAAATGCATTTATAGATAGCACTTACTCCTAAGTGGTCCCATGTTTCAGTCAGCTGCCCATGCTCTTGTCAGTGTTCGGGTCCAAGGGCTTCCAGGAGTATAGAGAGGAGAGGATGGTAACCAAACCGGTCTGAAAACCTCCCCCCAGTATGTCGTCATGCACTGGTATGAAGGATTTGTTTCTGCTGGCCTACTTTCTTTCTTAAAAATCCAATGTACAAATAAATGCATATTCTGCTCATGTTTCTTCCCAACACGTTTATTTATTAAGAAATTATGTTTTTGTGTCTTCCTCATCCCTATTGCCCAGGTGAGTAACTTGCATTCGCTGTTAGTTGAAGATGCTGAACTGGCAGCAAAATGAAATAGACCTTCTGCACTTTGACAATCATTTTGCATCTGTGCATTTCTTTGGCAGCAACTTGACTGATGGATGATATTTGTTGAATACCAAAAAAAAAAAAAAAAAAAAAAAAAAAACAAGGCCCGCCTCAAGCCCTGGTTTCCAGCTTTGACTGCTTTCTGAAACCAAAGCCACTGCACTTTTCAAATGAAGGTAGTTCTGGATGTACCCAAATTTAGAGTGGCCATGAACACTGAAGGTGGTTCACGGCATGAGGTACCACTCAGGTGATGTCACAGTGGCATGGCCAGAGCTTAGCAAAACTTCTCCAAACCATTCAGTCAAATATCCTAGTCTCATAAGCCATAACTGACACAGACCTTGCTTGCCTGGAATTTTCATTACAGAAAATAAGATTGTAAAGTATGGGAAACTTAGATTACAATGCTAATAGGGCAGGAGAAGGGAAGATCCAGAATGTTTCTTCACTGATTTTTGAGATAAAAATATTCAGGTGAAACTCAGTAAGTTCTGAAAGGGATTTTAACAATTATACATTGAGGGGAAATTGTACGATGACAAGTATTTGCTTTATCATTTTGAGATCTAAGTTTGACAATGGCGTCATTATGAAAAAGAAAACATTTTCAACAGAATCACCAGAAAGCTAAAGGTATAAAGAATTCAGACACTGAGCCAGTTATACAGTCTCAACTAACTCTGTGCTGGTGGTTTCTAACAGGAGGAACATGTTGTGTTCGAGAATAAGAGACATGTGACAATGAGGCTAAGAGGAGATTTTGTGGGGGTGTCTCAGAGTCAAAGAGACTTTAGCTGGAATCCCAACTTTTTAGTTTCATAACCTTGGATGATATTGGAGGTAGAGTTCTATAACAGCCCCAAGATTCCAGCCCCCCCGTATACATGCCCAGTATTACTCTCTCACCTGGAACATGAGTGGGACCCGTGAAAATGACCGGATGCTATTCCTGCCATTAGCTGTCATTACATGGTGAAGGTGAAGGGGTTCTGGATATGCGCAGAAGGTCCCAATCTGCTGATCTGAAGCTAATCGAAGGGAGTTACCCTGGGTGAGTATGACCTCATCACCTGATGCTCTTATAAAAGGGACCCTGGTCTTTCTTGAAAGAAAAGATGAAAAGAGAGCATCTCCTGCTGGCTTTGAAATGGGCTTCCAGTTATAGGAGTGCCCATGAAAGGGCCACATGGTGGGTGCTTCAGGGGTTTCTGGGTGCCATGTGCAGCCTGGCTGACTGCCAGCAGAAAAGTGGGACCTCAGCCTTACAACTACAGCACCTGTTTCTGCCAACAGTCACATGGGTCTGGAGAAGGACCCAGAATTCTAGAAGGGACACCTTCAATGCGGCCTGTAAGACCTTGAGGGGAGGACCTAGTCACCCTGGGTCCACGTTCCTGAGCTTCTGAAAACTGAGAGGTCATACACAGGCATCATCTGAAGCCACTAAGCTTGTGAGAATTGTTGCGCAGGAGAGGTGAGTTGCTTACTTAACCTCAGGAAGCCTCCGTTCTCCCGTGTAAGATGGAGATCACAATAGAAGATCACTAGAGATATTCAGAATGATTAAATAATTCTCTCAACACATGCCTAGAATTTGGTAGGAGCTCAGTGAAGGCAGTTATAGTAGTGGGACGAGCAGCACTGTCAGCAGTGGGAGTGTCAATTTTCAGCAATTGTAACATGTCCAAACACCTGAGTATGCTTATAAATAAAACTATCAGAGAAACTGGGAAAGTTAAAGTATCTGTATCCTATAGGCTAGACTAAATTAAATGAAGGTATCGTTACATCTGTCAGCATCCACATGTATGTGCATATTGACCAGGCCCAATCAGAGATACACCACACACACACACACACACACACACACACACACACATACACACACACACCACACACACACTCCCCTCCAAGAGCGCCAATTATTCCTGGTCTACAAATAGACTACACTCTTTAGCCTTTGTGGTTTATTCCATGTACTGCCACTTCCCAGTGAAATGTCGTTTCCACATCTCTACCTGTAAAGGCTATTTGTTCTTCAAAGCCAGGCTCAGATTACATGGCATTACAATGTTCAAGGACTGTGCTGGTCACTTCATAAATATCAGCATGTTCAAACACAATTGCATGAAATTGGTATTAACTGTTGCTCCTTCTTGGTGCCTCCTTAGGGAATGGGAAATAAAGGAACAGAAAGATGAGCTGCCCAAGCTCACAATGCAGAGCAGAATCTGAACTTAGCCAGCTGTGTTCCAGAGTTTGTGCTCCCAGCAACCATACAAAGCTTCACATTGACGGCCTCCTTATAAACTCATCCATATCTACTGGCAATGGATTTTTCCTTTATCTGATCTCTTATTCTATACAGTTTTTTTTTTTTGATGACTTGGGTTTAAGCTGAGCCCAAGTTGAGCTATATCTGGCATACAGAATTTGAAAGCCAAGCTTAGTATATTTACATCCATATGAGGAAGGACAAGTTGGAGAAAAAGTTGAATCTATGCCTCCATTTACACCTCCTCCCAAGTGGAGGAGAGGAAATAGTCAAAGGCAATAATCGGGAGGGTTTAGGGCTTCTGGAGGGAATCTATGAAGGAGGGAGGAGTTGAGAACAGGATGGGGCATCCTCTTCTGGGCACACACCTGCTCCAACTGTCTACTCTGGTATTATGTGCCTCAGGGAAGAAATGAGGGCAAGAAACCAAACGAGCTGTCACTGTAACACCCAGAACACAAGTCACCTTGCTCTGAGAGGTTCACACAGAGGGAAAACTATTTCCTGGTCTAATTCTATGAAAAAGCAGGCTCACCAGCAGCCCAGAGTTCCCTGGGAGAGGCCTGGAGAATGTGGAAATTCAGGCCTTCATGTGATTGTGCTCCATTTTAAAGCTGAGATATGGGAACACTTCTCTCATCTGTCTTGTATCTCCAATATTTTGGGTAAAAAAAAAAATTAAAGTTCATGTGACCTTATTTTGCATAATGACCTAATTCTGATGGAGCCAGTGGGACCAAGGGAACATGAGGTCCTATGAAGCCTGTGGTCCTCTCTCCTGCCCCCAGGACTGAGGGCTTCTAGGGACCAGGACTTGTGGGTCCCTCATCTCCACACACTTCACAAAATCTACTCTGATGTCTTATACTAGGGATACACTTAATAAATGTGCATTGGCTAACGATTAAAATAATTTTATAATTCCACAAGAGCTCAATTGCCAGCAGATGTAGCTAATGTATTTAACTTCAGAGAAACATGTATAGGAGACTCTAATACAGAAAAACAATTGTACTTTACTTTGGAAATAGTTAATAACCAATCTAAAAATGAACTACTGGCTACAGAAAATAATTGCTATTAATGTGGAGTTGTCTTGGGAATCTGAATATATTTTTCCCCCTACTGTGAGGAAAAGGAAATCTAAAGTTGAAATCTGGCTAATGAGAAGATATTGCTTTACAGAAAAAGAACAAATCTGAGCAGTGTTTAGGGTTGGTAGCTACTAGCTTAAACAAACCCGATCTTACAGCCTGTGTTATTCAAGAAAGAAAATATTTAACTACAATAGATAGTGATAGCATTTTAGATGCTTGGGTTTTGTTTTGTTTTGTTTTTGTTTTTATTTTTAGAAATGGCTCTTCTTGCTACTTATGACCCTGCTGCATGCTATATAGATTTCTAACCTGTCATTACAACCGTGTCCTGTGTCTGACTCCCCTACTAAACTCCACTCTTCTTGATGACGGTGATAAGTCTTATTCACCTTCTTATCTCTAGAGTCTAAGCACGGATATGACAAACAGAAGCATCTCACTAACTGCATACTGAGTTAAGAAAATAAAATACTTCCAGCATTTTACAAAATTTAGAATTAATAAACCTTTCAAAGTGGTTGGTTTGGCTTAAATTCTTCTTGATACACACACAATGGAATACTGCTCTAAGGATATGAAGCAAAAGGGCTGGTGCTATGAAGAAAAGGTCAGGGTGCTGACCACAATCTTGGTCTGAGTCATGCCTCTGTCCTGAGTACAGGCTCTACACCTGCCATCTGCTGATCCCTACCCCTTAGTCCTCCTATTCTGCAAGGAGAGCAACCTGCCACCTTGTGCATGGCCCACACCCTCACCTATTTGTTGAATAAATGGAGGAATAAATAAACCAGGGACCCTGCAACTTCTCCTCTCAAGCTCCCATGCAGAAATTCTTTTAAACTACATTGAATCTTCTATGCCAGTATAGGGAGCAAACACATGGTTTTTTCTCATGAAATCATTTCCTCGTGATTTAAAATTCTGGTGCATGTGTGCGTGCATGTGTGTGTGTGTGTGTGTATGTGTGTGTGTATGTTTTCTATTTGTGCATGCTTCTACCAGTATGGGAGGGAGAAGGCAGAGAGAGGGACACAGCCCACCTAAGGAGGGAGAAGTCTCCTTCTGAGCTGCACTGAGCCCTTCACATGTGCCTGATACCAGGGTAATGGCCAGACCCTCCATGTGGACATCCTCATGGGGAAAGACACTGTAAATGATGAAAACAGTCATTAGCAGCAGGCCCACATGAGTCAAGTTACCTCGTTCCCCTTGCTGGCATAACCTGCTGCTCATGAGGAAACGCCAGGTGGAGGGCGGGGGCTGCTCATTCTCCAAGTGCCCCAGTAAAAGGCCAGGTGGACTGGCTTGCACTGTTCCCCCAGAGGCTTTCTTGCCCAGGCAGGGGCAGGGGAATGAGTGAATAAACAAGATATTTATCCGTATTTAGCTTAACCATCATAATGTATATTCGGGATGGACATATGACCTACCTATATAAATATTTAAGTAGCCAGCATGATTCCTCTATCTTAAAGTCTAGATTATAGCATGTAGTTCCCCTGACATCCACGCTCTTCAGTCGTTGACCAATTTGCTCATTTTTAGCTACTCAACATTTTTTTTTAATGGGGGGGGGGGTTTCCTTCTTAATGCAAGAAAGCAAACCACTGAATATTTTCTCTTGGTTTTCATTATCTGGAATAACTTAGTATTTTTTTTTCTAACTCTTCCTATATCCATTAGAACCCAGTTCCTGAAAATCACAGTTTTGCAAAACCCCAAACATATCCCGTTATAGTTGTAATGTAAGAAACGCTGTAAGTGATCAATAAATCCAAAACCCACAAGCATTTCTGTTTTTACTTTAGAAATATCTCAAATATGTAAGTCCCAAATTATGAAATTATAGTGTCGATTTTCATGTTGTATTTGACCTCTATATTAGAGAAAGAACTAAGGTTAGATTTTGCATTAATTTATCTTATTTACTCTTCCTGTTGTTCTTTAACTTGGAAGACATGCTAGGAAAACCAAACAGGACAAAACAAAACTGGACTTCTACCATTCTTATTCCCAAAGTGACATATAAAATCCAAAGTGAAATTAACTACTTAGTAAAATATGGTGAGAGTGTCATCATAGTCTCTGACATCCACAGAGAAAGCCCTAAGGACTAAGACTGCACATCTAGATAGAAGTCTGTACTAGGGATACATCAAGGTGGCAGGATGCCTCAGGGAAGTCCAGAAAAATGGGTGGAACGGGATTTTTTTTTTTTTTTAAGTAGCTCCACTTAGGAAAACAAAATACTTAGTAACTTGATTAACTTAAATGTCTTTTTATGAGAGTCACTTTCCCTAATTTGATTGTGAATGTACAAAGTCCAGTATATTAGTGAGGACAGGGTTCTCTAAATTTAAGTTGTGGAAGCCTCACTGCTGGGATCATTCAAGGAGACATGCATGAAGCAGAATTTCAGTGCAAGAGGGACTGGCCACAAATAAAACAGGTGTCCTTCATCTATATCTCTACTTTTTTGGTAAGCATTTCAACTGAAATGTAAAAAATCACTACATACAAGTCAAATTATTTATGAAACTCATCAGGAGGGCAGTGGAATTAATTCTATAAAAACATATTCTCTTGGAAATAAAAAAATTAAAGGATTATATTTGTGATATAAAGCATAAATGAGTCCCCAATATTATACCCTATCATCCAAATGTACAGATGGGGGCGGGGGGCTGTCCTTCACCTCTTTGCAAATGATAAATATTGATAATTATGGCCATGAAACAAATTCTCTGTATAAATGTAAATTTTCAGCAAAAATTTGACACTGAAAGCTATGATTCACTAAAATGGAAAACAAGAAATTTGAGGGAAGTTTTTTTGTTTTTTGTTTTTTTTTTAGTTCATTGATCTCTCACTTTGCTGAAAAGTAGCTAAAGGGTTTGAAATTAATGCCTGATAAACATGTGAACTCATTGAAGCTATAAATATCTTCAAAGAACTATTCAAAGCTTATGAAAATCCTTTCTATTAATGAGGCGAAAACATGAAAATTATCTGCTTACAAACATCATTTTCCATCTTCTTGAAAGAGAATTCCAATCTGACATTGTTATAGTTTTTCAATTTTTCCTAGATTTTTGTAGAGTTGGGTCCAGTCACCAAGGACAGATCCTCCAGTAACATGAGTCAGGAGCAGGGTTCTCTAAGCACCACCAGTAGCTTCTCCAGTGCCAGGTTCTATGCCAGATCCTTTGCTGACCTCCAAATGTTGGAAGGTACTAGATGCAGTCTATGGACATCTTTTTTCTATTGATACTCTCTAGGTGATCTTCTCCAGTCCCATGGCTTTAAATGTTTATTCTTTGATTTCAAAATTTACCAAATTATCAAGTTTACATTTCCAGCTTTGAGCTCCAGATCTGTACAGCAAACCACCTCTATGGCTCATCCATACTAACTGGCATCTCAAAATTAATATGTCCAAACTAGAACTTATGATTACTCATCAATAAAGCTTCCTCCTGCCTTGTCTTCCCCATCTTAATAAAGAACATTTCCATTACTCAGATGTTCAAGACAATGTCTATGAATCACCTTAATTTCTCTATTTCCATCCTACTCCACATCTAATGTGCTGATGGATACTATAGGTTCTATCTTCCAAATGCTTCCAGAACTGGACTACTTCTTACCACCTCTTTTGAACCCTAATCCAAGCTATCACTATCTCTTATCTGAATCCTCAAAATGACTTCCTCTCCAACTATTGAACCTAATCCAAGCTATCACTATCTCTTATCTGAATCCTCAAAATGACTTCCTCTCCAACCATTTCTGCCTGTCCAAGCCATTTTTCTACAAGAGGCTAGAACAGTTGTGTAGAAACATAAATTAGACCCTCTAACTCCTCCACTCACTATTTCTGGTGGCTTCACATCACATACCATACACACACCTTCCAGATCCAACATAATCCTGCCTTGCCCCTTTCCAATTTTTTCACCTCATACCCCAGTCCAGCCATATTAACTTTCTTATTATGCTTCACATACACTAAACTCAATGCCTTTACTTGGCCTTTGAACTCAGCATCCCTTCCTTCCTTCTCCGACTCCTTTCAGCATTGTATATTGGCTCCCTCAATTCATTCAGGGCTCTGCTGAGAGACCACCCTTCCTAAATTGGTTTATTTTCACTCAAACCATTTGCACCTTACTCTCTAGCCTTCCGATCTATTTTGTGTTTTTTCATGGCTCCAATTACCAATTCAAATTATATAACAGATTAATTCAGATACCTGTTTATGGGCTGTCTTGCCCACTAGGAACCCTGTCTATGGCATCTACCATTATGTTCAAGCACCTAGTATCATACTGGCACAGAGAAGGCACTCAATAATTACTACTTTTTTGAAGGAAACATTAATGACGCATACCCTTTCTCATAGCCTATGTAACTACAAAAGCCTTACAATCTATTACCATAATGCAATGTAAAGTATAAATAGATATGATACTGAATAGCAAGGTTATTAATCAGGCATATCTACGTATACATGTATATATCTTACTTAAGCAATTAATTATTGTACCATTGGTATATCAAGGCCCAAAAACCACATGAGTCAACCATAGATGTGTCTGTCTGTTGTATGTAAGCCTAGAAGCAGCTTTGACAATGGCAAACATTCACACACCAGGATGTGTCTTCCTGCAATTGGTTTATTCTAATTCACCAACTTAGCCAGAAATACTGGCTGAAACAAGTGGGAAGGAGGACACCCTCTTTGAAGTGGGTTATCCTGCTGTCTTCTTGCTCTGCAAAAGATGCCTCATCATTTTGACATTTCAGACTTTTCAAGAATCTTAGAAGATGGATGAAAGTCATGAAAGATTGCTAGAAGCCAGCTGGGAGCCAAGATCTTTTTGGTAGGAGCCAGGGAAAGACTACAAAAAAGGCACTTGGCTGATAGCCAACATCCTAAATTGCTCCATTTTCATTTAGTGGCTGTTATTATTACAGTTTTAATAATGCTCACGAGGGACTGTTAGGCTGAACAACGTATCCCCTAGGACTGGTCTACTGACTTCAACTTTAATTTTATCATATTCTAATAGAGAACTGTGTATATAGCTTGAAGATATGAATCTACACAACTGTTGATAATAGAGGAGGGACACAGAAATCTAATAACAGTCTTGCTTTGCTATCATGCCAGTCAATTGCATTCCACAAGAAACTCTTCCTGTTAATTCACTGCTCCTATCTTGTACCAGGCAAACCAATTCACAGTGAATAAGAAGGTTTTGTGGCTCTTTGAAGAAGGACTTTATAAAAATTCTATGCATGTCTACATGAAAATAACTTTAAATCACTATTGTAGCTTTCTGGTTTTCTTTCCCTCCCATAAAAATATTTGAAAATAAAATAGTGGATTCAGACACCTGCCTTCCCAATGTGATGTAAATCTACAGATTTCCCATTTCTATACTATAGCAGTGCTAAAGATGGTGGGGTAGTTCCACAGACAGTTTATCAGCTTCTCAAGAAAGAAGGGAAAATTGACTCTTTTGGAAAAATCAGACAAATAAGCATTCCACCCCTCCCCTCTCTACTGCAAGCCAAATTAGCTTCCAAATAAAGTATTTTAGAGTGCTAAGAGATCAGACAGACACCAACTCCCCAAATCACTTTCCATGCAGTTTTTCTTGACAATAAATTCCCACTGAATATTAGCATTGTTTATGGAGAAAACATGTTTTTAAGTGGTAAAAACCTAATCTGTTGCCCCCTCTGTTCTAAAGAATATGTGTGTTACAAATGGACTTTCAAGTAGGTATAGCTAGGTCTTAATAGACACACATACCTTTTAAATGGGGGAAAAATCCTTGAGAAAAATTTAGCCATGGTGTTTCACATTTTCCCTAACTCCCCAAAGTCTTGGAAGATGAGGAAATGCTTTTTATTTATGCCTAGAACAGCAAGAAAGTGATATGGTTTAAAAGTTAATCCTGGAAATACAGACCAGAGAATAACAACTGCCTTCTAGATCTATACCCAGAACAACTGAATACCACTATTTTAGGTCAGTTGGGAAAAGAAGAGACTTGCACATAGTATGGTCCTGGACAAATTACTCCCATGTGGCAATTCCATTCAATCAATTAATATAAAACATGCCAAGGTTTTTGTATTGTGAAATTAAGGCACTACCTCTCCATTCATAAATCAGAAAACCTAATTTAATCATATTAACCATTGTCCCAAGTAATTGAATACATCCCCGAGACAGAAAAAATTAAATCAAACAAGTAATCTCTCTCAGGGAGGACAGGAGAGAAAAGGTATTCCTTTGCAAAAAGTGACACCGCTCTGGAATTTTGCTGGTCCCATCAATTATAAGGGGCATGGCTAGGATGAGGCTGTTGTGTGGATACCTGTCACATCACTTGGTATTCACACCACAACATCCCCACCTGTCACACACAGCTCCATGGATGGAAGTTTGTCACCTTGACTACATTGACAGCCCTCTGCCTCCCAGGCAGGTTATACTCATGGCCCTTGGAAAAGCATTTCTAATTTGGCTTCAAAATAAACTATCATTCCCACTAAAGGGGGAGGGAGGATCTTCTCAGGATTAAGAGGAACAAGAGGTGTATGAGTGGCTGCTCATAGATTCAGCTCAACAAGTCGCTATCTTTTCCGGCATATTTCTGGCCCTGGGTCACAGCCTTTTTGCAGAACCACAAGTCCCCCTTTGGAGGCTGTGTGTGCTGTTGCTGTGTGGTTCCCTCCCCACACCTGGTCAGCCCTCCTTTCTTTGGCAGCACCTGCCTTGGGAGAGGGTGGCAATAAGAAAGACTAGGCTTCTGCTGCTCATTGCCCCACCCCTGTGGTTCCCACTCATCTTCCTCACTAAATATAGCATAGTTTATTGAATGGTGCATCAGATATCAGGGAAAAGTGAGCCTTTCCCTCAGAACTGGCGGATTAATTGCCTTTTCTTTTGCTTTCCTGTACACAGGCATATAATAGAGGAGTAGTTGGGTATGAAATCATTGATTTGCCTCCAGGTGGAGATTAAACCAGTCACTTTAAACATTTTAATATCAGCAAAAGGCTTTTTTTTTCCTCTCTGCTGTGACTTTATTCGAGGTCTCAAGATCACAGGGGCTTTGACAAGTCTGTCAGCGACCAGAGGCCACCATAATCAAGTGAGAAAAAAAAACCCCAACAAGACCTATCACGCATGTATACATTACAGGACCTTTTTAATGCCAGCGTCTGCACAAAATGTGGGTTAGAGACTGCAGTCTTTGGAAGATGTTAATCAACACATATTGGAGAATTTATGGTGCAGCTCATTAACAAAGAGATGAATGTCAGAGCTTACATTTAAAAACCTACACTTGGGTCAAAAAAATCATGGTAAATAATTGAGTAAAAAGGGGAAATACCAGAACAAAAAGGTGTTTTATTTCTTCTACATGAATATCACCACCAGCACTAATGAACAACTAGGTTTCCTTACAAAATATTGATACAGCAATAAAATAATTCACACAGGGAGCCTTCTAACAGAAGACCTTAGATGGAGTATTGTAGTCATCCTTCTGTATGCAGATAGTCACATGTACATGCTATTACTTTAGTATTAACTCTTTAAAGAAAATTGTTTTAAATATGTCTTCCATATCTATGTGGAAATAAATATTCACTAATATTAGCTAATGTTTGAATGTGATACTTAGAAAAACACAAACTGACTTTGAATTAAAATGTATGCATTTATTCTTTTTTTTTAAGACTTTATTTATGAGAGACAGAGAGAGAGAGAGAGAGGCAGAGACACAGGCAGAGGGAGAAGCAGGCTCCATGCAGGGAAGGGAGCCTGACGTGGGACTCAATCCCAGGTCTCCAGGATCACACCCTGGGTTGAAGGTGGCACTAAACCACTGAGCCACCGGGGCTGCCCTGCATTTATTCTTATAATTAATTACTTTAAGTAGTGCATTTGAGTGACAAGACATAGGATAAAAACTGATCCAGTGATTTCATTTCAAAAAGCTTATCCTAAGAATATGAGTCGAGAGCACAAATAGGTGCAGACAAAACATTTTCTGAAGCAGTGTCATAAAAGCAGAAACCTGAATAAAAGCTACTGGTCATCTGTTTGAGACTGATTCAGTGAATCGCGTTACATCCACATGAAAGACAGAATACTATGCGACCATTAAAACTCTGGTATTTGATAAGTAAACAAGTACTCTCTATTGCAGGGCCAAAGATAGTCCATTTCAACAAGTGAATACAGGATTCTTCTACTGTTTTCAGCAGCCACTGCATTGAACATATTCATTTATCTATACATTCAGCAGATGCTCATTTTATGTTTAATCAAACATTAAGTTCCAGATATATGTACTGATAAAACAGACTTGGGGTTATAAATACTAGACTGACTTGCAAAATTAAATATGTAATTGTGATCAATTCCATGAAGGAAAACAAGAAGATGAAACCAGGGATTCTAATACCAGGCCTGATAGAGGTTGGAGGAGGAGAGTGGAGTTTCTATTTCTAGGACATGACAGGGAAGCTGAGAACATAGCAGTGGAGTGTCCTTGGCATCACCCTGGGACTGACATCCATTGAGTAAGGGCAGAGGGGTGGGGGATGGGATCCAGAGACATGGCAGCTGGGTCCCAGGGCTCCTTATCAGCCAGGTCTAGGATTCTGAATCTTGATTGAGTTCATTTGATTCATGAAAAGCTTTGATTTATTTGATTCATTGGGAAGATTCGCCATGGGGAAAATGGCATGAGTCACATTTTTAAATTAAATGCAAGAATTACTAATTGCATAATGCAATATATTGACAAGCCTCTACTGGAAAGCTGTCCTTGGCATAATGGCAGCATGATAGTCAAGCTGTGTGGAGGTGTGCACCTTATCACAAACACCCAGGGCCTTAGTTTTCTCATCTGTAAAGCAGTGGGTAGAGTAAATGCTATCAATGTTGATGAAGTTCCAAGCACAATTCAGCATCATGGGGACACTATTTAGGGATTCTGCGGCAGCAGTTACATTTTTACCATTGTTCAGTCAATAAAATAGAGCTTTATAAAAAATGGCATGAAAGGATTGTTTTCTTATTTTTGTAATACACACACACACACAAAACGGGTGAATCAGAGGCTTAAGGGATATTTGGCATTCGACTAAGTTTTAAAATAAGAGGTGCCAAAACTTACTGCTAAATCCTACCCTCCAGGATGCTTTTACAAGTTCTACTATTAGGGGTAAATTGGGAATCAGAATGTATTCCCAGCTGCATAACTATTAGGTTGCTTGATTTTTTTAGTCAATTAATATTCTCACCTGATGGCAATGTTGAACACTGTCTGAATGTCTATGTGGTCTGGAGTGCTACCATAAATAAGCATGATCTGTCCCCCTCATTCCGATATTATGGACAAATGATATAACTATACATGAATTACACATATACGGAATGCATGTTGACGATGCTGAATTTTATCTGAGCTCTGTGCTCCTGAAACAGTGAAGATTAAAGGAATTTCCAGCCTTTTGTGATCTTGAAAACAGCTTATTGCAAGGAACGACCCTTCCCCATAAAAGTCTCAGATGTCCACACTCCTCTTCCCCCCGCACACTTTGTTTACCTCTAAGGATAGACCCAGACTCAAAATTCCTGTTTTCTGCGTCATAAATGATTAGCTAAACTGCTTGTCTCAGCGATCAATCAGGACACAAAGCTTGGTAATCAAACTTTGGTTAAGTTTTTCTCCTTCCTCCAAGCTCTTGAACTTGGATCCACCCTCAGCCTGAGCAGCAGACAGTCCATCCCGAGTAAAGGCTGGCCTCCAGGTACCCTAGTCTCTTATCTCTTCTTTAACATGACCCTGGCCACTCAGGTTCTGTCTAGCCTCCTTTACTCCTCCTTCTCTATTCAAACAAACAAAACAAACTCTTCCGTAACTCTGAGAGGCTTACAGACATTCTGGTCAAAACATTTTCCCACTCCAACAATGCCCCCATCAACATGGCAAAAGGGCAGCAGCCCAGCCCCAACAATAATCCCTTCCAGAAAAAGCCTCACCTTATAAGTGGGGATTTATTTTTTTATTGGACAACATTTACAAGGAATGCTTTCCTGAAGGTCAGACTAGTTTGGTTGTTGTTTCTTAGTATCTCCTAATCTTTCCTCCAGGACTTGGGAAGGTATGCTCAGTGTAGGGGGGAAAATGTGATTATTAGGCAATAAAAGTAATTTTAAATCACCAAAGAAATCTCCACAAATCATTAGGCAAGACCTAGAACATACAAAAAGTCAGTGAAACAATAACGATGAGAAAACTACCTGCCCACCCAGGAAACATGATTTACATAATCAGCTCATGCTTTTCTCCTTCACATTGTGGAAGTTTCTTTGTTCAACATTATCTCTAGTGGTCTGTTAAATGTGTGCAATGCATCAGCGCCTTTCTGAACAACATTTTGTTAGGAATGAAAAATGCCTTACCCATCAATAAGAAAGGCAACTGAAAGATTAGAATAAAGAAATGAGTTGAATGGAAATACTCATTTGGTTTCAGTCTTCGGTCTCAATCAGGGAAGGAGGTGGAGAGGGAAAGCTTATACCTTCCATCATTAAGGAAGAGCATTCTTGCAATAAGCAAGTGGTAACAAAATTATTTAAAAAGGTTATGAGTTCATGGTATTTTGTATCATTCTGAAGGTGAGCTACACAATAAACTCTGATGGTATTCCCAAATCTATAAAGAATAATTTTATTCCAATGTTAGGTATCAAGTACAATGTAAGGGGGAGGGGGGAGACATTCCCTTAACTCTTGTATCCAGATACTGAGATGGAGTGGGGAGGAAAGTGAGTGGCTCCAGGCCAGGGCCTACAGATGTCCTTGGTCCTTGTGGCATAAGACACAGGAACCCACGTGGCATAGTATCCAGGCTAAGAGGGTGCAACGTGTCCCAAAGAAACTGGACTAAAAAATAGGGAACCTACCCTCCAGGTGCATGCCTATCAGTATCCTCATTAGCAAAATAAATAATGTCAAATATCTCAACTTGCACACATTTCCATGTGGCTTATACGTGTTCACATCTTTTACTCCTATATATAAATCCATAAATACTTGTAATAAGGACCTAAGGTAGCCACTCTAATCAGGCCCTAGACCAAGCGTTTTATATACTTTATCCTTACAACAAAAAAGTGAGGAAGATATTATTATTTCCATTTTACAGACAAAGAGCAAAGGCTCTGAGAGTTAAGTGATCTTCTGTGAGGTTGCATGACCAGGCTGGACACCAACACTTGCCTGACTCCAAAGCCCAGGTTCTATGCTCCTATCTACTCTGGTTCTGACCCAGAACATTCTGGTGAGTTTCCAGTTGTTTAGAGAAAAACAAAAACAAAATCAAAGAAAGGATATGTGGACAGCAGAATTTTTTTTAAAGTCTCGTATTCTTGTTTGAGTATTTCCAGCACCCAGATAAGAATGACATTTGGGGTCCATTGGAGACCCTGTTACCATAATTTACAAAGTGTAAACTCCTAATATCCACTCCATAAACAACATTGGAAAAGCATCTATGGGGTGAGGAGTAAAGCCAGTGGGGGGTGACCAGAGGCTAATGCTCCCATATGTGCGGCATCTGCAGCTGGCATTCTCTGCTTGTGGCAATGCCCCCAGGACACCTTCGTCAACTGTCCTGATGCTGTAAGAAAGGGCTAATTCACTGTAATACTGAGATGATCAGGATTGCTGACCTATCCTTCCACAACACATAAAACGAGTATGCAGGATTTACACACTCTTTCTGAGATAGGACTCAAATACCTGTCTGAAAGTACACTTAGGAGACGGAAATGCTTCATTTACTATTTTAAATTAACACCTGGATACAATTAGCATAATACATAAACTATGGATTTGATACTCAGTACTTACAATTTTCTATGGCAAACTCATTCTCGTCTCCTAGACATTTGGGACCAAGTTTGCAAACAAATTTTCTTCACCAAGCAGGAAATGCTGGCCCTTAGATCAGCAGGCTAATCTCCCCAGATTTTACTTTCTGTTTCATTTAGATTTTGCCTGACTCTAATTTGTTTCTATTTTATTATATTCCATGTGCCTCTTATAAACTTCTTCAAATATTCTTGGTATAAGGTATTGTGGGCATGGACACCTAAAAGATGTATTTTTTCACTGTGAAATCAAATTATGACAGCTCTCTAAAACTCACTAGGATGTAACTAAACCATGGTTATGTATTTCGAGCTTATATGAAAGTTAAGAGTTTTAGATAAAATTTTCTATGCAATGTGCATGGCGATCCTCTTGTTTTTATCCTTTCCCAGAGGAGAAAATGGACACCCAGGGGCAGCCAGCTAGCACAGAGCAGAGCTCAGTCCTGTCTGCCCCTCAATAGCATGGGATCCCTGTTTTGTGGGAGTTGAGGAGCTGTCCTCAAACCCATCCACCCTGACTACACAGCAGAATAATCCAGCCACAGTGGGGGAGTTTCCAAGAATGTGTTCAAGGTACTGGAAGATTCTGCTTGTAGCCTTTCAGGAACCTCATATTGCAAACATAATTAGGGTGAAAACAGCCTAGGATAGACCACCGATAAGAATGGGCTTGTAGATGTCTTCTTTTGGGCTCTATTACAGTTAACATTTTGATCCAACTACTATTCTATACAATTTAGCTGTCCTGAGACAAAAATGCTAAAAGCAAACAACAAAACCTTGGGCTTCCCAGATGTTAGCTACAATCTGTTTTCACAGCTTCTTTGACTTAAGGTCAGATCACGGGAGCTGCTTCTCCAAATCTGGCCTCCTGGGACCTTTGAGCCAGGTCTGTGGTTTACAACAAGGATTCATCATAGCATGCATTTGTGGTAGATAAGAAATGTATAACCATTTGCCAATTACTGTGATTAATCATAATTTGTCTCTCCTAGGGTCCAACTGGAATCTGGCTTTGCTAACCCAGCCAGTGGAGTTTGTGTTTGCAAGGCAGGTACGGGCTTCCAAGCAGTTCTTAATAAAGAGCCAGAGGAGAAAATAAAATGATGAAATAAAGTTAAAACTATTGAAAGTACAATATATTTGCTTTTATCAACTCCTGAGTAGGGAATAACTAACTGATATACATATATAATGAATCCTTCCTTCCTTCCTTCCTTCCTTCCTTCCTTCCTTCCTTCCTTCCTTCCTTCCCTTTTGTAATTTTTTTCAATAAATACTGTTGAATACCACTATGTATGTGACACTTGAAGTATAATAACTGGTGTGAAACAGATTTTCAGAGACTTTACACTCCCATTCTTTTCTTCCCCATATATGATCCACTTGTGAGTTGGCAACAACATTTTTAAGAGGAATTTTATCTTTCGCAAAAACTTTGGAGGCGTTAAAGAGTGATGGCTATATTTCTCATAGCTATCCACTATTTAGAAGCAATCAACTTATTTCTGTTAAAATAGAAACATGAAGAAGAGCAAAACACATCCCAATATATCAACAAAAATAAAAACAATTCTCCTGCTTCGGAGGAAGCAGGAATACTCTCTTGCAAATAATAATGTACTTTGAAAAATCATGAGTCTGAAACTCCATTATTCACAGGAAAAAAGCCATGCTCCTGGAGGCCAATGAATGGTTGAGTTAATTGTGTCCAAATGTCAAGGAAGGATAAACACTAAAGACTAGGATGAGTCCCATTAAAAATAAGAAAAGAACAGGAAATCAAATCAGTACTCAAAAGCACATTTTCTTAGCTAACGTGTCATACAATTAATCATACTTTAAGACTCACAGATTTTGAGAGTTTTCAATCACATAAACCAATTCAAAGGTTAACCCTAGAATAATATTTTGAAGGCTTTGGTGAAATCACTGCCCTAGATATTTTATAGAACTGTACTGATAACCATCTCTCTTAGGGCCTTTGGACAACCTTCCTCAGAAACAGAGAATTTTGTACATAGAGTTATTGGATTTCCCTAAAACATTAGAAATTTAAAGTAGATAATGTATGTTAAAAGTCAAAAAGCCTAACTAATTATTTTTCCCCATCTTACCCCTGTACTACAGTTTTATCCAACATCTTTTACTATAGACTGAAAAATCATTGCTACCATCATCACCACCATTATTTTAGTTAATCATCTAGTACAGTATAACTGGATTTGGACTTTAAGAGGTTTTCAACATTATTTAGAATGGCGTAATAATTTTATTGTAAGTAAATTGCACCAAACTTCAAAAATATAATTTAAAACTGCAAATGAAACCAATATGCAAGAAATACATTAAGACTTTCATTACTTTATTCAAACAGCTATAGAATTGGCATAATGAATTACCACATAAAGTGACTAAATCAGAAGTATAATGAGTTCAAGTAAAGATGAGATCATTTTATGGAGATAAGTTTATTAGAGAGGTAGAAGATAAAGGAATAAGAATTGACTGAAGTAGAGAATATTAGCACAAGTGTAATATCTATTTCTTATCCCTACTTATATTGTTAGCCATGGTTTGGCTTAAAAAAAAAAGTTTGAAAAGGATACCCAGGATTTATATGGTATCACTTCAACTATTTCCTCATCCCAAATGAGAAATACTTCATGGGTGTATAAGCTATTGTATCATGCTTTGCTTTAAACTTTGAATAGTTCATCACGAAAATGCTTACATTGTAATAAAAACAGAGTCTGATAGTATCAAACACACTACTATAGACATCACTCAATTCTATAGATAGCAATGATCTTGAAATTCAGCATGTCACCAATGACACCAGCAAATTTTCTCACATAGATATAAAGGTTTTCTTCAATTTAGATGGTGATATTTTATCTAGTTTCAGTAAAGTAGAATTCTTTCTTGAAGGAATAAAAAAGAAGCTGAATTTCCTGGAGCTTCTACTCCCCACAAGTACCTCTATAATTTATCAGTCTACATTTGCAAATAATTTATTTATTCACTTCTACCTCTTAGATCTTTCTAAAATAGACTTCTACACTTAACATTAAGAGGCTACAAAAGAAATGTTAAAAAATAACATAAGAAATCACATAAAAACAGAAGGACAACCTAGGCAGATACACAAACTACTACCAGGTCTTACATTTAGCACTGATCTCTTAGCACTCAGAGCAACATGTACAACAAACACACATTGAGCTGTATCATCTCACCCCTGGTTATTCCTCATCCCTAGTATAGACTCCAGAGGGTGCAAGCCTCCTTTCCCATGGAAATGTAGTTTCCCACAGTACAAATGACCATTACCTATCTGTACCAAAAAGAGAAAATGAAGGGAGAAGAAATGTGTGGGAAATATCAGGAAGGGAGACAGAACATAAAGACTCCTAACTCTGGGAAACGAACTAGGGGTGGTGGAAGGGGAGGAGGGCGGGGGGGTGGGGGGGAATGGGTGACGGGCACTGAGGGGGACACTTGACGGGATGAGCACTGGGTGTTATTCTGTATGTTGGTAAATTGAACACCAATAAAAATTAATGTATTAAAAAAAAAGAAAATGCATGAAATGCAGAAACTAGTTTAATTCTTACAGAAAGCAGAGGATCTAAAGTAGCCTTCTCAGTAGCAGACTAAAATATGTTAATTTTGATAAAGTATTCTTTGTTTTTCTAATTAGTGCCCTCCTCTGTAAAATCCATGTAGGTATTTCCATTTATAAAGAATAGTTACACAAATGAGTCGCCTTCTAGATATAAGTAATCTTTTCCTCACAATCAACTATTCATTCAGGCAGAAATGTGTTCTGGTAATATATTGACAATGCCTTGCCCAATTAAGAGAAAGCATTCACATCTAAAATGCCTTCTCCATCTGGTCAGGGGAGGGGGGAAACCTTGAGTTACATGTAGACAAAGTAACTCATATGTTCTCCCCTCCTTGCCAGCCTTTCCCCAATAGACCAGAGAACAACCCTCAACTTCTGTTTACATGAAAGAGACTTAAAAACAACAAAGTAATTAGATATGTTCATGAGAAATAATTATGTCATGTAATAATGACTATTCCCAAAGTGCTTCTGGCTCCATGAGAAAAAGAATTTCTCTTCCATGCAAATCCTGCAGACTTGCAGGATATGAGGAAAGGCGACATTCTCATCAGAGTTAAAAGCATTCGATATGAATGGGGTCCTCCACATGGCAATGACTGCAATAAATTACCAAGTGTGTGTTCTGTTTTCTGAGATGAGCTCAATTCATCATTTTATTGAAAAGGTTCCATTATGCTAATGTCTTACAAAATCACATTCTGCTGTTGCTGGAAGGTCATGAGGGGATATAAATTTTTACATTTAGAACCAAGTGGTTGTATAGTAGTCACAGTTTCCAAGGGTTAATAAGAAGCCATCAAAGTACATTCAAGGACTTGTCAATGGCAAGGCTTTAGGACACTCTTCTAATTAATGGAAGGCAAAAAGAATATTATTCCAAATTAAACATTAAAAACAACTAATGCTACAAGAACAGAGGTATTAAAACTTGGTCAAGTATAGGGGTGATTATTTGAAAAAAATCTCTTCATTAAAATTTTTATTTCCCTATCGATTTGAAGTATCAGTATAATAGACAATATTAAATAGTTCTTTATTATATGGTAGGTAGACTGTCTAGATTATCCACCATCTTCATTTACTATCTTCAAACACTTTCACCAATAACTTTGTTAAAGATCTATAATGCATGCAAAACCAACATGCATATTTTTGTGTATCCTCATTAGGTCTATAAGAAGGGTGCTTAGGTTTTTGACTAGTCTCAAATCCCACATTTGAGTTCTCCAGAAAAAAGAAAGATGATGAGCTAATTATTCAATGCAAATCAGATATTATTCCCTAGAGTAAGGTTTTGTTTCCATCTTTCCAAGAATTATTGATTCCTTCCAATCACTAAGGACTGTGAACATAATTCATGAATATATTGTATCAATAATTTGTAGTTACGGGCAACAACTGTCAAACAGCTGAGTAAAAACACATTACAACCAGATAGCTCCCTTTGGACCAATTATTGTAAATCAAAGCAACGCTGAGGAAAAACAGTTGCTCTTTAGAAATACTTGCCTAGTATATATTTGGCATGTAATTTTCTAATGCAGCCCCCAAAACCAGGCTGTAAACAACAATTACCATGTTGCTGGATTTGGCATTTTGTCTTATCTGGTTCAGTTGCTGAGTGGTGGTAAGGTTTATCTTCTACAATGTGAGTGTTCTTTAAGATAAGGAAGCTATCCTTTAGAATGGTTCACTGATCACATTTTGATGCTCTTCCCAAGCAGGTAATGACTAAGAAGCCAGGGATGGTCCAGGGCTGGGCATGTTCAATCTTATGCTGCATTAAAGTGCAGAAACAACCGTGACACAACATACTCATTCATGACCTGGAACTAATTGACAGAGGGGGAAAAAAAAGGCTTTAGAAATCTGTCCAAAATACCTTGGAAGCCCAGTTCACAAAACTGTGTTTATGTTTGAAAAAAAAAAAAGAGAGAGAGAAAGAAAGAAAAGAACAGATTATATAACTTCTTGACAAATTCAAATCACAAGATTTCTTACTAACCCCGAATGTATTAAAAGTAATTTTTCAAAAAAAAAAAAGTAATTTTTCTATGGCTGTTGTGCCATTCCTGTCAACTGTATATTTGTTCAGTCAAATGCAAAGCTATGGAAAGCAGACATCTCTTAACTTAGGAAACTTACTGAGATATTTTACAAAATATCTGTTGAAGGCTTTATAATGAGGTGGCTGTTCTTGCATCAGGGTATATAGGATTACTGTTGATTTCACAAACTATGTGAAATCTAAGCATTTGCCAGTGAACACCAATCCAACTCAAAGACAATGGATTATTGACCAAAGATCTTGGTTCAAATCTTAGCCTCAACATGTTTTAGCTGCAGGATCCTAGACAAGAAATATTACTCTCAGTTTTAAGGGGAAAAAATTCTTATGGAAACTACTAAGAAATATTTAAAGAATCCAGTTCACATGAATTAAAATTCATATAATCAAAGTAAACTGTTGGACATCTGAACTGTTTAAATAAATTGGATTTAAGAAAGAAAAAAAAAGCCATGTATCTTTTCTCAGATATGTCAGTTTTGAATATGCGATAAGATTTTTATTTTATTTTTTATAAAAAACTTGAGTTTTATTTCCCAGAAAGACAGTAGTTAATCTGAATTTATACTCCCTATATTGGTTTATTAAGTAATCAAACATTATACTTGTATGACATTTAAGTTTATGAAAAATATACATCTGTACATTTGTATTTGACTAGATTGAATTGTGATTCTGGCAAATGTTTTACAGCAGTCATGTTCTATAGTGTGTCAGCCAAAACAGAAGTTCTTAAATCCTTATGTTACTTAAAAATCTGGATTAATATTAAATCAGGCTATTTAATGAATAATCTTTAGATGACTAGATAATGTCTATTATGGTTGAATACAAAAGCATGGATGAATAAATATAATTTTAAGTTTGTATATTTTGGTTCTATATGCTACATGCTATAAAATAGCCATATCTTTGGTTCATGTTAATGAAGCTTTATTTTTGCTACTTTTATAACTCAGACCTGTGTAGTATGTATTTATGGGCTTTGCTACCCTGCTAAATTCTTGTGTATAACAGTTCTCAATTACCTACCTCCCAATTTTCTCTGTATAACAAACATTGTTATTTTGGTTAAAAGTTATAATTAGTTTGGGTAGATGACACTGTATTAGAAGCAGTCACAACAGAAAAATATAACTGTTTACCCAAAGCAATGGGATGAGTTTTTGGTTTTGTTTTTAAAGAAAGGAGACCATATTTTTCCCCTGAAACAAACTTGCAGTTTATTACAAAATATAAAATAAAAGTGGAAGACAAAACTTGAGACACTAGAAAATATAGCAAGTGGAAGGAAGTTTAGGAAAGTAAAATTTACTTTCCTTTATTCATAATATTAAGTCTAAAAAGAAGTTATGAAATGTGTTAAAATTAGTGCAAAGTCTATCTAGTTTTGATGGGTTTATTCATAAGATAATTTAAGGGCCAGAAAAAGGAGCTCATAAAACCTATGCCATCAAATATTATAGTAATGCAAAATTAAAATTAGACTTTTCCTCTTGTTGAGATAATAAAATTAATGTTAGAACACCTAGTGAGGTATAGTAAAAAATTTTCCCCATCCATACAATCTTATCAGATAGCATTCTATAATCCCTAGCATAATTTCAGCTTTGTGTTGATTTTACCATATTCTTTGATAATTTAAAAAGGCAAAAGCTTCTTCACTTGTGAATGAGCTAAAGTTCCTTTTAATCATCTTATCCACATTTATTTTTAAATATTTTATTGTCATTTTGTTTATTTTTTTAAATAGCCAAGGATTGTTTCTCAGGTGCCTAGGGCTTTTATTAGAATCAAATGATCAAATCTCCTACAATAATTTCTTTGATCTTGCCTTCCAGAAATCAGATCTAAAATTTAATAAAAATTTAAAGTAGGGGCACCTGGGTGGCTCAGTGGTTGAGCATCTGTTTTTGGCTCAGGGCATGATCCTGGGGTCCTGGGATCGTCCCACATCGGGCTTCCCAAAGGGAGCCTGCTTTTTCCTCTATGTCTATGCCTCTTTCTGTGTGTCTCTCATGAATAAATAAACAAAATCTTGGGGAAATTTTTAAAGTAATAATTTCAGTACATACCTTGCATTTAAAAATGTCTTAGAATTTCCTAGAGGGTACCTAGAGAGAGATGCTAGAAATCACTGGGTTCGTTTGATATGCTTTGCATTTCTTTATTAGTGCAACATCACTGGAAGAGCTAGGGGATGAGATGTCCAGTAGAGGAGACTCAGCCTTCCTGAGGATTTGTTTTTATGGATAAGATATTATTATATTATTTATCCAAATCTTCCATAAATCGAAACAGGGGAAAGAGGCATAAAGATTAGTCAAAGTCCTTGTTGCCTATTATATGATCTTACCCTATGGGGAAACACTGACCAAACACTTATGAAATAGCTATATACTGTATCACCAAGGGGTAAGTTACTCTCCCCATTCTGATATTATTGGTCACTGTAAAAATCCAATCAGCCTTTTTTTTATTATGAAACCGGTCTGTGCTTCCGTTTGAGGCTTGCTGAAAGCTCTCTATAAACCATAGAACTAGGCTTATGTCTTCATCACAGAAGAATGGTCTCAGGCCTCAGGGAAAGGACTGTGCCAGGTGCTTTGAACTGCTGATACTTCAAAGAACAGACTCCCAGAGCCGACATTAGCTTGAAAACTTCGAGGCTGTACCAGTGGGATGAATTAGGATTTCCAGGATCAATCAGCCTGGAAATAGATGTCCTTCATGAAAGCAATACACTAACCCAAGATCCAACAGAACAAGAATTAATTAGATGAGAACAATTAAACCAACGAGAGAAATTTATGGCTATACTTTTGAATATTATTCGTATTGCTTTCACTGTTTTATTTTTATAAACATATGGAGATCTTTTTCTTCTTCATTTATCTCACCTTCAATTTAGCGGACCATACTTTTGTTTACTGAATTAAACATTTGTCAATAGCATCTGATTTTCACTGGCCCTGAGAATTCAGAAACAAATACTTTTATGGAGCTGCCTTACTTTTCATGGCAACACAGTGGTTTGTACAGATTCAATAAGAACTTCTTCTCATTTTACCATGACATAAATGAATAAATAGCCCAACAAAGGATGCCCACAGAGTCGTGTCTGAGAATACTTCTCACTTCATAAGGTATGACGGCACATTTTTAAGAAATGATAACCAATTTTATTTGTGTAGTCAATGCCTACAAAGCCTAGGCCAAAAATCAGGTTTGGTACTGGGCCAATGCAGTCCCATTTACAGGTCATAATCTCTATTTGATGTGACAAATAATCACTAGATTATGGCTTATTGTTCTAGAAGACAATAACCAGTGCTGTATCATATCGAGCCGTCTTACTCTAACATTTCTTCATTACACACATACACACACACACACACACTCCAATGTTGGAAGGGGATCTTTCTTTAATTTGTACTTTGAAATTTCTACACAAAAGTACAGAAAATAGTACAATAGAACCATAATCAGACAAAGTTGATTCCTTCATGGTACATCTACTCACCCACTTCATAACTTGCCAGATGAATTAGGACTTGCATATGGTGAATATTCTGACTTTGATACTATCTCCAATTATTGTCTGGAATAATTCTATTCAGAAAAACTTTCCCCAACCACTAGGGCTACTTAGTTATCTTAAAATAGAATTCTTACAGGACAAGTACAATAAATCCTTACTGTTTTTTCTTTCAATTACCAATTTTCTGAGTACAGCCATAGTGTTCGAGTTATTTCCAATGCTTTCCAATACCTTTAATTTTTTGGTAAAATAATTTTAATAAATTGTATTCAATACTCTTTTTTATCTTGGGTTATTCCATCTTTGGATAATACATCTTTGTTACTCCAAGTGTCTTTCATGCTATCCATTCATCTTTGATGACTTACACAAGCTATCAAACAAGATAGTACCATAAGGTGTCCAGGATTAATCTTGTATCTTTTCTATCCTAGGCCTAAAAGTGCCATTCGCCAAGGATTCTTGGCTCCTTTTTGTGGGACATAGTGTCAAGAGACCAAAATTTGAGTGGCCATAAATTTACTATTAATTTATAGGCTTGGAGGAATGATCTAGATGCTCTACCTGAAAATTAGTTTGGTAAGGAAGGGAGGGTAGGCAGGGTGATAGGCTGTGATAGGAAACATCAAACCACAGGAGGTCTCAACACTGGCTGTTTATCAAAATCACCTGTGAAGTCATCAAAATATAGAATCCCAGGCCCAACCAAGACATGTTGAATCCAATGCTCAAAGGTGAGTCCAAAGTTATTTATTTTTTTATTTTTTTCTTTAAGATTTTTTATTTATTCATTTATAATAGATAGAGAGAGGCAGAGACACAGGCAGAGGGAGAATCAGGCTCCATGCTGGGAGCCCGACGCGGGACTCGATCCTGGGACTCCAGGATTGCGCCCTAGGCCAAAGGCTGGCGCCAAACCACTGAGCCACCCAGGGATCCCCCCAAAGTTATTTAAAATACCCTCAGGAAATGTAATCATTTCAGGGGTCACTGGACAGGAATGCTAAATTATAGTCTCTAAGTACCTACATTTCCAGGACCTTAAGATAGAGTATTTTGAAGACCTTTAGGAGTTGAATCATTTGTATCTCTTACTACTATTTTTTTCTTATCTTAAAAAGTAATATATACTCATTTTTATAGAGTTATAATAAAACAAGTTTCAAAGTAAAAAATAAAAATAAATAATCCTATTTCAAGGGAAAAAAACACTATCAACTCCTGTATCTGTTTTTTTGTTTTATTTTGGTTTGGTTTGGTTTGGGTTTTTTTTTTTTTTTTTTTTTTTTTTGTATTTCATAGGCACACATGGGCTTATATTTAGTTGCCTATTTTTTTAGACAGGATCATACACTATTCAGTATTCCAGAATCTACTTTTTTCATAAAGCATTTTTCTTTGACCTTAAATATTATTCTCCAACATCATCTTCAATGTTTGTACAGTGTGCCATTTTATCAGGTTGTCACACATTTATTTATTTATTCAGTCTTTAATGTTGCACCCCCTGATTGTTTTAATTTTTCCCAATATAAATAATGCTACTTTTGAACACCTAATAGATAATTCCTTGTACACATCCTTAATATGATTTTATGATAAACTCTAAAAAGTAGAATTACTAAGCCAAGAGGTAGAAGTAGCATTTCCTCTTGTAGAACTGCAAAGTTTTAAAATAATCCCCTAACAATTTGAGGTAACAGAATATTCTGTGACACCCATAAAGGACTATAATTAAAGAAGCAAGGGTGTTGAAGAGAGAAGGAAACTTGTTATCTGATTTTTAAAGGACTGTCATACGTTGAATGCTAACATATGGAAAAACTAAGAAATGTGCAGGATATGTGATTGAAAGATGGCGGCACTAAATGATGTCATGGCAACCTTGTGCTGGGGAAAATGCAACATAGACCTTGACTGCATGTTTGTGAAGTAGAGGATTTGGGAAAAAGAATTAAATATTTGTTTATATAGAATTTGGAAGCTGGAGTATCTTGTAATGTTGATCTCAATGGTTAAGATATCTTTCTCTGACAGAAACACTGGATACTGCTTCAGGAATCTAAACTTCTCCCGCAACTTAGAATCATAGCTGTGAATGAATTACATCTCATAGTCTCAAAAGGCCATCACAAGGGGATCCCTGGGTGGCTCAGCAGTTTAGCGCCTGCCTTTGGCCCAGGGCGCGATTCTGGAGTCCCGGGATTGAGTCCCACATTGGGCTCCCTGCATGGAGCCTGCTTCTCCCTCTGCCTGTGTCTCTGCCTCTCTCTCTCTCTATGTCTATCATGAATGAATAAATAAATCTTAAAAAAAAAAGGCCATCACAAGATTAAGGAATGAATGTGTTTTTATTATTTTAATACATATTTATTAAGTATCTCCTATGCTCCAACCATTGTGTGAGATAATGCAGACAGGATGAAATCCAGTCTCATGAAATCCACTCCCCAGTGGACCTTATACAACCTGTGTGAGCGACCCGGGTGCTCAAAGTCCTACTGTACAGTTCGTTGGCCTCTCAAATTAACTATGTTAAAAGAGAAAACTTGTTTTTCTTCACATAACCAAGAAAAATTATTTGCCATGAAGTCCAAATCAAAAAGATACCTGTGGAAACAATAATTTAAAGAAATGTTGGAAAAGATAACAAGTCTGAAAGATTCTGGATTGTTCACTAATGAAAGATAATTTGAGGCTCTAATCTGTTTCTCTGTAATAAGCAGCAAGTGATACAAATGTATAATCACACAGTGGCCCTAGATTATCAGTATGTCCTATCACTGAAGATGTGCTGTATTTTATTGAGCTATAGCATTTCTTACTGACATAAAGAAAATGGATTAAGCAAAGGATTTAAAGCCGTGGTTCTATTTTACCAGAGTAAGTTGACACATGTGAAATATGGCAGCTATGCTAGCAGTATTAATTAACATATAAAATCCTTAGTAATTGACATAATCTTTCTCATTTTCAGGAAAGAAAATCCTCTATGGTCAATTTGAAGTAAGTTGTCTCACCACCTGTGGAAAAATTCTAGTTCCTACTCCTCTCGCTCTATCTTTCCCCAAGATTCTATTTATTTTTCAAATACTTGAAACACCATGAAAATATCAGTGATGTCACCATGAAAGAGTAAATGTAGTAAAATATTATCAAATGATTCAACAATTTTTTGAAGAGCGATGACTTCATAGCCATCGGCTAGAAATCAAAGAGTTTTTGACTGGGTCTTTATCATCAAAATGATCATACAAGCATCAGAAACCCATACAACATGCAGCTTTTATAAATAATTACTCAGGCAGAAGTATCAGTCACTAACGCTGTGTCTTTACATTCTCTGTGACAATATGAAGATTGCAAGGCAAACACTAGCAATCCGGGAAGGTTGGCAAATCGTACTTGCCTATGCCATCACTCTAGATTTAAATGTTTGCCTTTGTTTGTCAGTGCGTTAGCAAAGTGCCTTCTCTTTGAAGGTAGGACGTCATGAAGATGTGCACACATCTTTTACTTGAAGTTATGTAAGGGTGGGTAGATGTTTAGACCCATATAAAGACCCATCCTTAGATTCATGTAAACCTTAGAAGCACTCATTTCCAGCACGTTGTTCTGTATAATGACTCTGGTCTGAAAACATGTACTCAGGTGATAGAATCTGAATCTGCGTGTGCCATCCTCTTGTTCACTGAAATATAAGCTCTGTCACTTGTGTGATCAGTCCCCAGCTAGTCTCCTCCTTCAAAATACTGTATGGAGCCAAATGGTTCTCCAAGCAGGGTCCAACTGAAAAAAAAATTAAAATATTGAAACAACTTCATCTCTTTTTTTGCCTTATCAAAACTTCCTTTCTGTCCAAGTGGTTCCCAATGACTAAACACAGATCATGAAAACTAAAAGATTAGTCCTATTTTTTGATGAAATACTCTAGAAGTAGTAACATTACCTAACAGAGTATGAGAAAAACAAATCAGACATAACTCACAGCTAGAAGGTGATAACAATGTAGAATTTTAGGAAAATAGCCCTAAGAGTTTTTGTTGCCATGTCATTCTTCACTACCCTGGCACACCCACTATGCCTACTTGGTCCTAAATATATGGTGGAAGTGACCAATATTTAAAATTAAATATTAATTAGTTAAAGTGAAATAAAACCCAACTCCAAAACCACAGTAAGAAGAAAGAAGGCAGTCTTGTGAGCCAAAGTCTCTGAAGTATGGCATGAGGATAAAGCTCCTGTTTTTGAGGGTTTTTTTTTTTTTTTTCTGATTTAAGTCAAGTAACTCTGAATCTATAAACTTGGGACTGATGTTAGAGTCCAGGCTCAACATCACAGCTTTTGCTCATATGAGCTGCAAAGAGACAGGATAACACAAACAGCCAACGGTTATTAACGTGTAACATGTAGTATGTGTCAACCCCTGTTCTTAAGTGTTGGTCAGGAGTGAGCTGGAATGAAGCCATGAGATAGGTTATTTCATTATGTGTGCATTGTAAATAAGGAAACTGAGGCATAGCACCCTGAAGAAATCTCTGCTTCTCAAACTGGACTGTGCACTGTTTGCCAGAGGACCTTTTTAGACACACAGTTTCTGATTCAGTAGGTCTGGGATGGAGCCAAAGACTCTGCATCTTTGACAAAGCCCTGAGTGATAATGATATTGCTGCTCTACAGACCTCCAGTTAGAACAGCAGAAAGTGAACTGGCAAAGGTCACAGAAGCAGTAAGAAGCAGAGCTGGGATGTGACTCAGTCAGCCTGGCTCTAGAGCCCATACTCATCACCACTAAACTTAGCATCTGTGTCACAGATACATTACACACTTGGGTACTGTGGCCCAAGGTTAAACAAATGCCTATCACCTTTTTCTATGGCACTCTCCAGGAAACACTTGCAAACGTTTATTAAGTGCCTTCCATATAATAGGCACTGTGGTAAACATTTGAAGTATAAAAAAAAACATATTCCCTGCCTCAACAGATTTTTATTTAATCCACTAGACAAACTATTGGACATTTGATTCCTTCTAATCACAATTCCATTGACTGAACATTACAGTTAGTTTAATTATCATACACAGAGAAGATAGAGCATTAACTTTCAAAGAATCAGAGTACCATAACATACTGCTAACACCATGGGTAATCAATATAATTCTCTCTTTAGGGATTGAGGAAAATATTTTTTTAGATATTACAGAGCGTTAGGGGCATCATTTGGATAATTAATTATAGCTCAAGAGATTTAGAAGACACAGGAGTTTGGGTCTGATTCTATGGAATTACCTAGAAAAATAATTTAAAAAACAGAGTCCTGATAGTTGTTTTTTGTTTTTGTTTTTCTTATCATGAGGGTTTCAATCTGTTTTATAAAATGGACATTTTGCTAATTTCTATTTTAATTACATAGGTGGAACAAAGATTCTTGAATTATGTGTAAATTTCTTAGAAGCTACAGTTCACACAAAATAACACTTCCAATGAAACAGTCACAAAATTTCCATTAATCTTTATTTATTCAGAACAAACTTAGAAAGTTTTAAAAGAGTTTATTATAGGCAGCCAATTTCTACCACTTAATTTGTAATTTTTCTCTTTATCTTCCTTCTAACAAATCAAGAAAATGGAATCCAGCAGCTTGCCAACATTTTTGGCACAGTCTGCATTAATTAGAACGCTCCAGCGATTCCCAAGACGGACCTCACCAGCTATAAATATCCTGCCTCAGCTCCCACTCTCCCATCAAGTGCAAATCTTCCCATCTTGGCACATGTCCAGTGTCCTCCGAAAGACCTCAGAGCTCAAAGAGTAAAAAATGCAAATGGTTTATTTTGTGGGCAGTAGGCCCCCAGGAGATGGATGCCTATGTGCTACCCATGGTAGGGCGTGTAGAGCATGCAATCACGGCAGCCTCATGTGGTCCAGAGTGCTACTTCTCCCTTCCCCTTGTAATCAAAATATTACTCTGCAGAGGTGACTTCAGAAAAATCAAAACATCTGAGGCCCCTGGCAAGTACCACTGTGATTTCCCACCACTACCCGCTATAGCTCATTTTTAACTGCTTATGTTTTACAGCAAACAGTCACAAACCACAAAACACTTCTAACAGAATCATGTGTGCCAGAAGAGGCTGGACCAAAAGCACGGGGTAGGAAGGCTAGCCTTGGTTTGTATTCCCATTTCCAACAGGAAGCCTGCTCTCCACTCAGCCAACAAGTCATGGATGAAGTCAAGTGCTCACTCACGTGGCTTCTGGGCTTTCCTCCCTGTATTCTCTGTCACAGAGAAGGACACACTGGCCCTCCTTCCAGCTTTACTTGACTACATAACTCTTCTCCTTTTCTAAGTATTTAAGGAAGAAAATGCAAGATGTGGGAACACTTAACCACCAGAAGACAGGAGAGATGTGACAAAGAGTTATTATCGCCATTTTGGTCACTGAAAGTTTTGACTTCCAGACCTCTCCACCACAGGACACCCCCACTCTCAATCATGTTTCTGATGTCATCGATACTTTGAATCTGTTGTAGAATCCAGCCACGGTCATCACTGTCTGGAAACGATACAAGTTCACACACCTCTGAGTGTGACCAACTCCTTAACACTTCCTCCAAACCTCCATGCCTCGCCAACCACAGAAAAGTACTTCATGTACAGGATGCTTATCTTAGCATCTCCATCCTCCAAAGCCCTATTCTGCTTTGATTTGCTATTTTTTCACAACTCAGTCCATCTTAATTGTATAGGTACATCTTTCAAACTTACATCTTTCAAAGCTTCTTGAGGGTCTGGGTCTTCTTATTAACCCTTGTATTTCCTTTTGCCAGTTTATCATACATAAGAAGTTCTCTGAAGTTCTGACACACGCTACAACATGGACGGGCTCTGAAGACATCAAGCTAAGTGAAATAAGCCAGTCACAAAAAGACAACTGCAGTACGGTTTCACTCAGATGAGGTATCTAGAGTCGTCAAATTCATAAGAAATAGAAAGTGGAATGCTCGTTGCCAGAGCCTGGGGGGAGGAGGGAATGAGGAGTTGTTTCAAGGGTATGTAGAGTTTTGGTCTTACAATATGGAAAAGTTCTGGAGATTGGTTGCACAACAAGGTGAATATCCTTAACTCTACTGAACTGTACACTTAGAAATGATTAAGATGGTTACTGTCATGAGTTTTTTTTACCACAATGATAATACACAGAAGGTCGGCTGGTAAGAAGTGCAGGCACTAATTATTTGATAGCTTACACTGCTCTGTGTGGAGTGCTTAGTTATCTCTAACCACCACTCTACTAAGTTGTGGCTTCCTCAGGGTTAGAACTGTGGCTTGGACTCTGCACACCCATGGCATATTGTGCCCTGCTTTCTACATGCAAATATTAACCATTTTACCCACTATGTGTGACAAATGAGTCAAAAAGTTGTAAGGGCTGTATTTTATATGCTGAGAAACTTACTGGCTATATGACAATATAGCCACCACCACTCATTCTCCAGGCAATGGAATTACAAAGTATATGAGACTTGCTTGCAATTGATGAACATACTTTCAAAGTGAAAATGAAGCAAAAACAGGACAAGTAATCACACTGTAGTATTATGGAGAACATGATCAACAGGAAGAAGCAACTCATCCTGCTTTTAAAACAGTGTTCAGACTTCTTGGAAAGGAATATGACTATTCCTCCTCACCTCAAAAACCCACCCAAAAATATGTTATGCTGGCAAAATTCCCACTACCATGCAATATCATTTTCTATGTTTTCCCTTATAATACTGAAAGAGTATATTATAGCAAAAATATCTATGCTAGAGAAAAATATAAGTTCTTGGCAAAATCAACGTATTTTTAATAATTTCATGTGATAGCAACTTTAAGTTGCTCTAGCATGACTGCCAAAATTCTGTTTCAGGGAAGGTTTACACAAGGGGCACTCCTAAATCTGTCCAATACACCAAGAAATTCACACTCTCTGGCTCAAAGACATTTGCATGTCTAATACACATTTTCAAGTATTGAGATTTGATTTTGGATAAAATGAGAATTAATTCTGAAGTTTATCACTTTATTTCATTAGTAGGCCTCCATGACTGATTTGTATTTGGCAGGTGTTAACTAATTTATAATCCTGTACATAATTTTCATCTTGTACTACATTGAACCACTGGCAAAAAAAAATAATAATAAAAATAAATTTAAAAAAGTGCTGATAAGAACATAGTCTCTAATAATCATGATATATCTACAGGGCGTATCTAGGGCTCATACCTTAAAAACAATTTCATTTCATTTTTTTAGTAGTCTTTATTTCTTTTTTTAATTTTAAGATTTATTTATTTATTTATGAACACACACACAGAGAGAGAGAGAGAGAGAGAGAGAGAGAGGCAGAGACACAGGCAGAGGGAGAAGCAGGCTCCATGCCAGGAGCCCGACACGGGACTCAATCCCAGGACTCCAGGATCACGCCCTGGGCCAAAGGCAGGCGCGAAACCACTGAGCCACCCAGGGATCCCCAGTAATCTTTATTTCTTAGAGCATTTTTTAGGTTTACAGCAAAACTGAGTAAAAAGTAGAGTTCCCATAGATCCCCGTCCCCAACACACACAGAAGTTGCTCCATTACCAACACTCCACACCAGAGTCATGCATTTGTTGTAACAGTGACCCTACATCGACACACCATTATCACTCAAAGTCCATAGTTCAAATTGGGGTTCACTCTTGGGGTTATATATTCTATGGGTTTTGGTAAATGTATAAAGACATACATCTACCATGACAGTATTAACAGAATAGTTTTTCTGTCCTAAAAAAAAAATCCTGTGTTCTGACTATCTGTCCTTCCTTCTCCCCAATCTCATGCAACCACTGATTTTTCACTGCACTGATAGTTTCCTTTTTTCCAGAATGTCATATAGTTAGAATCATATAGTATATAGGCTTCCAAGATTGGCTTCCTTTACTTAGTATTATGCACTTAAATTTCCCCCACGTCTTTTCATGGCTTGATAGCTCATTTCTTTTTAGCATGGATGGACCACAATTTATCTATCCACCTATGGAAGGATCACAGTTGCTTCCAAGGTTTAGTAATTATAAATAAAGCTGCTACACATCTGTGTGCAGCTCATTGTGTAGATATGCATTTTTGACTCAGTTGAGTAAACAGGAAGGAGTGTACTTCCTGTGTCATATGGTAAGAGTATGTTTAATTTTGTAAGAAATTGAGTTCAAAAGTGGCTATACAGGTGTGCCTGGAGGGCTCCTTGGGTCCTGGGATCAGGCTCTGAATCGGGCTCCCTGCTTGGTGAGAGGCCTGCTTCTCCTTCTCCTTCTGACCTCTCTCCCCTGTGCTCATGTGCTCTCTCTCTTCACTCTGCTCTCTCTCTCAAATAAATAAAATATTTTAAAAAATTAAAAAATTAAAAATTAAAAAATGGCTATACCATTTCATTTCCACCAGCAAAGAATGACAGTTGGTGTGGCTCCACATCCCGTCGAAATTTGGTGTTGTCAGTGTTGGATTAGGGCTATTCTAATTAAGTGTGTAATAGTATCGCATTGTTTCAATTTGTAATTTCCTAATGGCACATAATATTGAACATCTTTTCATATGCTTATTTGCCATCTGTGTAAATTCTTTGGTGAGGTATCTGTTCATGTCTTTTGCCTAATTTTTAATCCATTTGTTCACTTCATTGTTGGGTTTTAAGGATTCTTTGTATATTTTGGAGAATAGTCCTTTATCAAATGTGGCTTTTGCAAATATTTTCTCCCAGTCTCTGGCTTGCCTTCTTATTCTCTTGACATTGTCTTTCACAGAGGAGAAATTGTTCATTTTAATGAAGTTCAGCTTATCATTTATTTATTTCAAAGATCATGCCTTTGGTGCTGTATCTAAAGACTCATCACTATACTCAAGGTCATCTAGGTTTTCTCCCATGCTACACTCTAGAAGTTTAATAGTTTTGTGTTTTATACTTAGGTCTGTGATCCATTTTGAGTTAATTTTTGTGAAAATTATAAGATCTGTGCCTGGATATTTTTACATGGATATTCAGTTATTCCAGCACCATATTTGTTTAAAAGGTTATCTATTTTCTACCACATTGCCTTTTCTCATTTTTCAAAGATCTGCTGACCATATTTATGTGGGTCCATGTCTAGGATCTCTATTCTCTTCCATTGATCTATTTGTCTATTCTCCCACCCACACTATACTGTATTGATGATTGTAGCTTTACAGTATGTCATAACATTAGGTGGCATTTTTTTAAAGATTGAATGATTGATTGATTGATTCATGAGAGACAGAGTAAGAGAGAGAGGCAGAGACACAGGCAGAGGGAGAAGCAGGCTCCAGGCAGGGAGCCCAACATGGGACTCCAGGATCAGGCCCTGGGCCGAAGGCAGGCGCTAAACCGCTGAGCCACCCGGGTTGCCCAAGAACTGGATAAAATTAACAAGAGTTTTATTTAAAAAAAAAAATAATAATAATACATCACGTGATATAAAATTGAGTTTTAAAATTTGACTTCTTGACTAAAATCAACAACACAATTCTTCAAAACTACCTATTGTCAGACTATGTCTATTGTTTATAACCAAAATACTTAGAGGAAATGTAGAAGCTCATTCTTTACTTCTGATATCTATTTTTTAAAATTTTTATTTATTTATGATAGTCACACACAGAGAGAGATAGAGAGGCAGAGACATAGGCAGAAGGAGAAGCAGGCTCCATGCACCGGGAGCCCGACGTGGGATTCCATCCCGGGTCTCCAGGATCGCGCCCCGGGCCAAAGGCAGGCGCTAAACCGCTGCACCACCCAGGGATCCCTGATATCTATATTTTGAAGAGTATAGGCTACTGGATACTTCAAACACAAGCTTTGGAGTCAGACAATCCTCGGTAAAATCTTGTCTTGTCTGGATGAGTTCCTCAAAAAGTGTGATGCTACTTCCTATCTATAATGAGGACAATAATATTGTCTGCCTGGTGGGGCTTCTAAAGAACCAAATAAGACAGTCATGGAAGCAGTGCTTAGTACAATGCCAGGTTCACAGCAAACACTCATAGATGTTGACCATCATTATTACCACTAGTTTCTGATGTCATGAGCATTAGAGTATTTCTATGATTCACAGGCAGCCACTTCAAAAGCATCTGACTTAGCCAATTCCCTAAGTCAGATTACTCTACTGCATTGCCCAAAACTCTTCCAGTGGCTAACCTTCTCACCAAGGTAAAACAAGCTCTACAATACCCTATGCAACTTACTCCCATTTTGACTCCCTTATAACTTCCCTTCCTCCTATTGCCTCACACCCCTTGCTCCAGCCACGCTAACCTCCTTACATTCCAACCAGGTCCTGCCTTGGTTCCATACTGGGCTCTCCCTCTGCCTGAAATCCCTTAACAAATGCTCTCCTGAAATATCATTTCATGAGAAAGGCCTTCTTATTAGCACCTTATACAAAAGAGTACCCCTTCCAACACTCTCTATTCCTTTTACTCTGCTTAATTTTTTGACAGAGGACATATACTTACTAGTTCTTTGTTTCTATGCTTATTAGCTATTCCCTAAGTAGAATGGGATCCATTCAGGTAGGCATTTTTTCTGTTTTTATTTTCTGCTACATCTTAGCACCTAGAATTATGCCTGGCTCAGGGTGGGGATTCACTGACCTTTTGTTCATGTAATTAACTGTATGACAAAATTTAGAGAATATTTTTTTCCTAGGCCCAATAACTTCATAAAATCTGATTGTCAGGAGGTAATGAATGGTATCTCATTAAAGAAATGAAGACATAACATGATAACTTAGTTCATGCATGGATGGGTTCCTTAGAGTTCAGGAGTAGCTACTGAAGGTTCTCATTCGAATATTTATAAAATAACGTATTTTATACATTTGCAATATTTTAAAAAGTATTATTTCTTATTATTTAGGTAGCACTACTCAAAGGATGGCTGCTGGAATGACACTTTTAGCATGACCTGGGAGTGCAAAGAAATAGTGATTCTCAGCCTTTACTGCAAGCTGACTGGGCTGGACCCAGCCCTCACACAATTCTGATGAGCACTACAGCTTGAGAACCACTGCTCTAAGGGTTACCTGAATGAGTCACTTGATTTATTTGAATTCCTCTTATAAATATATAAGAATATATAACATGTCCTAGATTCTAAGTGTAAAAATCATATAATTGGTTATTAACAGGGTCTCTCAAATTAAGTTATCTTTTGCCATCTATTAATAATAATAAAAAAAACCCCAACTTGCATGGTTTTAGAAGTTCCGATTTGTTTCTGCCACACATGTGGCTACAGCCTAGCTACTTGCCCTTTAGAGATCTCCCAAGTTTGGCACCTAAATTCTTCCTTGTCTAATTTGAACACCCTAGAAACGTGAAGAAAGTGAGTTTAATTCTCTTCAAATTCTTTCTTTCAGGCACAGCTTTTAAAATATTTTGTAACCAGGGATTTTATTTTCCCAAAATGAAACATGTTGTAGAAGGGTTAATTAATATGTAAAACTAGTTAAGTATGCAACTGCTCTGGCTACCAAGGGTTGATTTGGTTTGTCCACTTCTCTTTCCCTGACCTGCCTTCTTCCTCCCACCTAGTTGAGGACACCAGGCAGGACTCACAGTTGTAAGGTTGGCAAATCCCTGCTGTAGGGCATAGTTTCTCAGAATGTAGTCAGCACTGGGATTTCTGGGCCTCTACCCCCAGTCAACTGAATTAATAAGCACGGAATGAGTATCCACAGATGGCTCTTCTGCACACTGGAGTGAATCACTGTTCCAGAAACTCTAACCTGTCATTTTTAGTAAAGAAAAATAATCATGTAAGCACACTGCCCCTACAATCATTCCAAATAACCCCAATCAAGGTACTACATTCATTCCAACACTGAAATTGCCAAGATGCTTTAAGAAGTGAAGTCAAATAATTTTAAATAAAGTATTGCTTCCAAAAGTTAAGTATACAGAAATTATGATGAAAAGCTTACTACATTTATAATTTTAAATCATTTAGTAAATGTTTATTGTCACTCTTCTAGGAGACTTGGGGGAAAAACTGTAATAAACTGGACAGATATCCTGTCCTCAATGAGAAGAAGTATATGCAAAGGAAATGAAGTACATATATAAAAGTGGTAGAAGGTACAAGGAGATGATTGAAAAGGAGATGATTCTTCCCAGATCTGAAGATGAAGGGATGACTCTTTGTAGTTCAATTTTAACATAATTAAGAAGTCTTTTAAAAAATATTTTATTTATTTATCTACTTGACACAGAGAGAGAAAGCACAAGCAGGGAGAGTCAGAGAAGGAGAAGCTGGCTCCCCACTGAGCAGGGAGCCTGATAGGGTAGCTCTATCCCAGAACCCTGGGATCGTGCCCTGAGGAGAAGGTAGATGTTAACTGACTGAGCCACCCAGGTGCCCCAACATAGTTAAGTCTTAAAGTTGGCCTGGTATAACGCATCTCTCCTTTCCCTATCCCTTCCAGATTCTGTATAATTAGCACATCCCCCTCACACAACATGCAAGGCCCCAGGAGAACTCATTCCTGGTCTGGGGGTGTGTGATGGCACCCCTGTCAGCCACCTGGTGCCCCAGCAAGTGGTACCATGACTAGACTCCAGCCCTGCAAAAAATACATACAGCTAACAGTCAGTGGGTTAATGAGAACAGGATGATCAGAGAGTGGTCAGATGGAACTCTCTGAGGTGTATGCAAATATAAACAGTCTTATCATGGAGCACAGAGTCATCTGAAGGCACTAGCTATGATGGTGTTGTCATTTACCATATTATGTACATTTATAGGAGTTTATCTAATCTCTTGTTTGGGTTGAAAGAATTACACATTTCAATTAAAAATACAAAGTGAGGGACCCCTGGGTGGCTCAGCGGTTTAGCACCTGCTTTTGGTCAAAGGGCATGATCTTGGGGTTCTGGGATCGAGTCCCACGTCAGGCCCCCTGTGTGGGGCCTGCTTCTCCCTCTGCCTGTGTCTCTCCCTCTCTTTCTCACTCTGTGTCTTTCATGAATAAATAAAATCCTTTAAAAAATATGAAGTGAATATTAAACATTTAGCAGAATATTCTGAGAGCCTACTTATATCTCTCTCAATCCTACAGTGAAAAAAGAAATTCTTTTTTCTTAAGATTTTACTTATTTATTCATGATAGACACACAGAGAGCGGCAGAGACACAGGCAGAGGGAGAAGCAGGCTCCACGCAGGGAGCCTGACATGGGACTTGACCCTGGGACTCCAGGATCAAGCCTTGGGCCGAAGGCAGGCGCTAAACCGCTGAGCCACCCAGGCTGCCCAAAAAAGAAATTCTTAACTAAAAGTATCATAGTCTAGAGAGACAATCAACTGAAGGTGACAATAATTTCAAAATTATTCATAATAAAATAAAACTGAAGATGACTAAAGACAATTTTATAATAAAATAAAACAGTAAGATTTGTTTTTAGTCTTCAGGTAGATACCATTGACAAAGATGGCAGAGTCAGATATATTAAGAAACTGATTAAAATGTGTAAGTACAAAGGATAATTATTCTGCTGGTATTATTAATGTTCAGATGATAAATATAAAAGCTTGATTTTGCTCTAAACAAAATGAATTTTTTAACTTTTGAAAAGAAATTAAATCCTATTGAAGAACTAATTCATGCATTTATTAAAATAACAAATCTAATTTGTTGATCTATAAATATTTAAAAATAATTGTGTATAATTACAATTTAATCATATTTAATGCATTTTAACTCTCAAATATATCCTGTTTAGACAAAATATATTACATGGTTATCGTTTTATAAACAATAGATATAATTGCTTTGAACTTTATGTTTGAAATTTTACATAAATTTTGCATAAACTGTATCTTACTGAACATTCCTTTGTAATTTACAACCCATTAGAAGAATAAAATGCTGATTATCCATTCTACTTTTAAAGACAACTGTTATTGCTATCTTTTCATAAATTCCAATGGTCCTATTATGGTCATCTATATAGATGTCTCCTCATGTACTCTGAGTTCCAGAATATGTAGAGATCTGTAATTTCATTAATTATTATGAAGCTGTGAATTGCTATCTCTGGTAAATCAATGGACATTCCCACCATCAAGTATGAAAGTACTTCTTGCCCTATATACTAACCAATGCTTGGTATTGTCAGACTTTTAAATATTGGCCCATCAGGTAGGCTACACTGATAAAATATTGTTGTAATACTAATTTCTCTGATCATTAATGAGACCTTGAACATATTTCCACATGAATTGATCAGTTTTCTCCTAAATGTCATTTTATCCTCTACTTTGGTCTCTCCTATTTTTGTACCCATTATATTAATCAATATTATTTTTTACACCAATGTTCATTTAAACTTGTATTTATCCTTGTATTTTTGAGCATCATCTCTCATATCCCATTTTGTCACTTTGAGTTCAAACCCATTCCTCGCTGTTGTGAGTACTTCAACAGTTCTTTCAGACTGAGTACAAATACTCTCAGTGTTCATCTGAAAGTGTCTTTATTTCCCTCTCACTCTCGAGCAATATTTTTGTTAGGCCTGTTGGGTTTGGAGCCATAAGTTAACAAGTGTATCCCTTGGCCATTTGATATTATTCCAATACTGTTTCTTCTATTATTCCTGCCAGGACCCATTCAAATTACTGTTCTATTATAAGTAATCTCCTTCTTCAATTGGTTTTAATATCTTCTTTTTTTCCTTGGTCCTTTACTTTCTTTATAAAGTGAATTTATTTTTGTTCATCTTGATTAAGACCAATTGTGTGTTTCTTTGTTTTATTATGCTTGGGACCATGTACTCTTGAATCAGAGGACTTACACATACTGGAAAATTTTCAGTATTCTCTTAGAAAACTGTCTCTTTTCTATTCTGTATTCTCCTGTCATGAAACTCTTTTCAGAAATATGTTTGGCCAACTCTTCCAAACTTTCAGTCTCCTAAAAGCATTGTTTTACATTTTAACCTGTACCACTTTGGGCAACTCCTTCATCTCCATCTTTCAGTTGACAATTTCTCTCTTTGGCATTGCCAAACTTGCTGTCTTAACCCATCCAATGAGGACTTTTTTTTTTTTCATTCCAATAGCTAAAATTATGTTCTATTTAATAGCTGTTCTTCTATTATGGTTGTATTCTGTTTTAGGTTTCAATTTTTTTCTTTTATGCTTTAATTAACATCAAAAGTATTTGTTTTGTGTTCTGTTTCAAATTGTTACTTTATTTTCTCAAGTTTCAGGGGAAATCAATCTTCCAGTTTATGGAATATACTTACTTCTATTCAAGACAGAACGTCTCTTTGTTTGAATTGTAATGTTTGATGACGTGTGCCCCTTTAAGAAGGGGTGATTCTCTCTGGAAGCGACCTGCCATGCCACCTGAATGTTCTCTCAGAATAGCTTTTATGTATGCTCCACTTGAAACATCAGATGCACCATAAATCGGAGTCCAATACTTATATTAACTTTCCATTCTGGATCATATGGGTACTGCAGAGTTTTAGATGGATCTCATTTTTCCCCATGTATTACATTTTTTCCTATGTCTCATATAATCCTCACTTACTGTATATAGGAGAGAAATTTACTTATACCTTACAAAATCATTGCTATTATTTTGTGCTTTCTGTCACACACAGGCAAAAAGAATCCTGTTATACCTTTGACTATTTTTTTTAACATTTTATTTATTTATTCATGAGAGACACAAGGAGAGAGAGGCAGAGACACAGGCAGAGGGAGAAGCAGGCTGCATGCAGGGAGCCCAACATGGGACTTGATCCCAGGACTCCAGGATCACACCCTGGGCCAAAGGCAGGTGCTAAACCGCTGAGCCACCCAGGCTGCCCCCTTTGACTGTTTTTTTTTAAAGATTTTATTTATTTATTTATTTATTTATTTATTTATTTATTTGAGAGAGAGAGGCAGAGAGACAGAGAGCCTGTGTGTGTGCAGGAACCTGGGAGTGCACAGCGGTGGGGAGGGGCGAAGGGAGAGGGAGAAGCAGATTCCCTACTGAGCAGGGAGTTGGAAGAGGGGTGGGTGCTGATCCTAAGACGTTGAGATCAGGACCTGAGCTCAAGGCAGAGCCACCCAGGTGTCCTCAGGCACCCCTACCTTTGACTATTTAGATTGGAAAATAAAAGACTGGGTAGCCTGGGTGGCTCAGCAGTTTAGCGCCACCTTCACCTGGAGGCCTGGGATCGAGTCCCGCATCGGGATCCCTGCATGGAGCCTGCTTCTCCCCCTGCCTGTGTCTCTGCCTCTCTTTCTCTGTGTCTCATGAATAAATAAATAAAATCTTAAAAAAATAAAAATAAAAGATTAAGGGAAATACATTAATATTGGCAAAATAAGAAAGGAATCGCCATTCTTGCTAAATAAAAGCATTTTGAAAATGGGTTGTAACACGGAAAGACAGAAACATTGTTCACACTGCGGGTGTTATTGACATTGTAATGTGTTGTCTTAGCACTGGCACACGATTAAAGTTGCCTCTCTAAAGTTCTCTTTCTGTTTTTTGAAATTTCCCTACATCATCAGAAACATAATAAACCAAAATGTATTTTAAGAAAATAAGAAATAGAAAAAGAAAGGCAAAACCTGGGAGGGATATAGATGCACCTTAATCATATATTTTGACCCTAGCTCAATGCATCATATTTCCAGAATCCTGCTTCATCTTAATTAATTAAATTTAAAAATAACTAAAATAAAATACCATGACCATGGTCCTGACACCTGCTCCAGCCCTTCCCTTCATTCTTAATTTGAAAGCCCTGTTCTATTGTATTTATTAAATGTATTCACCTCAAATTTTATAGCCAAGTGCCATCCTTCTAATGATGCCTCCTTCTAGTAATCTAGACCTTACATGAATTAAATATGTACATATTGAGCCCCTTCCCTGCAGAGGTCGGCTACACAAAGTGCTCTATTGGCCGTAGACATAATCTGTACAATTACCTGGCCTTCTGTCTGGCAGAACCCTCTCAGAGTTGTCGCTCAGGATCACAGCTAGACCCACCGAGTGGGCTGGGAGGACAGAGCTGCTGAGGTCCACACGCGTTAAGCTCTCAGGCTCTCTGTCTGAGCCCTCCACAGCCTTCCGTGGGCCATCTCCTCCAGGGCCCTCCCTTTCTTGGCCTTTGCTCCAGGGTCTCAGCACAACGTGAATGATGCTCTGCTGATCCAGGTCACAGCTCTGTGTGGGAACAAGGCAGACACAGACTGAGAAAGTGCAATCATTAAAATGCCAAGTAAGGTTTGACCTGTCCTCCATCCCAGAGTCCACAGAAGAGGCTAAGATCTGTTTAGGCCCAAGGTTGCACGCAGTCATGGAACTTGAGAGCCATGTGTGTTTGACAGAGGCAGACACAGGGTCAGCAGGGCCATGGCACTCACACACATGCCTGCTACAAAACGTGGGGACACATGGAACACAGCAACAGAAAACTAGGGTAACAGTCAAAGCAACACCAGAGCTCATAGGGAAAAAACGTACCACACTGCACACATAAGCACAGCAAAAAGCAAAATTCTTTTAAAATTGATTTACTTCTGAAGTGATGTGTCCTCCCAATTCTCAGATATAAATACTGGCATTCATCTCCATTTTATAAAGAACAGAGGGTTGGTTATTGTCAGTTACAGAGCATTTCTCTCTACAATTTAAAATCATGTTTATGGTAGACTCCACACGCATCCCCTATGTCACCAGCAAACACATCACCACAGCGATGGGGAAGCAAGTGAATAGCATACGCAGGCCAATACATCCAAGATCACAATTAAAATCAGTGAATATGTGAAAAAATGCTCTGCATCAATATATTGATGTGTATGAACAGAAGACTGTAAAATTTACTAGAATTAAAGTTAGAAGTCAGATAATTTGCTAGGGCTAAAACAAGACTACCTGAGATCAAAGCCTCATCTCAGAATATCTACTGGATGGAAAATCACTCATCTGTCTGCAGCCCTCCTCCTGCAGAGCCAGGACCTCATTCTTTCAATCAATCCCTGAATTTCATATCTATAAACTACCCACAGTCATGCTCTTATCGTAGCAATGTTCAAACAACACCATGCAAACACAGCTATGCTTGTAACAGTCATAATTGGCCCCCATCCTCCCTCCAGAGCTCCATCGCCATCACCAGCAAACATTTATGAGGGGTGCCCAACATGCAGCAGCATTTCCTGCAGGCTCACCTTGTGGACTCAGAAGATCACTGGGATGCCCTCTGGTCCTCAGTACCATTTCTGCTTCTTCTGTACCCCATGCCCCAGGCCTCTGTCACCTGGACATGCTTGCTTTCCTTGCCACCTGTCCTCACAGCTCTGTGAATCTCAGGGTGGCTCCTACTCAGCCATGGCCACTGTGTCCTCAATCTCCATCTTAGTCTGCCCCACCTCTTGTCCCCATTTCTGTCGAAGCACTGCCCTCCTCCATGGTACGCAGGCATCAGGCCCTCCCCCATCACCTACAACTCTGATGATCCTTCTGTGTCTTCTGATGGCTTCAGTAGAATCACCGCTGTGGGCTCCTCCACCCTACCATTATATCCAGCAAGGTGCCAAGAGCAACTAATTCTGATTCAGAAATTGCCTTCATATCTTCCTGCTCCTTTACTTCTCAATTGCCACCTCCCCATTTTAAGCTTTCATCATTATAGTAGCTGTGCAATTGCTCCCTGACCTCCCATCTCCCTCTATCATCTATTATGTACAAGTTTCTGGAGTATGCGACATAACCTTTTCAAATGTCTCACTATTACCTGTTATATAGAATCTGACATCTTACTATCATCTTCAGGTGTGCTTAGACTTTTCTCCTTTTTAGATCACCTATCTCATGATTTGATCTCCTTTCCATCTCCTTCATCGTATATATGAGAGATGAGATTTTTCATCAGAGCTGTTCCCTCCCATCTCTCCTTCTGGACTTGATTTGGGCTCAGTCACATGACTGGCTTTGGCCAACATGATTGAACCAGGGCCTTAAAATGTATCTGCACCACTGCTGTGGTCAGCAGTAGAGCACCTCTGGGTGCTTTCCACCTCCTGAGCCAGTGCCCCATGTGTACATCTGACACAGACTTGTGTTCAACCACAGAGAGGACCAGGGCAGCTGTACCTACAGCTTGAAAAAAGCCTTCCAGCTTGAGGCAGGCTGGCACCACGGACCCCAGCTGACGTGAAGGATATGCTCATTTGATGTACGGCACTGAGATTTTTGTGGTTGTTCATTAGGCAGTAATAGCTGACAATATCTATTTTCCATTCTCATTGGTCTGATAGACATTCTATCACTATTTATCACAGCCTCCGTGTTCAGCCAGGACCATAGGAATTGTACATAGCCCTGAGCCTAAGTCATTTCAAATAAACCAACACCAAGATCTGAGTACACTTGAGCAGATATGCGAGGACAGGAGCTCTGCAACAGGAGGAAACAGTTGAGAATGAGTCTCCTAACATCCCCTGAGGTTTTTGTCCATAGTGTTTTCTTTTCAAGGAGGCTCAAGAATTCAGTCAGATAAAATTCCTCTCTCTACCTTCAGGACTTACATGCTTCAGATAAAAGTAATGCCTTTCTTCTGCATCTGAGTGCCAGCAATCTTTGCCTGTCATGCTCTTCCTGCCATGGTCAAAGGGTAGAGGTTTTTTTTGGGGCGGGGGGGATGTCTGTCTGTCTGTCTGAGCTTCAGACTCAACTTAGAAATTCTTGAGAGTGGCAACTGGGTCATACTTATATTTTTACTTATCAGATTGACTCACACAGTGCTTTGTACCAGATAGATAGAGAAAATATGTCCGTTGATGGAAAAGTCAAAGGATGGGGGCAGAAATAAGAATGAATAAATGAATGAATGAACAAATATAAAAAATCACAAGCTCGATACCTAAAATGTTCTGTGGGGAACCAGAGGCTGTGGAAGAAAGAACGTGGAATTTAAAGCCAAATAAATGTAATTTATTAGCTGTATAATTTCTGGCAATTTACTTTTCCTCCCTAAGCTCTGGTTTCTACATCTTTCATTGGCAATACCACCAACTTTGAAGACTATTCTGAAGATTTAAGGAAACAGAAGGAGGGCAGACCCCAAGCCACAGCAATAACTCAAAATACATAGGTGTTAGTATCAGTATCATCATTCAGGAGTTTTGAAAACTAAACAAGACTGGCCTCTGATCTTGTACATCAATAAAGCCTCTGAATCTTATTAGGCTGTCCCATTGACACAGTCCTACTTGGAAAATGGGCATAGAAGGCAAAATAAGAAGATGTTATAGATGTGACAATCCTTCTGACAACATTCCAGCTTCCTGTGAACTAGACATTGTTAAAAAAAAATGCCTATATGCTCAGATGCCATGAAACACATGAAGAACCTCAGCAAATTCTCAGAGCCTGCTAAAATTTGACAACCATGAGAGAAATCCCCAAACTGAGATTTTCCTTTCAATTCGAGATTTTTTTTTTTTTTTTAATGCCTAGGCTAGAGCTGGAAAGGGGAACAGGAAGATACAAAGATCCCAAGCAGATTTCAGTAGCTACAGTGATATGTACAGAACATATTTCTCTTGGTCTCCATCCACGGTTCTGAGACCATTAGCTGCTTAATTCTTTGACCTCTCATAAAAAGCGGTGTTGATCTCGGAAGCAGTTCCTCTGCCAGATGGTATAACTACACCATCATGTTGGTAGAGTTCAAAGCCCCACTAATAACACATTCCAGAGATGATAAATTGGATAAAGTTTAGTTGTCTAGTCATTTCAAAGCCCCAAATAATATTTAGTTCTCATAGTATAGGAAAAACTTCCTTAGCTTTGGAAGGTAGAGATTTTCAGTGGAAAGACTGCAGAGTTCTCCAGCATGGTTTTAAACTTCCTCTGAGCAAAAACAATGCCTTCTGTCTCTGTTTCCTCAATAAATAGAATATTTCCTGGCAAAGAGGAAACACATCATATTTGTGGTTTAATTTATTAATTCAACAAGTAAGGAAGTGATATAGGTTGTTCAATGTGGACAAAACAAGTAGTTATTTGCCCAACTGGGCTTGCTGCTTGCTGCCAATCGGACGGAGCCTCTGCCCCATCAGGGACTGAGAGATTTGGATCATATACACTCTCTCTATAGTACCTTTGATTTAGAGACACCCCAGTATTAATAAAATATCTATGGGAGATGATTGACAACCAATAACCAAGTCTCACCTGATTGGCCATTATCTAATAATATACAAGACATTGATTTTTCCTTTTCCTAGAAGGAGTTCCTCTGCTGACATGAAGTTAGGATTCAAATATCTGAGAGTCTGGTAATCCAATTAGGACACTGGAAATAGGGGCACATGGGTGGCTCAGCGGGTTAAGCATCTGCCTTCAGCTCAGGTCATGATCCCAGGGGGTCCTGGAATGGAGCCCTGCCTTGGGCTCCCTGCTCAGTGGGGAGCCTGCTTCTCCCTCTCCTGCTCCTCGCCACTGCTCGTGTTCTCTCTCAGATAAATGAGATCTTTAAAAAGAAAAAAAAAAAGAAAAGAAGAAGAACATTGGAAATAAGCAAAACTTGAAAAACCTGTAATGCTTTTCAAAATATTCTTAACCTTTTAGACCTTGTAAAAACAAGCAATGTTACTCTGACAAGAAAATTCCTGGGGATTGCAAAGTTATTGGAGTGTTTTCCAAACACGTATAAAAGGGTGAGACAGACAATCTCTAAAATGATTAGTAATGAGATTCAAAAAGCCAATAATGTCACATTATTAACCAAGTGCTTTCATCTTCTATAGAAATAACAATTATATTGATACAATTAAATAAGTGCACCTATGTCTGAGCTCTAGCTCCCCTCCAGGCTGCGTGACAAGGTTTCAGATGCAGTGAGTAGTTCAGCGTCACTAGAGTCACTAGAGTCCTCTGAAGAAAGTGCTATTGCCATCTGCAGCGTGATTTTGGGAAGCCAGAACTGGCTGGCCTGAATAAAGCTCTTTATTTCACTGGCTGCTCATTTCAATGGCACCTGACAGAAGATGCAGATGAGCCACGAGAGGTTCATGACAAGCTCAATGTCACCTGGTTCCTGAGTGTGAAGATGAGGTCGGCAAGGCCAAGGACACCCCATTACCCACCTCTGATGCTCCAAGGTCCACAATGTGGCTCCCGGACAGGGTGGACAGAGCAGGACAGATGCCCAGGGCTCATGGTGAAGAGCCGGGTTTGGAAGCTGCAGGGCCACACCCTGGGTATGAAGGAATGATTAGGAGGAAAGCCAGATCCCCGGAATGTGCAAAGCTGTGGAAGACAGCCCTGCTGGAACTGGCTCAGTGGAGGTAGCAAAAGAAAGTGTGGGTGGATCTGATTTAAAACAAACAAGCAAACAAAACGATGATGAAAGTAAGAACCAGTGCCAGTTACAGAGCAACTGGTCAAAGCACATGAAGCACCACGAGCATGAAGCCAGTCTGGCAACGAGGCCTCACTCCCAGGAAGGAAGGCCAGCGCCAGCTCTTGCTGCTGCGGGATGGGCACTCCTCCAGGTCCCAGTGAGCCCAGAAGGTGGCACTGACCACTCTGCATGGCCCTTGCCTTTTTATGTGTTTCTCTCTGTTACCCAACAATGCCATCTTCAAGAAAAGATACTGGATCTAATGCTGAAGTCTCTACGACAGAGACCTGGTTCAAAGTCCACACTCCAGAGACCTGGGTTTGTTGAATAACCCAATGATACTGTGAAGCTCATATCAATTGTGGTAGCCATTTCAGAGGTAAGGAAACATTTCAGATGGCTTGGGTAACTCGCCCACATAAGACACATAATTAGGAAATGAAAAAGACAGCTCTGCAGCCCATGTTTTTTGGCTGTAAGCCCAGGGTTTATTCAAATATTCTGCTTTGGACTCTCCACCTCTCTGAATTCATGATATAAACAGACATGTTGGACACAACCTCCTGTCTAAGCATACTGATCGCTCCACACTCATCAGCATACTTACTGTACCAATTCCTGTGCTCATTAAATTAGGTCAAGTTATCTCCGATACCTTCATTCTTTTTTTTAGCTCTCTCCAGTCTGCAAAGTTCTATTTCATCCTACAAAATGCTTAAACTTTTTCAATGGGAAGGCTGTCACATTTCCCATTGTGTACTAACTTTACATTTTAAGGTCTGAAACATCTCTAATTTTCATTTGAGTTTTTAATAACACACATTTTTCTCCAGAAAAGCAATAATATAATCAGCTAATACTTATCAGATAAAAGATTTCCTAATTTAATAGGCGATGATGTTATCAGATTTTAATTTTAAAAATCATTTTGACATTAAGGGGGTCATTTTCGGATAACTTTACATAAATTATCGAAATAAGAAAGAAATGCTTTTTAAAACAACTTAAATTTTCTTTTCTTTCTTTGGCTGTTAAAAATCCAGAACGCTTATTAGTTGCTTCTTCTGACAATAACTTTTAACAGATATGTTTCTGTATGAGTTTTTAATAATGTATTTTCTATGTCAGAGAAAGACAAAATGGCAATTATTTAGGAAGTTACTTAAAGATATTTTTAGATGTAATGGCTGGGAATTGTTCTGTATGGTTGCAGCTAACAATGTGACAACATGGAGAAAGCGGCAGGAACCCAGAGATGTGCAAAGGGGAGTCAGAATAACCAGAAAGGAACTGCTCCCACAGCTTTGTTTCTCATGAACTCCAGTTCCCTCCGTTGTCTACAATGAACACTAAATGCCAATTTTTTTAATTGGATGAGGATAAAAACTGTTCCTTCAATTTGAGCTTTCATTTTGTTTTTTTTTTTTTAAGAGAGACTTGTAAAAGACAGATATTTTGTGATTTATGCTTTGAATGTATTTCACATTTCTTATGACTGGTTTTCATTATAATCAAAGATATTACACTACATAGAGATATTGAAAGGCCCTTCTCTGTTGCTGAAGGCTGAGGAATAAGATTCCACGAAAGGTCAATTAGCCCCATACTAATTAGCCAGTGTGGGTCCAAGCCGAGTAGCCATCCACTTCCCTCCCACCTTGGACCTGGGACCATTATGCTGCTCATTAGGATCCATAGAAAAGGGAAGGATGGAAAAGGGAGAGGGAGCTGGATGGAAGGGGAAGGGGACAAAATAGGAATCCATGTCCTTCACTCCCCGGCAGCTGTGTGGTAAATGATTTATTGTGGGAAGATGTGAGTGCTGTGTGTGCAGGCAAGGTTTGGGGTTCCATAGGTCCATGCACACCCTTTCCTAGATAACAGGTAACAGATAACAAGTCCTATGCCCATTAAACCAAGGTAAATCGTGTTTTACATGGTAAACTTTGCAAAAAGTGTTTATCAGTGTTGTTTGAATACTCAATTACTAGTTATGGTAAATATTACAAATAGTTAAAAGCATACATATACATGAATTTGGCCAAGAGAATTAAATGAATGTTTACAAATCACTGCATATGCTTGCTTATATTCATAAAGAGGAGGGGAGGGTACAGGGTTAACAAACACTCTCCCTTCTCAAACATGCATGGCAAACAGACATGAATCCTGGAAAGTAACCCATTTTATATTATATCTTCTTCCTAAGGAAATCCATACAACCAGTTGCTACAACCCTAGGAAAAAAATAGGATGCACGCCAACTGTCATACCAAACTCAGTTCATATGTCCTCTCTTTCTCACTGTGTCTTGTCTTTTTCCCAAACTCAGTGGAAAATTTATTACTGACAAAGATATTTTGCTAATAATGTGAAGAGAAATTTTGCAGCAATGAAGTCACTTCAGGAAAAAAAAACTGGTAAGGATAAAAATATCTTCATATCCTTTTTTTGGCTTCTATTTATTGTTAGCCTTCCCCCCCCCCCCCCGCAAAAAAAAAAAAAAAGTCAGACATCATTATTATTATCCAATTTGGAAAGTTCTGGTTTCCTTCTCTTCATCCCTCACATATTTCCACTTCCTAAAAGAATCTGATGGTGTTTGCATGCTCTCCCCTCATCTCCCCTGTCTTCTCTCTGTCTCTGGTCCCTTCCCTCCCCATTTTACCCATCTGTCCTATGCTTTATTTTTTTTTAATCTTTGATCACTATTACTGGTTAAGATTTCTTTTGTCTAACTTAGTCTTATATGCAGAGAAATATGGTAATCTTTACTTTGGGGAACAAAATCCAGCAAAATACATGCCAAAAGCTTAGCTATAGAGATGGTTTAGGGCTGTTCAGGCTCTTTCTTCTACCTTCCAGGCCTGTCGATATGACTCATTTCAGAACTGTGCATGTCTTCCAAACTCTGTGAAATAGCAAGACTTCCTAAAGGAAATAAATATAAATTTCAGATAAAGAATATTGAGAATAGTAGTGGGGAAAAGCCGCAGGGATGTTTTGTTTGCGCTCAACTACCTTCTACCTCTAGGTCATGCATGATCAGTATGCCTTATGCTGTATTTCCAATCCATGATTTCTCTTGGGTAACACAAGGGCCATGCTCATTCAGAATTTAAAAAAACAAACAAACAAACAAAACTGGGTATGTCCCTTACATTGGGTTACAGCCCAATGCTGGTTTACTAGGAACTAACCTAGCAAGCACAGAAAAAATAAACTGAGGGATGCCTGGGTGGATAAGCATCTGCCTTGGCTCAGGTCATGATCCTAGGGTCCTGGGATCAAGCCCTCTATGGGGCTCCCTGCTCAGCAAGGAGCCTGCTTCTCCCTCTCCCTCTGCCTGCCACTCCCCCTACTTATTCTTTCTTTCTCTGTCAAATAAATAATTAAATAAAATCTTTTAAAAAATTAAAAAAAGATATTGATTGACTCAAGGTTGCAATGAGTAGGTGGCCAGCCCGCCTGGAAAAGGATAAGTTTTGTTGTACCGTGTTGTGTTTTGTTTTGTTTTATTCCAGTGTAGTTAATACACAGTGTTATATTAGTTTCAGGTGTACGATGTCATGATTCAACAATTTGAAGCATTACTCAGTGCTCATAATGAGAATATGTTTATTTTAATTCATGTCTTTAAGACAAACTATTAGGTGACACATTAAATGTTTATTTCAAATCAGTGGAAAGCCAGAGTGATAATTTGAACCTTTGATTATTTTAAAACAGATCTCTCCTCCTCCAAAAACAAAGAAAGAAAGAAACAAAACCAAAACCAAATCTCTCTGGGGAAGAAAAAGCCATGGAGTCACACACCTAACACGGAGCTTTAAGAAAAGAAATGTGTGTCAACTCTGGAAAGGAGAAAAATAATTGAGGGCCACTTATCCTCGAATATTAGTTTCTCCCTACTGCCATGCAAGATTATGTAGCCACGTATCACATCATTGCACCTGGGGGCCACTCAGTGAATCTGACTTCTCACATGTCCCATGGACCCTGCGGGAAGCTTGAATAGGGAAGGGGAGGAGAGGGTATCCACAGAGTAGGGTAGGATGGGGAAGACAATATTCAGGCTCTTCAGGGGCAAAGAAGAAAGGAGACATGGCAGGCATTTGTATTTATTTTTTTAAAAAATGACACAGAGATAAACAGTTTCACACCTTGGCTGTAAATTCCTTAAGTTTCCAGCCTTAGGTTTAAATTTTATATATAAATACAACACACTGTTACTTATGTCAGCTCCGTTTCATAATCTGGATATTTTATGTGATGTGCAACATTTCTTTTACTCTGGATAAATAAAACATGAAGCTTCTTCCCTCTTTCACACCTGGACTCCAAGCAGATGTCTGCTTGAGTCACCCTCCAGACATCGGCTTGTGGAAAGGCATTCAAAATCTGTGCAAATTGGGACAAATTCCTAGACTCTGGCATCCAACTACAAGAAAGGATAAATGGTATTCATTTCCATTGCAGCTGTTGGTCCTCACTAATCCTTTCCTGTAATCATTTATTCAGGAGAAACAATGTGTTAAGACCACCACCAGAGTCCATTCCTGAGGGTTACAGCTCTTGCAGGTGAATAAAGATAATGTTTGCCACAGGATCAGTGCAGGTAGATGAGAGAGATGTACTGTGCAGGCCAGGGACTCTAGCTTTGAACCTTTACTCTGAAATAACTGGTAAATACAGCCTTGGGTTAAAAAAAAACAAAAACACTTTTCTAAATCCATCTAACGGGACTTACTTATAATGAACTTCCTTTAAGATTATTGACTGGTTCCTTGTTTGTTTTTTACATTTTCATAATGTACATTTTGGGGGCATAAGGACAGAATAAAAGCTCAGCAGGGACACATTCAATTTTCTTCTGGGATAAAGCAGTTGAAGAGATTTACAAAAATCCATTGTTTGGTGGGTGGTATTTGGGGACTATGAGAAAGCGCCTCAAAGCTTAGGGACAGTTTTATATCCCATTCTAATAAAAGCTAATGAAAACCCACAGGTGACAGGTCAGGCCATAGATTTACAGATAATACATTTTACTTGTACCCACAGTAACTTAAGTTACTTCCTCTGCTCTGGTAGAGAGAGAAGAAAGGCAAGATGGGAGTTCCTTTATAAATAAGTTTCTGAGGGAATGAGGACTCCCTCCTCAACCTATCAAGACAAAAGCTTGGATTGAGAAAGACTAAGCCTAGTACAGTGTCCTGATTTAAAAGAAAGCTCTAACTTCTCTTTCATTTGAACCTTCCCCAACTAAAGGAAGTATAGTGGGTTGAATGGTGTCTACTCAAAATCCATGTCCATCCAGAATGGGAACATATTGGAAAATAGGGTCTTTATAGATGTAATTACCTAAAGATCTAAAGATGAAATCATCCTGGGCTTAGTAAATCCAGTAACTGATGTCTTTATAAGAAGAAAAGAGGACACAGAGGCACACAGAAGGAAATGCTGTGTGAAAATGGAAGGTGAGATCCGACTGATGCCTCCACAAGCCAAGGAACTCTAAGAGCCACCAGCAGCTGGAAGAGGAAGAAGCATTCTTCCTTAGAGCCTTCTAAGGAAGCATGACCCTGCTGACTTGACTTCAGACTTTTGGCCTCTAGAACTATGAGCAATAAATGCATGTTGTTTTACGCTACCATGTTTGCGGTCTTTTATTGCAATAGCCCTACCCAGAAAACTCATAAGGGAAGGTACATTCTGGCCATAGGGGTCAAGATGTGTAAAATTAGGGTTGAGGGATCTAGGGAGTTGGGAGGAAAAAAGCTAGACTCATTATGGCTGGGAGTAGGACACCTGTAGGCAGAGTCAAAGATAGATGGGGCTCCCTAGGATGACTCCCATTTTGGCATTCCATAAAGCCAGTAACACTACATATCTGTTAACATTTAATTAGAAGAGACCTCAAGCTCTGTAAGGGTAGAGATGAAGAGAACTGCCAGTAGAAGCTACCTTCACAAACTCTCTCATCTTTGGTTCATTTTGGTTACATGACATCCACCCTGGTCTATCCAGGACTGCTGAGTTGACACTTGTTGTCTTCTTATAATTGTTAATAGCTCCCCCTCACCGTAATTGTTAATAGCTCCCCTGTAACCATCAAACATCTCTTATTCTGAAAGACAATTTATATGGTCACCCTATTCATAGATACCCATGGCACATAGTAGCTGTTCAATGCATAAATTTTGAACACTGAATGAAAGAAATATAATAGCAATAATATCTAGTACTTTTTGAATTGCCTACATGCAGGGCACTGTTCTTGGTCTTTTCTCATTTTACTCTGTGCAATGCCACAGTGAGATAGGTACTGTTAATATCCTCATTTTACAGATGAGGTATAAAGAAGTTAAATCATTGCCAAAGGTCATACATAGGCACTAAGTGGCTGAGCCAGAATAACAAATATTTGTGTGGCACAACAGTAACTGTTTCACAAATCCCTTTCATCAACATCAACACATTTAATCTCACCTAATACTTTCACTAACCCTTTTTCAAATATTATGTTCACTATTTTAACAGAGTCACTTAGGGTTTAGGGAGACTAAATTAATTAGCCAGGATTACACAGGAGTTTCACACAGGTAGTAGGTTCCTATCCAGGTCAGAATCAGCAGAAAAATCACTTGGGGTGCCAAGAAAAAGAACAGATTTTGACATCCTATCTTACACCTATGGAATAAGAATCTGGAGGGGTGGGTCCTGGCAATTTGCATTTTGAATCACCTCTCCAGTTAGAAGGCAGGTTGAAAATCTACCAAGGTTCAGAGCTGGGGAGGCATTCAAACTCTGGCCTCTCAGATCATTTCTCACTTACATGAAATCCTCCTTTCTGGGCACACAGGCTTCCTGTGCTTCCTTCTAAATCCTCCTCAGACTCTGCTCCAGTAGGTTACTGATGGATCCCAGACAGACATGCACCTTCAACTTTCTGACTCAACTGGACTAGTGGGGACATGACAAGAATGTCCTACCCATGCAGGCTTTAGGATCCAAAAGAACCAAGGGGCACCTGGGTGGCTCAGTGCATTGTTTTCAGCTCAGGTCATGATATTGGGGTCCTGGGATCAAGTCCGTGTCTGGTTCCCTGCTCAGTGGGGTATCTGCTTCCTCCCTCTCCCTCTGCTCCTGCTTATGCTTTCTCTTCTCCTCACTCTCTCTCTCAAATAAATAAATAAAACCTTAAAAAGAAAAAAGAAAGAAAAAAGAAATAAGCCAAGAACTCTATGCTCAGGATCACACTCCCAGAACCATCCAGTAACACAACCCATCAAACCACCTCCAAAGGCTGTGAAGGAGAATGGGTTTACTTGTAAGTGGACAGGGGAAAGATTTAATCTATCATGTAAGTTTTTCTAATGGGTTATATTGACTATAAAAGAAAGCATATTATACAAATGCACAGAGAGAGAGAACATAGAGCCAGTTGTTTGTGTCAGACATTCACAAACTACCAATACCAAATGTGGCATCAATTATACTTTAAAGGGCAGATCCTGGAATTAACATACAAATAGTAATACTTCTTTTGTGTGCCCAAAGGCATGTGACATCTATAAGCCATGAATATGTTGAGTAATTTGTAAACCTATAAAATGTTTAGAGCAGCACAAAATGAAGCCAGAAATGGAAAACAGGTTTTAAGTCAAGTGAAGACTTAATGAACCACTTCATTTTTCCTAGTTTTATAATCTAGCACACCAGCTCTTTTGAAATATAACAACTCAAAAGGAAATGGACTAAAGGAGACAAAGACACACATGGATGCTGATCTGATCCTACTTCCGGAGGAAAGAATCTGAAATAAGGGAATGATTTGGCAAATATAATTTTTTTTAACACATTGATTTTATTAATTTTCTATGCGATGAAAGGGTAACCTAGGACAGAATCTGTTAGAACAACAACAAAAAAAGATAACATCACATCCATACTGACACTATATTTACATAGTGTACTTAGAGTAAAACCAAACTAAAAGTCCTAGAAATAAATATGAATGCATTCTTAAAACTGAATCTACCAACAGCCTATAAAACCATGATTCTAAATCATGATGCAATAAAATACTGCACACCAAAAATATTTTTAAAAATACTCTTTCCATGGCAGACATAACAAAGGCAAAGACAAACAAAACAAAACAAAACAAACAAACAAAAAAAAACCCAAAACAAACTCTTAACTATATATAAAGAACAGATGGATGGTTTCATGAGGGTAAGTGGTTGAGGGGGTGGGTGAAACAGATAAAGAGGATTAAGAGCACACTTAATTATGATGAGCAATGGATAATGTATAAAGCTGCCAAATCATTATACTGTACACATGAAACTAATATAACACTATGTTAACTACACTGGGATTAAAAACAACTGACACACACAAAAAAACCTGAGGAAAAAAAACTTCAAAGAAAAAAGCAACAAAAGACAAGTGACAAAGTGGGAGAAAATGTTTTCAACTTAGGACACAAAGGAATCTTAACGCTGAAAAGAAAAGTTTAAAAATCTGATAGAAAAATGTATAAAAGACAGGAAAATTTATAATATGTATAAATGAATGTTAAAATATGAAAAGATGCTGAATTTTAATTAGAATAAGATAAACACATATTGAAACTATGTCCCTTTGCACCAATAACACTGACTACATTTTTAAAGTTTGACAAGTACTGTTGGTGAAGGAACTTGTGCATGTCGCTAGTGGGGAAGATTGGTGCCAACTAACAGACAATGTCTGATTCATTTCTCTAGCATAATGTCTTCAGGATCCATTGATGCTGCCACAAATGTCAGGATTTCTTTGTTTTTAATAGCTGAATAATTTCTCATTGTATATTTACACATATCTATCCATTCATCCATCAATGGACATGTAGATGCTGCAAAGGAATTGAGGCTACATATATATTTTCTAGGTAGTGTTTTCATTTCCTTCAGATTAACACCCAGAAGTGAAATTGCTGGAACACATAGCAGTTCAGTTTTTTAATTTTTTGAGGAACCTCCATACTGTTTTCCATTGTGGCTGCACCACTTTACATGTCCTGCAATGCTCAAGGGTTCTCTTTTCTCCACAACTTCTCCAACACACATTATTTCTTATCTTTTTTATAATAGCCATTCTAACAGGTGTGAGGTTATGCGACTTATTTTTTAAATTTTATTTATTTGAGAGAAAGAGAGAGAGAGAGAGAGAGAGAGAGAGAGAATGTGCATGAGTCAGGAGGAGGGGCAGAGAGAGAGGGAGAAGCAGACTCCTCACTGAGCAGGGAGCCTGACATGGGACTTGATCCCAGAACCCTGAGATCATCATGACCTGAGTGTGTGGCAGACGTTTCACCCACTGAGCCACCCAGGTGCCCCTGACTTATTTTTAACATAAGCTGAAATGTATGTGTGTTTGTATTTTAAGGCCTTTTCTTATACAAACGATAACTATTATTTTTTCATGAAAAGTCTTCTTTCATGTGATAATTCACCCTACAGCTCATTACACAGTAGTTTAGTGAAATTTTCCTAATTCTTTTTCATAACTACATAGTGACTTCATGTGTGGATAAATCAGTTTTATTCAATCAATACCCTACTGGTGGACATCTGGGTTGATTCCAGTTTTTTTGAAATTACAAACAATGCTTCTATGAGTAGTGTGTATGTATCTTTATATATTTTTCCAGTACATTAATATCAATATTAGTTTACTGCAGAGGCAAAGAAGATCAGTACTCTGACAGCAAGGAGTCCACCCAATACCCAAAAGTTTGTTTCAAAATATAATTTCCCATTTAGATGAACCAGAACTCCTGATACCAGATCAAAAGAAAAAGTACAGTATGATCCCAGAACATCTTTTGTGTGATCCCAGAACATCTTGTGTGTGCCAGAAAGCAAGACTATGTTCAAAGACAAATGAGGTCACATTGGGAAAAAATAAACATAAAAAGGGATAATGATAGTAATGGGTTATAATACATTGTACAAAGATAGAATCAATGAATTTATAAAGATATTCAAAATATGGGGTGGGAAGTGAGGAAGAGCTCTTCTGTATAGAAGGATGATATAGGATAAGTATGGAAAGAATGATAGACTAAGAAATTTATATTTTTTAAACTACTAATCTAATAACTAATTCAGTTAAGGATCCCCAGGATAGCAATTGTATGAAAGACTGCTAAGAATCAAGAGATTTGTAGAAAATACCTTCCCACAGGTTTGTTTCATCAGTGTTTTACAGTTTTCAGAGTACGAGTCTTTCACCTCTTTGGTCAGGTTTATTCCTAGGTCTTACTATTTTTGGTGCCATTGTAAGTGGGACTGAGTCCTTTATTTCTCTTTCTGGTGTTTCATTAATGGTGTATAGAAATGCAACAGATTTCTGTACATTGATTCTATATCCTGTGACTTTACTGAATTTGTGTATCAGTTCTAGCAGTTTTTTGGTGGAGTCTTTCAGATTTTCTATATAGAGTATCGTGTCATCTACAAATAGTGAAAGTTTTACTTCTTCCTTGCTGATCTGAATGCTTTTTATTTCTTTTTGCTGTCCAATTGCTGTGGCTAGAACTTCCAGTGCTATGGTAAATAATAGTTCACCTCCATATTTCTTACCATGTGTTTATCATCTTTATAAACCTAAATAAAACTTGAATAACCTTTTGAATCCATTTACATACTATCTTAAGTCCACTGGCATTATATACACAATGCTAATGCCAATAAAATGTATCATTCTAAATGGTCTTAACTCCTATGCAAAAACTGCAAATTTCCAACCCACTTCTCTCAGAAACAAATCACTAGATCCTCCTGAAAGTGGATGAACTGTTTAATAAGCAAGGCATTGTGGTTGAATGGTTGCTAGGACAAAATCCAGTGTGAAGGAAGACCATGATAAGGCATTCCTTAGGAAAGTCAGTTCTTAGGCAGCAGTGAGAGTTGTTTTTTAATATTAGCCAAGTAGATAGCTTTTAAATGGATTGAGCATTTTACCTGCATTCTCTCATTTTAACTTCATAACAACTCCATGAAATAAGCACCAGAGATGAGAAAACTGAAGCTCAAAGGATGCACAATTTACCCAAAGATAACCAGATATGAAACCAGATTTATCTTGTTCTAAATCCATTTTTTTACTATTCTCCATACCTGAATAAATGGAGGATGAATGAAAATATCTATTCTAATTAGCACATCCAAATCTTGCTTCATTCTGTAATCCAAGCAGTTTCATAAAAGTAGAATTCAGATTCACTCAAGATGAACTGTCAAATTGTTCTAGATTGCCTCAGAGGTTGTTTTATCTAATAGTCCAGATTTTTGAAACTTTTGAGAAATGATGACAGAGCATATATAAGACATAGAGAATGTTGTAAACAAGGAATTCTGGCCTGGGAGATGAGCCAGAGAGATTAAAAAGTCCATAAACCTCCAGAGGGATATAACAAGTCTGATATACCTCTATAGTAAAGGCAGCATGTCTCTCTAGTTATAAATCACTGTGCATAATGGAGATGTTTGGGGGGAAGAATTTTTTTCTAATAGTATACACTCATGAAAATGATTATAAAATGCTGTGTTTTTTCTAATAAGTCACAATTTAGGTAGGTGATATTATTTGTTTAGTAGAGAATTTGAAATGCAAGCACAAATGTAGTGCTTGCATTTCAAGCCCAACTGGACTAAAGCATAATTAAGAGGTCTGATAGAAGGGCATTCTCCTATAATTGCCATCATTAGCATCATTCTTTTGTGTTTCAAATTGTTTACTCCAGGAGACTTCTACTCAACTGTAAAGTATTAACTGGAAGGGATAAATATATAGCAAATTACTAGATATTTGGTAATCATAAATAGAAATTTCATGAAGGAATGGGAAATGGAGAAATTTGGCTTTGGTTATGAAAAATGAATGAGAAGTGGCTGATACAGGTATGCAGCTAAGCTGGGGTAGCTCATGCTGATCAATCACTTCAAAGGCTGGTAACAGTAGAGAAGCTCCTAACCCAGTATCAGGTGGAATCTAGAAGCACAAATTTTAGTATGCTTGGGGTGAGCCGAGGTCCATGACTTTCTATTTTCCATCACAGTTCCCAGGGCAAATGTCCCAGATTTTATCTTTTGAAATGTGTTCGAGGACCTATAGCAGAACTAGAATATTTCCCCAAATGTGAACTCAATTTATTGAGGTATTGAAAATACACCTAACCATCACAGCTCCCCTCTCTGTGTGGGGTGGGCGCTTCTCTAAACTATGCACAATTACTGTGCTGCCCACATCCTACCCTCAACCTAATTGCAAATGTAACCAACAGGAGAGAAAATTCTACTATGCCAGTGGTAGGTGGTATTCTAAGATGGCTCTCGAGATTATGACTCCCTGATCTATGTATGCTATATAACTTTTCCCCATAAGTGTGGACAGGACCTGTGACTACAATGGAGGCTACTTCCATGATTAGGTTACATCATAGTGCTAAAGGTGGGGAGAGGTATTTTTCAGATGTGATTAAAGTTCCTAATTAGCTGACTTGTTAAGCAAGAGGGAGATTATCCTGGATGGGCCTGACCTACAAAAGAAGGCCTACAGGTGAGCACCACAGAAGAAGACCTATAAGCCAGAGGCTAGAAGTGAGATAGAGTGACATTCTTCTTGCTGGGATTGAAGAAGCAGTCACGGTGAGTTCTATAGCTACAAGGAAATGAATTGTTCCAATGACCCTGTGAATGTGGAAGAGGATCCTGGCCTTGGAAGTGGCCTCCACTGATCCCAGATTGCAGCTTTAGGAGACCTACCAGAGAGCCTAGATTTGTGGAAACTGAGAAACTCATACTTATCCCATGATAATTTTTATAAACATTTGATATGTTTATCTTCCCAGGGACTCTGGCCATTTTCAGATATCTGTGCACTACTGCAGAAGTCAGCAGCTACTTGAGAGGCAGGCTGAGGCCTGCAGAGTTTGAAGGAAACAACACTATGTTGTTTTTGTTGTTGTTTTAACTTTCAAAACATGCTCCTGAAGATGATGTGAGTGGTACTCTTGTGAAATTCCATGTTTTCCACTTTAAAGGCCATGCTAGAAGAAGATAGAGGACTTTGTTGTCCACAAGGGTTTACGACAAGCTCGGATATAGGATGTGGCACAAGAGAGGTTTCCCATCATGTTAGTTTGCTAGGGCTGCTGTAAGCAAGTGCCACATGCTGGGTGGTTTATCAAGAGAAATTTGTCATCTCCATTCTGGAGACCAGAAGCCCCACATCAAGGTGTAGATAGGGCTGAGAATCATGAGGGACTGTTCAGCATCTCTCTTTGGTTCATAGACAGCCATCTACTTGCTGGCCTTCCACATCAACCTCCTGTGTCTGTTTCTGTCTCTGAATTTCCTCTTTTTTAAAAGATTATTTATTTTTTTATTTGAGAGAGAGCAAGCAAGAGAGCATAAGCAGGGGAAGCGGCAGAGGGAGAAGCAGACTCCCCCTGAGCAGGGAGCCTGATGCAGGGCTCAATCCCAGGACCCTGGGATCGTGACCAGAGCTGAAGACAGATGCCTGACCAACTGAGCCATCCAGGCATCCCAAATATCCCCTTTTTATAAGAACAACAATCATACTGAATTAGGGCATACCTGAAGACCACTTTTGAACATGATTCTATTAAACCCTGATTCTACTTGAAATTCTGTCTTCAAGTAAGAACACATTCTGAGGTACAGAGGGTTAGCATTTCAATATGTCTTTTTTTGAGGAAACAATTCAACCTATAATACCCACCACATAGTGAGGAGAAAAGCATCCAGGGACTGTGCATCTCACCCACAGGGCAGGCAAGGCCTGTCACATCTATATGGAGGCAGGAAACAAAGGTGACCCCTCCCAATTTATAACCTTGGGGGAAGAAGGCAGGATAAAGAAAAACCAAGAATCTTGAATTTTGACTGCATATTTAACTTTGTTCCTTCAGCTGAAACAGAATGACCTTCCTGGATGTGGAAAGATTACGATTTGTTTTTCCTCCTTTTGAGACTGAAAATTAGAGCTTGTGAGAAAGTTGAAAAATAGGAAAGTTTTATTTCAGATTAGATGAATTGCAGTGTGTAAATACTTTTACTAACGCCGTGTGTGCTAGCTAGTTTCTAGAGTACCTGAAATGTGCGCCATGTGGTATTCAGAGGAACAATCTAAGATCTTCACTTGGTCCTCAAATCCAAATCAATGGACTATCATTGTCTCTGATTATGCATGCAGTAACTGTGCATACTAAAATATTGCCTTATGTCTAAACAAACCTGGATCAGATCAAATAAAGTTGTTTGTTTGCTCGGTTTGATACAAAATATTCAATTACTAAGACTTTACTGAATAGGTTTATTAAACAGAAGGTCTACTCAGCCTTTCCACTGTTGACTGGCTTCTTAGTTAATAATTTTGTAAAAATATAAATCAATCTAACACAAAGCATTGGAATCCCTTCTTTTCTGAATATAATTTAAATCCTTAATTTAAAACATTATACTATATTCTTAGTTTAAGTTTGATTTTTCAAATAATGCCTTTATGGCCTACTATATTGATTTAAGTAACAATAACATTGATGAGTAATTCTTTATTACCAAAAGTTTAATGTCTCACATATATTCTTTAATTGAGTTACTAATATTATGACAGTATTAATGCCATACATTTTCAGACTAAAGCAGATCTCATTTTCAAAATGAAAAATTAATTCTCAAAACAAAATTTAAAAGTACTATGCTTAAAGCATTAATTGCTATTTCCTCCTTGCAAACTGCCGCAGTATTTTTCCACTCTGCCCTAACAATCCAAGAGAAGAAAAGAGATGGTGGAAACTTTCTGACATGAAAAATAACAGTTAGGGGTTGTATGTTTCTTGGAAGACATTGGCAACTTTCCAGGAATATGGCAAAAGCGACTAGGATAAATCTAACAATGAACATAAAACCAATCTGGTTGTTGAGCTGGTTAAATGCTCATTCTCAAAGTTTCTGGTAGAAATAAAGGTGATAAAATCAAACATGAAATATGTTCTCCTAAATTCAGGAGTGTTAGACTGACTTTATATACTTAATGAAAGGAGGCAAGCCATGGATGACTTCACTAAACTTAGAGAACCCACAGAATAGCCAAGTATTTGCTGAGATAGGCATGGAAAATATGAATCTGCTAATTCAAGGGTAGAATAGGAAGGGTGATTACCATGGATTATGTTATAAGTGAAGACCAGAAAGTCACAGTGACCTCTCCAAGTGGAAATGCAGTTTAAGGTATGCAGGTATGCAGTTTAAGGTATGGTCATAATTAAACTTCCAGAACCTTCTTTCTTAGCCAGATCATCAACAACTTCTATGGGCCCTATCCAGCAGCAGTCTGCTGAGGGACTCGCCCAAACAAACCCCTCACTGGTATTTGTTATTGACACAAAACAAGCAGCTCCACTAGGCTGGATGCAAACAGAATAGGCCACAAAAGGGGTGAGGAAGAAGGTATGGCAGGAATTTTGATGCTAGCCAAATCCAGCTCTTAATGCTCACCCCTGGCCCCTGCTCCTAGCCTGCTATCCTTCTGACCCTCAGGGAGAGGCTATCAGGAAATCACAAGGAAACAAACACGGCCCCACACATTTCTGTGCACTTAATCTCCTGTTTGAAAGGCAGGGGAAGGAGCCTTGTTGAGTCAAAGATGAAAGATGTTTTTGAAAGTCAGACTGATGGAAGAATGCCCTGTAAAAAGATAAAAGACCTTGCTTTAAGAGAGCTCCTTTTCATTTTTACCTTAGAAAGGTTTGCCTTTTATGTTTCTCTGAAGTCATTCAATGAGAGGACAACAATCTCCAATGGCATATCTTCCGTTATAGAGAAGGAAAAGCTATGGCACTGGGACTCAGTAAGGAAATAAAAAATTGAAGATAAACAAGATGTTCTGATACCAAGCAAACCTGATGACTCATTTTGTAATAAGTGAGCAGCCACTTCCAGATAAAATACATTTTGTCATCCTAGTTATTTTGTCATTTGTCAACTGACCCATCTTTCAGACATTCAGCTATTCAAAGAAGCAATGCAGTAATGGCACAGAATATTTTGAAATGTTACCTGATAATATTTTTCTTTCTTTTTTTTATTCCTTTGATGCCCTGTGGTGTTCTACCTTGAAGACTAGATCCTCAGGCAGAGCCTCTGATGGGATGGAGGACACACACAAAATCCCAGGAAAGGAAAAGGTCAAATGATTGTACTCTAAGTTCCTAAGAGATGCTGGTAAATCTATAGCAGCCGTAATAGTCCAGATAGAATTACTCCATGAAACTTCCGAGGTGGGAAGAATGAGGATCAGAGCAAAGCCCTTAAGAACATAAGTAGGATCAGCTTGGCTGAGCAGGATAATTGGAGGGCGTATACTGCAAGCTTACACCTCCGTGAGTAGGTGAGAAGAGAAGTAGCCCCATCATCTTACACATGCCCACCAGGACCAATTGCCTCAGTAGGGATGGAGATGGGGTAAGGAGACCACAGAAATACCTAGATAGGTTTGGTTACATGAAAACATAGTGATGAATGCCTGATTCTTTGGTAGAACTCCCAGAGGAGACAAGCCTCTAGAATGCCTGCCTTCTAACAGTGAATAGCAGTCACACTACAGGTGTGTTCATGTGGAGTGTCTATGAACACAGCTCTGAGGCTCCTGGGGAGAAGGAAAGGAGATGACAGGGGAGCAAGAAGAGGGCAAAGGCACCAAGCATCAGCCAACATCTCCAGGGGCCTTGGCTGGAGAAGGTAAGAATGTTCACAGCAGGTGCCAGGAAGCCTGAGCTTGAAGAGCAGATGCATGGGGAAGGACACCTGCAAGATGGAGTCTACCCACCTTCCTTGCCAAGGAAGCCAATGGGACAGAGGACCCTCTCCCTAAAGGTTACATCACATGGAGGCCCTTTGTTCAGACAAAAAAATTGAGGGGGAAGAGGAGGAGAGAACCCTGAATTTTGAATATTTCCCCAAAGGGCCAAAATTTTAATTCATCAGATTAAAAGAATGAAAGTTACAACTGAGGTTTAGATGAAGGCACCAGAATATAGAAAAATAGGTTTGGAATTCCCAAGTCATATATCCATATTCATAATTTACAAAAGAAATGAAAACTTTTGAACTGCTCTTGGGCCACTCAGCCAGGCCAAAGATATAAAAGGAGACCTAGAAGAAGGGGAAGGGTTACTTGTGAAGATGTGTGTATGAATCCCTGCAGGGAGGGCCCACTTTTTCTTCCTCAGAGATGACTCAGGAAGATGGGACACAGAGACCTGGGCTCCCAACCTCATTCACACTCAAAGAAGCTAGACCAGGCTGTGGCAGCCAAGGATGACCCATATGCAGGGGTAAGGGAGGTGTTTCTGGGGACCAGATGAGGGCCAGGTGTGAGACAGATGGAGCGAGCTGAAGTCCTAGACCTTAGGACTAGAGGTTGGGGGGCACCCCAGGAGCCAGAAACCAAAAGTAAAGGTCAGTAGGTAAGATTCTGAGTGGCAACCTGGCCCACTTGAATAAAGATGCATCCATGAGGCCCAGCACCAACACAGAGACAAGGTCCCCAGAGGTTCTAATCTCATAAGGGCCCATGAAAGTGCCCTTGAGGGAAAGCTGTCGCCTCTGCCACACAAGGAGTCTGAGGCCAAAGTTCTCTTATCCCCTCATCTCTCCTCCCTCCTAGGCTCCTTCGAGCTTCTGCAAATTCCCTTTGAGCAGGAGCCTGGCTGAAGAGAGTAAAAGAGATCAATTGAGAGAGGATAGACAGAGGCTGCTAACATCCTCTTCCTCAAGGTCAGGCATAGGATGACCTCTAGCCTGAACTGGGCAAGAAATAAAAATTGTAGAACTGATTAAAATCCTGGCCCGGATATCACAGTTACGAAGCTGAGACATGCGTACTACTACCTCAAGTGCCCACGGGACTGACGCTTACCTAAGACAGCGGGGGTAAAAAAAAATCAGAGTCTGTTGAAATTTTATACAGAAGTGGGGGAAGGGCTTTAATCCCTGAACAAAATTTATGGGCAATCAGTGAGAAGAAATTCGGGGTCATGATTTGATTATAAGTGCTTGCTCAGCATAATCATCACACTAAGCCTTCTGTCAAAAAAAGGGAGTGAGAAAAGGAAGCAAGGGAAGGAAGCAAGCTGGCTTCAAGTGTGGGAAGAGATGAACAGCACACCGGGTGCACCTGCCCCTGTGTGCACTTACTGAAGTGACATGGAAAGCACAGGACACTGCCTGGCCCTGCGCTGTGGCCCTTCCTCTGTCACACTGTAGTGCCCCTACTTTCTACCTTCAAACCTCCGCCTCTATTTTTAAATATGTAACTTAAGTTTATTGATACACAGTCCTACGTAGGTTGGGTCAATGTGCAGCTAAATGAAACAATCATCTACATCTAAATCTACATTTATAATCAGAGATGAGATAACCATATGGTGATTTTCTGATGCTCTCAATGTCACTAGACGGAACTGTGAACTAGATGGATATAGCCCGCTAAATTACAATTTCAAAAGAATGAAAGATAATGTCAACACAACAAGCTCATACTTGGGATCTGTTCATTAAAAATACAAGGAGCAAACAAAGTGAGAACAAACAAAGAGGGGGAACGGGGGTAAATGAGCATAAGGAACAGACATGGGGGGTAGGGAAGATGGAAAATTGATGAAGCCTGCAGGGGCTTGAGGACAGAATCAGGCCACTCCTGCCCCATCCATGCTCGTGTCCACTCCCTGTTCCCCAGGGTCCCTGCAGCCCAGCCAGCGGCCTGTACTCTTCCCGGGCGTGGTGAGCAGCCTCCTTCTCGGAGAGAATGGAGTCAGGCTCCGTTCCTTGTGGTGTCCGGAGTCTGCCAATCACAGCACAAGGCTCCTTCCTAGACACTGTATGCTGCAAGGGCCTTCTGCTGCATCCCTATCCCCAACTTCTGACATGTCCTAGTGTGCGGTTGGCTGCCCCTACCCTGGGCCCTGTGGAAACACTTACAGAAGCAGCTGAAGCCTGTTAATTTTTTATTCTGCAGCTAGCTTCCCAACATACACGTAACCATCCTTTTGGCAACCAAGTGATTATGTGCCAGTGACACAAAACAAACATGAGTTAATTTAAAAGAGATTAAAATATGTTCAAGTTGTAAACATCTAACACCGAACATGAAAAAAAAAAAAGCCATTAAAGCATGCATCTTAGAAAATTGTCCAACTCGAGGACCAAAACAAAAATTAAAAAGGAAGGAAACGTAGTGTTAAATTCTCCTAACTAGCAAAGTAAAAGTAAAAACTCCCAGAGCATCTTCAACTATCCAGGGATTTACTGTAATTAAGTAGAAAGCGTTCTTTACCACCTAGCTTCAGCTCTCCAAATCCATCACGATCATGCTTTTTAAAAATAGTACCTAGTCTGGAAAACAAGCGGATCTCCAGACCTCTGAAAGGACTTCTCCAACGGCACTTTCAACAGAGAAGAAATCGGTGGCCGGTCGAGGAAACTGTGATTTGATTGCTGTAATCCTTAGCTAGGAAAAGCCCAATCCAAATTAATCCTTGTGGCTGTATGCAGATTTCACAGCTTCAGTTTAGCTTTTACGTCTGTTGTAACAGGAACTAGCTGGCTCTGTTAGTCATCTGGTTTCTGAATATTTTTTTTTAGCATCTTATTTTCTTATAAACTGCTGGTCATTCTGCTGTCAAATATATGTAAGGTATAAAATAGCTCTGAGTCCCTTTCAATTGTGCCAATTACATCAACATACGTTACAGGATTTGGCAGTAATATTAATATATCAAAGTACCAATGAAACCATATGCGCAAGGGTATTCATCCAGCTGTGTTTGTGTACTTCTCACATCTGGCACCAAGGGAGAAAAACAGATACTATCCAATAAGACCAAATTTGGAAGGAGCTTCTGTTTGAAAGGCTAGCAGAACAGAGGATGGCAATATGAATGAGTAAATGAATTATGAAATATGTATAATGTAACAATACAAGGAAATTGCTATAAGGCTCATATCTACTGATGCTATTAGAAAATATACCCATAGATTTTATAACATGAGCATATAAGTATCCATACTGGTCCTTAGCAGAGTAATTGGAAAAAAATTATTATTATTGATTTTTAAGTTCATTTTCAGATAAAAAATATATATAATTTAAAAACATCTAATATAGAAAGACAAATACGTTTCCTCAAATAATTTAAAAATAAATTTATTGGGGCAGCCCGGGTGGCTCAGTAGTTTAGCACCGCCTTCCACCCAAGGTGGGATCCTGGAGTCCTGGGATAAAGTACCGGGATCGAGTCCCACGTCGGGCTCCCTGCATGGAGCCTGCTTCTCCCTCTGCCTGTGTGTGTGTGTATGTCTCTATGTGTGTGTGTGTCTCTCATGAATAAAATCTATAAATAAATAAGTAAATAAATAAATATATTTATTTATTTATCGATACAGCAGCACACCACATGGGCTCTTCTCTCCCTGCTTTGTTGATTTCCATCTACTGCCACCCTGTCTCCAGCTCTAGCTGAAAGCCATACCTTCAGCACTAAATACAAAGCCTCAGGTTCTGTCCAGTGTGCTTAGGTCAGGGGTGTACCTGTGGGAGCTCGAATCACATTCTTTATTTCAGTTATTCTTCATTTTCATCCACTTACCCGCTCCATCTATTGGCCATGCTTCTCTGCCCCACTCTATGTCCTGGAAGGTGGACCCAATGGACCACATCCTGAAGCTCCCTGTCCTCTGACCTCGAGGTGGGTTTAGACAATGGGAGGAACCAGTCGGAGGTTAGTGGGGGCCGAAGAGAGGGGCTGAGGGGGGTTGGGAGCATCCCTCCTCCCTCTGGCCCTCCTTTGGGATCTCCAGTTCTGGCCTGGTCATGGCTGGACAAGCGGCTCCATTTCTCATCGGCCTCTGTCCCTGTAGACCTAATGACAGAAACAGCTGGTGGCTCCTCGCTAGTCTTCTTCAGACTGCTCTGCAAACACTCCCCTCATCCACGCCTCCTCAGCCTTCCCTCAGAGGATGCTTTCTGAAACCTGAACTGACACACTAGGATTACAGGGTTCTTTTCCCTGAACAGCAGGATGATGCGGGAAGTCCTCATGGAAACGTTCCCTCTCTTGTAATGACCTATGTCCTCGAATCTCGTGATCCTCTTGCATGGGAGTCAGCAGAAGAGACTGACAACCCTTGCCTTGCAGGTGGTGAAAGCAGCAGCGTGGGCGTGGGGCAGAATGCTAAGGAGGGACACCTGGAGAGCAGGTAGGCTTTCTTCCCCCTGCGCCCACTCTGAACTGTGGAGGAGTCTCCGGATTCTGGAAAGAAAACACCAGCCAAGGCTGGGTGGTGAGGGGCAGAGCTAGGGGCAGGTCTGAGAGCCAGGAGAACAGGGCTGGCAGGAGGTGGGTGGTGGTGGGGTCAGAGAGGCTGTGAACCTGTGGATTGAGACACCCGCTAATAAAGACGGCTCAGTTAGACACCTGGGTCGGCAGCACCTCAGGGCAGATGGAACTAAACCACAGGGGGGCACTTTTCAAGAGGCCCAGAGCTCAGACTCAACTGAAGAAAGAGAGAGGTGAATTGATAAAGCCTAAACTCTGAAGTAACAGAGTGGACCTGCAAATATTGAAGATTATGGTTTTGCTAGAAAAGCATTCTTCTCTCTTTGTGAGTGGCTACTTAATACATTTTTTTTTTCAACTGCACCAAAGTCGGGGCACCTGGATGGCTCGGTGATTGAGCGTCTGTCTGCCTTTGGCTCACGTCATGATCCTGGGGTCCTAGGATCAAGTCCCCCATTGGGCATCCTGCAGCCTGCTTCTCCCTTTGCCTGTGTCTCTGCCTTTCTCTCTGTGCCTCTCATGAATAAATAAATAAATAATAAAATCTTAAAAAAAAAGCACTAAAGTCTCCCGGTGGCTTGAATTAATTCAAAGTCACAGGAAACTATAGAATCCTTTCTATTTAATTAGATAAAACTTTGGTTTAATTGTGAAACTGGCTCTTAATTGCATACACAATTATATATTGTATGGATATATTTATGTTATGATTATATACATTTATAAACCATACATACATATCAGCAGATCCACCCACATCCCTGTATTTGTTCCTTTCAATACATATGTGTGTATTGTTCTATGCTTCACCCCCACACTGTAGGGTCAAATAGACTTGGAGAGAATTCCTCTCACCTGCTATGCTTAGCACATTGCACATAGGTGTTTAAAAGATCTGTAACAAAGAAATACCCACACTTTTACCTTGTTTATTACAAATTTAAGTAAAGCTAAATAAAGGCTTGGTATATATTGTTTTCCAGAATAGAAAGCAAAAGTGAAATAAAAAATCTGCATCAATGTTTCTATGCAGAAAATATAAACTTTCATTTTAGCTTTTATTTGAGGTGGAGGTTGCTTTACATTTATAAAAAAGATTCATGGTATTCTTCTACATATTTAGTGCTGAGTAATGCTCATGTTTGCCTTACGTTCTCTGTTAGTCTTTTTTTAAGATAATACAGACATTTTCAAGCAAAAATAAACTGAGCAGCGTACTAGCATTATAGAAACACAGTGGTAGGCAGTAAATGATTTATGAAACTATCCTCTCTGGATAATGCAACAGTGTTATACATACACAATTACTTTAACAAAATTTGGAAGGCAAACATGAATAGGAATGCCTACTACAGTCAATATATGTCAGTCTTTAAAAAAAATTATTTCTGAGCACAGTGGTTTTTCTCTTTAAAAAAAAAAAAAAAGCTCCCATTCTATCAGAATTGAAAACATTCCAAAGATATAAAAAGCTGTCATATTCTTAAAGACCAACAGAGGAAAGGATTTGGCAGACATCCATTCCAATCCTTGATGTCAGTTAAATATTTTTTAGAGGTAATCTAGATCCCTACGAGTGAAGATCACGCAAAAAGCCCATTTCAGCTCTCAGTGATACAAACCAAAGATGCAATTCAGCTCTCTTCATGGCTTTTTCTTTCATTATTTGACTGCTTCAATCTTTCACCTGAGTATTTTCCAAGTTTTCCACATACATCTTTAATAGAGGAATCCTGGACCCAACCACACGCAGAACACCACCTCACTCCCATAAAGTTAACTCCCATAAAATCAGCCACTCAGGGAATAGTCAAGAACCAGGAGGCAGCTGTGCACACAAGGTACTTGAATCCATGCTGACACGCCTCAGCTGAGCCCTGAAATCTACTTAATCTCATTGTAGACAAAATTCCACTGGCCATAACTACCTAGTTTTCACTCTGCACATTAACATAATAAAATAAATGGCCGGACACTGTGTGATCATGTCCGGATGGTAGGAAAAAGTGAGAGCTGCCTGTGGCCACGAACACAGACGAGCAGGAAAGAAGCAGAATCGCTTCTACGGATGTTACCAGAACCCCAGAGTTTGATAATTCCAGAGGCCCCTAATAATAACACTCATTTGTCTTCTGCTTGATAGCTCAGGAAAAACGCTTTTAGTTGTCTACACATATATCAACATCACTATAGTTACAGAAATACAGAAACTTATTTAAACCTGCCAATAGCCAGGGGGACGCACACTATCAGCCTATGTTCCCCAGATCTAGGGCTCTGAGAGCTTAAGATGCCAAAGAGAGAGAGTGCCATCCACCCACCAAAGAGCAAAGCCAGACTGCAGACCTTCTGACCCCCAGTTACTGAGCCCTCTCATTTACACAAGACACACTCAGCATTCTTAGACTCCCAGTTGCTTTTCACTCACTCTGTCTATTCCTGCCTCCTAAAATTGTATTTCTTCTTGCAAACTGCACTGGGCTTTCTATGAATCAGCTCAGGAAACCATGATTGAAATGCTGCAGACCAAGCAGCTTAAACAACAGACATTTATTTTCTCACAGCTCTGGAGACTGGAAGCCCCAAATCAAAGTGCTGACAGGGCTGGTTTCTCCAGATACCTCTCCTTGGCTTGGAGACGGCCACCTCCTCATGGTGTCCTCTCTCTGGGTCACTGTCCTGGTGTCTTCCTCTTTGTCAGGCACTACCCTTAAACCTTAGTACCTCTTTAAAGGTGCTCCTCCAAATGGTCATATTGGGGGTTAGGGCTTCAACATATGAATTTTCAGTGAACACAATTCAGTCCATAACAAAATTCTAAGCCACTTTCCTCAAAAAGCATATTTATTCTCAAAGCCTCAACTACACATCCACAGTGATGAATGCCATGTCTGTTTCCCCAGGCCAGGGTTCTTACTTGTGTACACTAACACATTTATCTACAATTACAAATATTCCCTTCCTGGTGCCTTGTTAACTGAGACTCAGCTTGTCTCAAATCGAACTCATTGTCCTCTTGGTCAAACATTTTCTTTTCCCCTATATTTGCCTCAATCAATGGCTCGATTTGCTTTGAACTACCTTTGAGTGTTTTCTCCCTTTCTCCATTCTCAGACCAACCAGCAAGTATCACTGACTCTCCATTTAAAAAGGTATTTGCATCTATTCCTTTCCTTCTTTTAACCCACTACCGAAATCATGGCCTTTATAGCCTCAAACCTGCATAACTTCAGTAATCTCTATTATTTCCGTACCCTGTTGGTAGAACCCTAAGATGCTCCAGCGATGACCCACATGCTAGCCAATTCCCTCCTCTGAGCACAGAACAGATCTACCAATATGATAGTATAGAACTTCCCTGATTAGATTAGATGTTAACTTTAAGATAGCATTAATAACACAACCAGGTTAGTCCAGACCCAACAAAGTGAGCCCTTGAAATAGATGAAATACTTCCTGGTGAAAACAATTCCACAAAAAACAGACTCTCTGTTGCTGGCTATGAATATAGAAGGAGCCATGTGTCCATGAACACAGGTAGCCTTTAGGACCTTAAAGTGGCCCCTGGCTAGTAGCCAGAGAGGAAATGGGGTCCTTAGCCTTAAAACTGCAAGGAACTCAATTCTGCTCAGCCACCCGAGTTTCAAGAATGACCTCAAGTTCCAGATGAGACCACAGCCCTGGCCAATACCTTGACTTCAACCTTAGGAGATCATGAGAACAGAATAAATTTGTTGTCTAAGACTCCTGAGCCATGAAGACTATGAGATCATAAACAGGTGTCATAAGGCCCGAAGTTGGGGTAATTTGTTGTACAACAATAAAAAAATAATATTATGTGATTTCTCCCTCTAATTGATTATCCCTGCCAAACTATCATTCCTCATTCAGTTAGTTCATTAGGAACTCACTAAAAATGTTAGTTTCATGCCCTTTTGCCAGCCTCATTGAACATAATCATAATGTAGAGAGCCTATGTTCTGAATATACACACACGCATGCACACATGTGTACACACATAGGTACCTTTTGGAAACATGACCAAACTGTTAAAAGTACATAACAAGAGTTTTACATATTTTGAAAGGTATTCCATTCCACTTGTTTTGATACAATGTGATATATAAATGCAAAATTTTAATAAAAATAGCTAATAACACAGAAAATCTAGCAGCATTTATACTTTCAAGGGTTGAGTTTTATGCTCCAGCATTCTTCTTCCCCACCATCTTTATCCATGCTATTGAAACTTAAATTTTAATAAAATGTATCACTGTGCATTGTAAATTTTAATTGAAATGTAACCAGTTTTCAAAGAACCTTAATTTTGGCCCCACCTGAGACAGCCAAACTAGTCTCCCAATTTGCAATAAAAGTTTTCATTTCAGGCATGCCAATCTTCTGCTTTGTGCACCTCTGCTTGACATGATTCTTTTTCAAACTCATTTGCTTTCTCATCAATCCAAAGGCCACATCTCCTGCAAGACTCATCTAAAAAAGCCCCATTTGTTAATTCATTAACTATGAAACATGTATTGAGTACATAGAAGTATACTTTGTATGAAGAGTAGGATGAGGGAGATTAAAAGTGACATTTTCCATAGGAAGTTGGTTAAGTACAGTAAATATGCACAATGGAGTATTATGCAGCTATAAAAATAAATGAGGAAAATCTCTATAAACAATATGAATCAGGGTGCCTGGGTGGCTCACTGGATCGAGCGTCTGCCTTCAGCTCACGTCATGATCTCAATGTCCTGGGATTGACCCCATGTTGGGCTCCTAGCTCCATGGGAAGTCTACTTCTCCCTCTGCCTCTCCCCCCTGCTCATGCTCACTCTTTTTCTCTCTCTGTCTCTCACAAAAAATAAATAAAAATCTTTTTGTTTTTAAGATTTTATGTATTTATTCATCAGAGACACACAGACAGAGGTAAAGACATAGACAGAGGGAGAAGCCAGCTCCCTATGGAGCAAGGAGCCCAACATGGGGCTCGATCCCTGGACCCTGGATCACACCTTGAGCCAAAGGCAGATGCTCAACCACTGAGCCACCCAGGTGCCCCAATAAATAAAATTCTTTAAAACAACAACAACAACAACAAAACCAAAAAACACAATATGAACCAATACTGGTCAATATTGATCTCTATTCTATAAATGTCTCTATAAACAGTATGAGTGAAATTGTCTAAAAGTGCACGTGTATAGCTAGTTCTCTTTTGCTTAAGGAAGGAAGGGAATAAGGAAGCAGACACTTTTACCCATCTTTGCAAAGCAAACTCAAGAGGGACAGATCAGAAACATGGAGCTGACTGAACAAAGTGGTGGAGGCAGAAGGAGGGAGTTCCACTTTTCTCAAGGTACCTTTTGGAATAGATTTTGCCTTTGGAATTAGGTTAATGTTCCACATACTCCAAAAATAAAAGATAATCAAACAAGATGGGAATGTGAGAAAATTTTTTAAGTGAAAGCAAACTGCAACAAACAATCCCAATTGTATTCCAAATGAATGGCATTACCTCACTGAAAGGAGAAAGAGAGAAGAGTGAGAGAGAGGTACTCCAAGTAATCTATATGCATAGTATTTGACTGCAGTACAGCTTGAACTGGTCTTTTCCCCACACCTAAATTTTGTTGGCTTCTTGGTATATAAGTAATTTAAGGCCATTTTCTATGTGGCTTTGATCCCCTATTGTTTTAGCAAGACTCATAACAAGCCTGTAGTCAGTTTCCATGTTTCCTTTAAGTAGGTTTTTTTCTGCCTAAAGTACACAGTATAGAAATAGAGACTTAACTATCTTGAATGTAAGGGGAACCTTTACTTCACGACCATCTGCCTGGTCTAAAAAGGTCACTGTTTTTTCTTAATGTGGCTGCATATGGTTATCAGAGAAAGTTATTTTAAACTCAATATATAAATACCTGTAATCACAAAATCTGTACCTAGAACTTGAGTCTCCCTTCCCCTTTCTCTCCTTCTGTCTCTGTCTCCCTCTACCTCTATGTAAACAGAGATGCCCAGCACTCCATGTATTGGAGTGGATTTGTGAGCTGGATTTGTGAGCTCTGATTGAACCAGAACATGGAAAGCTAACATAATGATGACAGAGATGCCACATGCAGAAAGACATAGGGTAGGATGACTTCTTTGTGATTTGATTTAACCTTTCTACTTATTTTCTTACATGTTCATCATTTATTTTATTTTCTTTCTGATTGTTAGTTCTGTTTTATATAATGCTTCTGGTCCTTCCTTAATGCCTAGCTATTTTCACTTCTTGTTGGGTTGGAGATACAAGTTTCAAGTAAGCTTCTCCCTTATTTTCCAAGTGGTTTGGGATCATAGATCCAGAAAGCCATGTCAGCCAGAGTTTTATATAAAATAAATATAAGAAAATTATAAATATGTGACACTTCCCTATGAGAAAAAAAGTCTGTGGTATTACATTTCTGATCAGGCTTTATAAAAATCAGTGTTGTTGGCTCTTAGTATTAAATTTACTTCTAAATTCTCCATGTCACTCATATTTCTCAATATGAGTCATTCTGTCAATCATTATTTTATGTGTTTGTGTATATATGTGTATTTACTTCTATATATTTATTTGTTAATATATAGAAAGGAAAGAGGAAAAGTTATATAGAGAGGAAAAGTTAAATAAAATACATTTCCTCGAGGGTCCCTGGTGACCCATAGACCCTGTTGCTCATCCAGGAACACAGTAGTTTTAGTTCCAGTTAAGTTCCAGTTTAGTTCCACCTTTCTTGCTTAAACTCTCAAGTAGTTCACCATGGAAATTTTTAAAAAGAAATAGCTAAGAACCAATTCTTCCAAGACATTCCTAAATAACTGGGTTATTTTTATTAGTTTTTCTCTTAATGTATGGAAAATAAGCTTCATAAGTCCCCTCACTAGTAGTATATTCAAAATATTCTTATAACCTAAATACAAAGGTAGAATAAGAATTCTGAGACGGGTTATTCTAGTGAATCTTAGTCTACGAAACTATAAAATCTGTAAACTGGTGAATGATGCTGGCCAAGGCACTCAGGTAGTTTGGAAATTCTCACTTGCAATAAATGATATTTCTAGAGGGCTGCAGGGCTAGAGGGAGACCAGACTCCCCTCTCTGGAGAGGTCATGGCACTTTGTGGTAAAGGATTGACTTGTGCTAATCCCTGTAGGGCAATTTTCAATATAGGTAATTACTTATTGTGTATCTAAATCTTCACTGAATGTTCAATTGGGAATAGTTTCATTAAATGTTATTCTTTACACACCATAAATTAATCCCCATACTGTATATCCCTCGTGAATCTCAAAAAGGAGTTGTGAAGATTAATCATTTAATTTGTGTGAACTGTTTGGAGATTGTTTTCCCCTTAGCTCTTCTAGAAGTTCAATGTCTGCCCAGCTGCACACAATAGATGTATTTTAACATATTAATTTATTGAACAACTACTGTCTGTCTGGTACTATGCTGGGCAGTGTGAAGATAGAGAAAACTTATAAAATCATCTTTGACTTCAAGGAATTTACAACCTAGTTAAGTAAACAAACCTAGTTAACCTAGTTAAGTAAACAAACCTTAATATACATATATACTTTATATGCCCCTAGTATGTGTGTGTGTGTGTGTGTGTATAATATATATATAACATAATATAATATAATATAATATATATAATATATATATTATATATATATTATACACATATTATATATACACATATTATATATACACATATTATATATATTATATAATATATATATTATATATGTATATATGTATATATACACACACATATTATATATATAATATATATAATATATATAATAATATAATATATATATATTATATATATAATCACACCATGAACTCACATGCCTACTGGCCCAAGAGGAAAAGTTAAATAAAATACATTTCCTCGAGGGTCCCTGGTGACCCACAGACCCTGTTGCTCATCCAGGAACATAGTAGTTTTAGTTCCAGTAGGCTGCTGCCTCCAAAAATAAGCACCAAGCCTTGCCAGATCCTGTTTGACTCAAGTGAAACTGGAAATCCAGGTTGCTGTTGTTTTATATATATGTAATTAACCAGTTTTCAAACATTGGCACCTAATTCAAGATTCTTATTTTTAAAACTATGTGTGCACCCACATGAACCCATTTATAGGTCACCTTAGCCAATGAGCTAACATTGTTGGACCTCAGGTAGCAAACAAACCAACTAGATATAATGAAGCACCAAATTAAGTGTTACAAGCATATGTGGAAGAAAAACATGAGACTAGGCATCTGAGTGGAAGATGCCATAGGAAGAGCAAGCCCATTTCTACAGGAAATGGTTAAAAAAAAAAAAAAAGCTGCTGACCTGTCAAGATTATGCTCTATTGTATGGAAATGATCCTAAATGATGGAGACATGACCTTAACAAAAAAATCTAGAAAATAATATAAACATTAAAGCAAACAATGAATAATTTCCAAATAAACCTCTTGGCAAACAACATTCGATATTACTAGTGGCATACATTTCCATTAATAATAATAGAAGATGATTATAAAATGAATGTCCTTGTTCCTTCAGCTTTTAAAATATAAAAAATATTGTTAATGGATTATGAGATCAAGGAGGTTATGCAGACAAGAATGATGACCCTAACATTTGCTTTTAGAACATTTTGAAATATTTGTCAAGCTGGGAATTGTGCACAGATGACATTTAAGAATTAAATATTCTTTGAAAACTCCCTCCTCCTGGACATGCCTGGCCTAAGCTTGATGGGTTTTAACAAGAAGGGACACAGACTCATTTGTGCAGTCCCACACACAGCCTTCTTGTCAGCCACTGCTACCTGGAACCAAGGAATCATTACACACATCTCTGTTGTTTGCAGCCCTGCAGGGTCACGACACATCCTTCAGACCCCCTTTTTATTTCTTGATCGATGGAGATACAGCCACAGTGGAGTGTAAAATAATATTCATGCACCTCTGCTATGAAAGAAAAGTCAAAAATAGAAGGAGGGAAAAAAAAAGAGCCTTTTTTGGGAAGAGAGAAATTGGAACAAGATTGGTTGGATAAAAGATTGATGAAGAGGTATTCAATGCTTGCAGGGAAAAAAATTGTGAAAACAATTGATGTCAGGAAGCTTTTGATAAGACACTCAAAAATTTCATTTTAATATTTATTGCTTGTAGTGAAATTGATCGGTATCTCTGGCATGATGAGGTCATGAAAGAAGAGATGGATGCTGGCAAATTCATTATTTCTGATTCTGTTCTTTCTATTTTGATATTAGTCTATTTTCCCCCAATAAACTATCCTATTGCATACCTCCCCGCTTCTGCCATTTTTTTGGTAATGTAATTTTCCTGTCATCTTTTAAAAAATACTAAGGTACCTATCCGTTGTAAGGATGGAGATAAAAATAGCTTCCTTTAGAAGAAATCACTGACTAACCAGCTAAGGATCTATATTGTAAACCATATAGAAGACAAGTCAATTTCTCTAGTGGACCTTCATCAAATGATGTCTTCTGGTGCTGGAGCAGCCTACCAGTGAGGGCTAATTAGCATGGAGATTTACTTAGTCATAAAATAATATTCTGATTTCCTCTTTTTTCATATTTATTCAATTAGGATAGTTTAATATACAACCTCCAATCTCATTTTATTCAAATCAAGAAAATAAACATGAAAAAATTAGAATGAATGATGCAACTTAGAGACCTTGAAAGGCCACTGGCTGAGTCTTGCATCCAAAAGACTGGATTCAAATGTCAGCCTACATCCTCATAGGCATCACCTACTTCTAAAACTCAGATCTTTAAATCATAAAAAATGGAGGTGATGATGATTATACATATCCTCCTTCCTCAAAAATGGTAGCAAGTCAGATCTCTATCCAGAAAATGCTTCTGGATCTATACATAGAAGGGTTGGGTCAGTCATCTTTATCTGGGTGGTCCTCTAAGTCAGCACATGGAGCTTCCTTAGATAGAACCCTGCATGTCTCTAACGATGTTGTCAACTGCACCACAGAGGAATCTTCATCTGTATGAAAAAAAATGTTGCTATTGTCAAAGTTATTTTTTTTAAGATTTTATTTATTTATTCATGAGAGACACAGAGAGAGAGAGAGGCAGAGAGAGAGAGAGAGAGAGAGGCAGAGACACATGCAGAGGGAGAAGCAGGCTCCATGCAGGGAGACTGATGTGGAGCTTGATCCTGGGACCCCAGGATCAGGCCCTGGGCTGAAGGTAGCACTAAACTGCTGAGCTATCCGGGCTGCCCATGTCTAAGTTATTTCTAATGTTATCACAATACCTATTATTTTGAGAATTCTGGAGGAAGGCAAATAAAATTATTGGAAGAAAAGGGCTAATGGCCCACCAAACCATTTCCACCCCCCGCAAGTTAGGACACACCGTGCATCTCAACATTTCTACCACCATCACCCTGGTCCAGCCACCAGCCTCTCAAGATTAGGCTACTGCCACCACCTCGTTTGTGGTTTCCTGCATGCCTTTGCCAATCCACTCTCCCCACAGCAGCCAGAGGAGTTGCAGTGGAATGTCTATAGACTGATAGCCATCAGTCTATAGCAAAGTCTACGGTCACTCCCCATTCCCTTTAGAAGAAAATCTGAACTCCTTACCTCTACCTGGAAGGCTGTTATGACTGGTACCCACCCACTTCCCAGGCCACATCTGCACTCACCCTCCACAGCCTACACCATCCCCTTTCTCCTACAGCCTCACATTAGTCAATCTTATTCCTTCTGGGGCGTCGCCCACCCTTTTTTTCTGCAACATGGAGCATTTGCCACCAAGGTTTCACAAGGCTATCTCTCCATCCTTCTCGACTTTGCTGGTCAGTGTCAGCTCCTTAGAGAGTCCTCCACTCAGCACCCTTTGCAAAGTAGCTACCTCTACCCCATCACTCTCGATCCTATTACCCTGCTTCTTTTCTTCTTTTTACTCATCACCCATGAAGTTATCTCATTTATTTGGTTTCTTCCCTGACTTCCTCACTGCCATCCATTAAGACAAGAACTTACAGCTAAGAGATCTCAGTTGCCTAGAACAGTTCTCAGGCTGCAGGGAATCAGGATATGTCTTTAATTAAATATATTAATATGTGACCTGTAAGGTACTTGTTACGTAGCTGAATAATGCCTTCCCCAAGGACCTCCATGTCTTAATCCCTGAAACCTATGAATATGGGGCCTTGCCTGGAAAAGGGACTGCGAAATTGGGATTAAGGACCTTGGGTGGGAAGATAATCCTGGAATGCCTGAGTGGGCCCAATGTAGTCATAAGCATCCTTTTGAGACGATGCAGGAGACTTAGAGCCAGAGAAGCTATATGATAGCAGAAGCAGAGGTCTGAGTAATGCAAGGCCAGGAGCCAAGAGAGCAGGTGGCCTCTAGAAACTGGGAAAGACAAGGAAATGGATTCTCCACAAGAGCCACCAGAAGGAAGGCAGCCCTGCCAATACCTTGATTTCAACTTTCTGAGACTGACTTTGGAATTCTGACTTTTGGAACTGTAAGATAATCAACTTGTGGTATTTTGAGTGGCTAAGTTTGTGGTGATTTTTAAAGAATCAACAGGAAACTGTGGTAATGGATATATGAACATTTCATTTCTAATTTGAAGGGAAAGGTGAATACAACACAACTGACATACTTTTAGGGCCAGTGTAGTTTGAGACATCTATAGAATATATTTTGGCTAAGTGTAATGTTCATATCATCATATCTTGTTAATAAAAAATAAGTATACTGTCATTAAGTTTCCAGTATTGAAAGGAAAAATTAAACCTGTCACATCAGAGAGGTTCTCTGGTAATCATCTGGCTCTTTCTATATCTTCTGACAGTTATTATCTAAAACATATGGAAATGGAAAATTGCAAATGCCATATTTTTCCAAAAGCCTTTGGCTGGAAATGAATAACAAGGACATAGATGGTAAGTCTAAAGTTCATCATTGAAATGAAGATTATAAAAGAATAAGAGACTCTTAGGCCAGCAACTATGACAAGGAAAACCTTCTGCTGTACCTTAACCAACAGAAGGAGGTTGATGGATATATAATACCAGCTACTAAGTTTAAGTTAAAACTATATTTATTTGGTATCTTATTAAAAAGATGAGTTTCATTTAAGTCTCTTTGCTTAAGATTCAAGGACATTGAACTTTCCTGTAACACTTCAAGTTTTGTTAAATTAATTTGAAAGACTCTTTATTTGTAAGTTTGATATTTAAAATATTTTTATAAAAGTAGATTTATTGAAATGTTGGTTGTAGAAACTGTTTACTGCAAGTTGTGAATGATGCATTACGGATAATGGCTTGTATCTGGCAATTCATGATAATGGACTTACAACTCCATTGATTTGGATCTAATTAAAGTTATCAGAAGGGCTATGAAGAGTGTCTTAAAACTAGCAGCACAGTTAAATGTATACCCCTTGTAAAATCTATTTTACACATGAAAATAAAAGTGACTTTAACAATGTGTAATCCTAATGTATTGAGGTAATTGTTAAAGGTAGTGCTGTTCTTAAAATTCTCCAGAGCTTATGGTGAGAAAACTGCCTATGATCTAAAATCCTTCCCAGGGAGGGGAAAGAAGCTGTGCTCTCTTCAGCAAGCTCACAGAGCACAGTTACTTGCCATATCCTCTTCAGTACATCTCCATACATTTATTTTCTGTTCTTTGAGATTCACACAACCAAAAGTCTTGCTAATGAGTGCATGCTCGCACACAGACACACACACACACACACACACACACACACACACACAAACATTTAAACACTATGCATATATAGGCCAGTATGTCTGTATACAAAAATTTTGCTTCAAAAATAGAAAAATGCATGCAAATGTTTAGAAATCATTGGCATTCAACCAAATGAGGACACCTCTGGGAAGGAAATTATTCAAGATCACCTCTGGGAAGGAAAACCCCTCTGTTTCCCCTCATATTACTCAAGATCACCTCTGGAAAGGAAAACCCCTCTGTTTCCCCTCATATTACTCCACAGCAGCACCAGGTTCAACCGTAAAAGTTTTCCCTTTATCTTAGCCTTGGAATCCTTGTTATTTAACTTTTCTTTGACCTGTTCTTTCTGTTCGACTCACCGGCCCATGTTCCCTCCCCAGTTTTTATTCTTCGGCTTTTGTCCTTGTTGACCTCATTGTAACTGCCTTGTGTCATTTCTCCAATCTGTCAAGAGCATTTGGAATTCCAATCCCATCCCCCAGGTTTTGCTACCCCATTTGACTTTATGACATTCTGATGCAAGGTGAGCATGTACCTATTCAATCATCCCAGTCACTGATGGAGATGTTTACCAGTCCTGGGCACAGGCTGACCCTGGCGCCACATCACCTATGTCTGCCAAGCTAATGGTATGCCATTATTAATTACTCCTTAGGAGAAGTGTAGAGGATGACAGGGATACCATACCTCTAACAGTCCCAAGTGGAGAAGCACCTCTCTCATGAGCTTCTGTGAGGTTCACTTACATGACTGGTTTCTGATCTATTAGAGGCCATAGAGTCTTTGAGTAATAGATAAAAGCTATAGACTCTCTTTCCCCAAAGATGTACATGCACATGTACCACAACATTTTGCATATAATTTTAGAGGATTAAAGGACTTCCTTTGAAGTATCTGTGGAGCACCTAGAGATCTAGAGCATTTGGATATCTTCAAATACTGCAGCATATACACTATCTTGGAAATTAATGTATGTTTAATGTTATGTTAGTGGCTGCTAGAAGAAATTATAATTTAAAGGTTAATCTTCAATATGGAGGATACCACAAACACACCTTAAATTTTTCTTGATTAAATTATAACATCAGAAAAAAGAAAGCATTTTTCATGTGTTTAAGTGAAAATGTTTTTTTTTTTTTTTCCTGTTGAAATAAGGTGAAATCAACTTTTCTAATTGTGGTAAAAATACACATAATATAAATTTGATCATCCTAACCATTTTTAAGTATGCAGTTCAGTAGTTTAAGCATATTAACTCTGTCGTGCAACCAGTCTCTAGAACCTTTTCATCTTGCAAAACTGAAACTATATGCCCATTAAAGAATAACTCTCCATTTCCCCCTCACCCCAGTCCCTTACAACCACCATTCTCTTTTCTTTCTATGATTTTGTCTAATCTACACACCTCACATAACTGAAATCATACAGTGTTTGTCTCATTTTGTCTGACTTATTTCATTTAGCATAATGACATCAAGGTTCATTCTTATAGTAGTATTTGTTAAACTTTCCATTCTTTTTTAGGGCTGAATAATAATACTCCATTGTGTGTATATATTTATATATTATATACACGCCCCACATTTTGTATATCCATTCATCCTTCAGTGGACACTTGGGTTGTTTCCACCTTTTGGCTTCTGTGAAAAATGCTGCTATACAAAGTCCACAATAGCCAAACTGTGGAGGGAGCCTCGGTGTCCATCGAAAGATGAATGGATAAAGAAGATGTGGTTTATGTATACAGTGGAATATTACTCAGCCATTAGAAACGACAAATACCCACCATTTGCTTCAACGTGGATGGAACTGGAGGGTATTATGCTGAGTGAAGTAAGTCAATCGGAGAAGGACAAACAGTGTATGTTCTCATTCATTTGGGGAATATAAATAATAGTGAAAGGGAATATAAGGGAAGGGAGAAGAAATGTGTGGGAAATATCAGGAAGGGAGACAGAACATAAAGACTCCTAACTCTGGGAAATGAACTGGGGGTGGTGGAAGGGGAGGAGGGCGGAGGTGGGGGTGAATGGGTGACGAGCACTGAGGGGGACACTTGATGGATGAGCACTGGGTGTTATTCTGTATGTTGGTAAATTGAACACCAATAAAAATTAATTTATTAAAAAAAAAAGAAAAATGCTGCTATAAACATAGGTGTGCAAAATAAAGTTTTTAATAAAGAAATCTTACTGCTTATGTCAAGGCTATTGCACTTAATATTTTCAGATTTAAGGTTTTTTTTTTAAATGCTTATCATTTTTATTGCTATAGGTAACAGACATGTAGAAAAGTATATGAAATAACCTCAATGGATTATGAAAAAGTGAAGTCATGCAATCATCAACCAAATAAAAAAGGAATAGAAAAAGAAATAAAAAAGGTCCTGTGCAGAACTTACTTTCTACTACATGTCAGATATTTCTCATACAAAGTTTATTTGGTCTCCCCAACAGTGCTTTCAAGAACATATTATTATCTCTATATTCTAAGTCAAATAAAGGGAAGATTAGAGAATGTTGTACAATGTCACATAACAAGGGACAGAATTGGGTGGGAATCTAAAGAGAAGTTTTCTCTCCCATACCTCCACATCTGATTAGACTAGGAAAAGGCCAGTTGGCTCAATTAAACTCATCAACTGTATTAAAAATTACCAGAAGCATATATCTTACTGATATTTGCTTAACGGCCACATTGTCTATCCTTTTGATATTCTTCACAGTAACCCAGTATTCTAATTTTGCCCTTCAGAGTTAAATAGATACATTAACATTTCTATAGGAGAGTTCCTAAATGTGAAGACTTATTCCAGGATTTCTTCCAAGGTTCCCTCACTGAAATACTGTCTCCAGAATAACTGCCTTCCTGATAGTCCTGTTCTGGCCACCTTCTAGTTTCTCAATGTACTCTGTACTGTGAAGTTTGGTCTAGAACTAACATTGTATTTTAGACATTCCCTATCCAGCCCAATGACCATTCATTCATTCATTCATTCATTCAACAAATATTTAGAGCTTTCCATGTGTCAGGAGCTGCTCCAGACTATACCACCTCAGACAAACTGATTAATGCAGAAAAGATTACAGACACATTTTCATAGTCTTACCACTCTGTTGTCTCATATTGATCAACTAAAACCCCAAGTGTCTTTCACATGAACACTGGCAAGTAGAGTCTTCATCATTCTACATTTATGTGATTGTTTTTGTGAAACCAAATTTGGATGCTACCTTCACCGTAGATCTCCAAATTTTACTGGAGTAGTCTTTTAAAATTGGTATTTGGGTTTATCAACAGAATCTGAGATCAAAAAAAAAAATTGTAGGACTTAAAAGTTAGAATTTGATCTACTTGAGAAAACAAATCCTGTCCTCTCTTATATACCTCTCTTTGCTGAAAAACAAATAAATAAAATATTTTATTTCTTTCATCATGTTTTACACCTTACAATCATTATTACTTCTGCTTTACAAAACACAGTACACTGACACCAGGAGTAATTAAAATGCTAGTAGGAAACTAAATGTTTCTTTAAACTGAAATCTTTTCTTTCCTATGTGCTAAAAATGGTAATTTATCTGACTTCATCACAATTTTTCAAAACAAGAAAGTAGTTCTTGAAGTAGCTTAATTTACTTAGAAAACACCTGAACAGTAAATGGGAATTTCTTTTATTCCACTAATTGAACAAATACAAATAATGATTCAGAAAGTTGAAAGCGGTAAAGTAGCTAAGACAAATTATTATAATCATGACTTAAGGGAAAGTAACAATAACGTACAACCAATACAACCAATTGCATCAAGAGTTGGGTTGTCAGATACGGGTACTAAAAATACAAAGAACTCAGTTCATTTCATTTCATTTATAATTCAACTATAACCGCTGTCCAGTTATCTGGCAACCAGTATGCAATGACTTTGGACATGGCAATTATTAATTAACAAAGACATTAATCAGAATTATTTTTTCTACCAGAATTTATTACCTGAAAAAAAAAGGTAACTAATGTAACTTAATATTTGACTTTTGCAAATTTGGAAGTCAGAGGTTTTTGTTTTGCTTTGTTTCATTTGTTTCTTTCTTTGAAATTGCTTTAAAATAGAAGGGACATAAAGAGAGCTCAGAGATGCCAGATGTTATTTTTACTATATCCAGTCATTTCTTAAAATTATATAGATAGAAAAAGGTCACATAGTGGATGTATATATACACACACATACATACATACATTTTGCTTATCCATTCATGGGCATTTGGGTTGTTCCACCTTTTGGCTACTGAGAATAATGATGCTATATGAACATGGGTGTGCAAGTATTTGTTCAAGTGTCTGCTTTCAATTCGTTTGAGTTTATAGCTGGATGTGGAATGCTAGATCATATAATATTCTATGTTTAAGTTTTTGAGAAACCACCATACTGTGTTTTCCACAGTGGCCACATCATTTTTCAAACCCATCAGCAATACACAAGAGTTCCAGTTTCTCAACATCCTCATCAACCTGTTATTTCCTATTTTTTGTTTTGTTTTGTTCTGTTTTTGATAATTGCCATCCTAATGGATGTGAAATGGTATTTCACAGAAGTTTTGAGTTGCATTTCCCTAATGATTAGTGATGTTGGAGTATCTTTTTATAAAAGTGCTTATTGGTCTGGTTATGAAGATATGAAAGTTAAATATTATAAACATAGCAACAATTTCAACAGGCCAAAGAAATATTTGTGAAGGCAAAAACTAATAAAAAAGGGATGCCTGGATAGTTCAGTTGGTCACTTACTCTTAGTTTCAGTTCAGTTCATGATCTCATGGTCCTGAGATCAAGCCTGGTGTCAGGCTCCACACTCAGTGAGGAGTCTACTTTAGATTCTCTCTCTCTTTCTCCCTCTGCCCCTTCCCCCAAACTCTCTCTCTCAAATAAATGTCTTTTAAAAAATAACAAAATAATTCAAATAGGTGACTTTCTAATGACACTCATCACCATGTTATGTTTAGTAGTGGATGAAACTGGAGGGTATTATGCTGAGTGAAATAAGTCAATCGGAGAAGGACAAAAATTATATGGTCTCATTCATTTGGGGAATATAAATAATAATGAAAGGGAATAGAGGGGAAGGGAGAAGAAATGGGTAGGAAATATCAGAAATGGAGACAGAACATGAGAGACTCCTAACTCTGGAAAATGAACTAGGGGTGGTGGAAGGGGAGGAGGGCAGGGGATGGGGATAACTGGGTGGCAGGCACTTAGGGGGGCACTTGACGGGATGAGCACTGGGTGTTATTCTGTATGTTGGCAAATTGAACACCAATAAAAAATAAATTTATTATTAAAAAAAAAGTAGTGAAAAGTTGAAAAAGAAACTTTAAAATCCCAATACAGAGGAATTGTTCAAGTATGTCACATAGCACTGATACTACGAAGTACTAGATAGCAGGAAAATAAATCTCACTTTCAGTGGGTATTCAACAACATGGGAAACTAACAGAATGCTACAGGATAAGAGTGTGAAAGACTTGAAAGAGATACAACAAAATGTTTATTGTGATTATTTTTAAGATTTCATGAATAAGGTTTGTTTTATTCTTTACATATTCTTCATCATGGTACTTAATAAATACTCGTCAACTAAACACTGAATTTTAGGGTTTTTTTTAACATTGTTCACTTAAATAATAAAAAATAATAATACATTTAGTTTAGAGTTAAACTTTTAGTAAAGTGTTTCTAAATTCTGGCTATATATGAGAATCACGCAAGGAGCTGTAAATACTGTAAATACTGTACTATAAAATACTATAAATAACTAGTACTTCTCCAGACCAACTATCTCAGAAATTTAGGGTGGAGCCCAGGTGTCTGTGATATTAACTCACCATAAGAATTGAGGACAACTATCATGGAAAATATGCATGAATTAGTCTATCTGGGAAGTGGATCCTCTGGCTTTGGTTGCCCCAGTTGATCAAAGATGAACCATCCAGCTGAATCTAAATCCCTAAAGTCACAAAATCAAGAGTAACCTAACTTGTTTTAATGCTCTAAGTTTTGAGGTCATTACTTAAGGGGCAATAGATAATTAAATCACTTAATATCTTTTCCAATAAGAATGCACCTGGAACTACGCAAATTCATAACATTCATTACCTCATTAACTTGCCATAATAATCCAGTAAGGAAAATACATTATCCCAAATGAAAACAGGCTAGGAATAGTTTAAAAAGTTGCTCTTGGGGGATCCCTGGGTGGCGCAGCGGTTTGGCGCCTGCCTTTGGCCCAGGGCGCGATTCTGGAGACCCGGGATCGAATCCTACATCGGGCTCCCGGTGCATGGAGCCTGCTTCTCCCTCCACCTGTGTCTCTGCCTCTCTCTCTCTCTCTGTGACTATCATAAATAAATTAAAAAAAAAATTAAAAAAAAAAAAAGTTGCTCTTGTAGAGCCCAATCCAAGTCATTAGTATATTAACGGTTACCTAATATGAAGTAGAGTAAATTCAGGTAGACAATTATGTGGTAATATAAATACATAATCATTTGCCTTCATTAGCATGGTTCTTTCTCAACTAATTTAAACACTCAGGATTTACACTGTCAGTTACTCTAAGTAGGTTATAGATTAGTTTCAATTTCTGGTGATTTTCATTTTCATAAAAAGAAATAGATTCATTTACCCATAAAATACTTTATTATACCCACAAATTTTTATTTTTTTTATTTTAGCCTTACTTGCTTTATGAGTCAATCACCAAATAAATACAAAAAACATAAATAAGAAGAGACTATCCCATGAAGGCTGGCCACTGGGAAAAGTAGAATAGGAAACTGTTGGAATTCAAAAGGATAAGCATAATTTTGTTAGTCCCAAAACTCAGCACTCTCTAGACCTATGGCTTTTCGTGTGTCACTTAATCTCTCTGATGGCTGATCTTCTCATTTATAAAATGTATATTCTGGGAACTAATTGAGTTAATCATTATAACAGCCTCATCATAATGATTGATATATATCAGTAGATATTCAATAAATACTAACTTTTCCATTCTATATTATAAGAAACTGGCTTATATTGGAGACTCTTAAGGGATAGTGGTATATGAGGGCAAATGGATTCATTCATGAAAAATTATGACAACTTTCACATTATAAGACATATATATATATATATATGAAGCAACTAGTTTTTGTTTTGAAATAAATACAAACTATTCTCATATAAAGTAATATAAAAGTAAATAAAAACTGCATTTCAGCTAAATTGACTATCATAATTAAAATACCAATGGCATAGAAGCAATACTTAGAGAAATAAAACATATGCTCTCCTATGACCAGCAATCCTATTGGTAACTATGTATCACAGAAATTGATCAATAGCACAGAGTAGAGAACCCCACATGTAAGGGCAATAGGTTGCAGACAAAAGTGAAAAGGCAATTCAGTGGAGAAAAGTCTTTCCCATAAATAGTGTTGGAACAATCAAGCATCTATATGCAAACAAAAGAACACCAATCAAGCTTTGATACATACCAAGTATGATGTACAAAAATTAATTCAAAAAGAATCCTAGACCTCCATGTAGTATACAAAATAATAAAATATTTAAAGAAAATATAGGAAAAATTTTTGTACCTTACAGATAAATAGTCCTGAGATATGACACCAAAAGTATTACCTATTTAAAAGAAAACTTCCAAATTGCATCTAATAAAAAATTTAAAATTCTTCTCTTTGAAAGATACTATCAGGAGAATGCAAAGATAAAACAGACCAGTATCTGTAATGATAAAAAAAGAAACTTCCATATCTGATTAAAGAAAAATCCTTTCATCTATAGCAAAGAACTCTAAAAAAAATCAATAATAAAAATACAAACACCAAAACCAATGTGTGCAAAACACTTCAAAAGACAGTTCACCAAAGATGTATGGATGGCAAATAGGTACATACAAAGATAGACACCATCAGTAGCCATTAAAAATGCAAAGTAACACCTAAGACACCACTACACACCTATTAGAATTGCTAAAAATGAAAGACTAACCATACTGAGAGTTGGCCAGGATGTAAGATGGTAAACAGTTTAGCACTTCTAGGTATTACCCAAAAGAAATGAAACTATATTCTGAACTATTAGAAAGCTGATTAATACATTCCTAAATAATTTATGAGTAAAAGGAGAAATCAAAAGGGAAATTCTGAAGTGAATGAAAATGAAGACAATCTATATCAAAATTTATAGGATGCAGCTAAAGCTGAAGTTTATATATGACTAAACACCTATATAGAAAAAAAAATGAGACATTTTCTATATAGGTGTTTAGCTTGCTCTTTGAGAAGATTAGTAAATTTACACATCTTATAAGACTTATCAGGAAAAAACAGAAGATACAAATCATCAATAGCAAGAACAAGAGATGTTGTGGCATCACAATAGATTCTACATATATTAAAAATATAACAGAATGTTATGAAGAACTTTACCCTGATAAATTTGGCAACTTAGATAAAATCGACAAATTCCTTGAAAGGCAAAGAAAAACTACTAAATCTCAAGCAATAAAAATAGAAACCTGAATAATCATCTATCCATTATAGAAACTAAATTTGCCAAACTGATTCCATCACTCTAGAAAACAGTATGGAAGTTCCTCAAAATGTTAAAAATAGAACTATCCTATGACCCAGCAATTGCATTACCAGGTATTTATCCAAAAGATACAAAAACAGTATTTCGAAGGAGCACATGCACCCTTATGTTTACAGCAGTAATGTCCACAATAATCAAAATATGGAAAAAGCCAGATAGCCATCGATGGATAAATGGATGTAGAAGATGTGATATATATACACGATGGAATATCACTCAGCCATCAAAAAGAATGAAATCTTGCCATTTGCAATGACATGAATGGAACTAGAGTGTATGTATTCTGCTAAGTGAAATATGTCAGTCTGAGAATGACAAGGACCATATGATTTCACTCATAGGTGGAATATAAGAAATAATACATATGAATATAGGGGAAGAGAAGGGAAAACAAAATAAGATAAAAACAGAGAGGGAGACAAACCACAAGAGACTCTTAACTATAAGGAACAAACTGAGGGTTGCTAGAGGGGGAGGCAGGTAGGAGGATGGTGCAATTGGGTGATGGGCATTAAGAAGGGTGCATGCTACAATGAGCAGTGGGTGTTATATGCAACTGATGATTCACTACATTCTAATCCTGAAATTAATAATACACTATATGTTAAATAACTTGAATTTAAATAAAACCTTAAAAAAACACCTCAATTTGTAGTAAAAACTTCACACAAAGAAAACTCCAGGCTCAGATGCTTTCAGTGGTAAATTCAAACATTTAAGGAAGAATTTATACCAATTTTACACAAATTTTGGGGAAATATGAAGACAAGGAAGTATTTTGCAATTCATTATTTCCAGCCAATATTACTTAGATGCAAAAGCAATACAAAGATATTATAAGAAAACCAATTAATGTGAATGCACTCTATTTACAGATGGAAAAAAGAAACTACACGATCACCTCAATAGATTTAAAATAAAGCATTTGACAAAACCCAATACCCATTCCTCATGAAATCTCACAGCAAGTTAGGAATAGAAAACTTTCTCAACTTGGTAAAGAGCATCGATGAAAATCTACAGCTAACATCATACAAACTTCATACAATTAATGATGAAAGACTGAACACTTCCAAGGTCAAAGCCATTATCAGTATTATGATTGCAACCAGCATTAAACTGGAGGCTATGCCCAGTGCAATAAGGCAAGAAAAAATAATAACAAAAGGCATGAAAATTAGGGGAAAAAGTAAAACTTTCATTCCCAAAGTCAAGATTGCCTCCATAAAAATTCCTATAGAATAAACAAAAAAGCTGCTAAAATTAAATGACTTTATCAAGAATTCAGATTACAAAGTCAAGATATAAAGTATCTAAAATTGAAAGAACACCATTTACAAGAGAATCAAAAATATAAAATACTCAAGAACAAATTTGACATTTTATAAGAACCATTGCCATGTGAAACTAGAGAAGATCTAAATAAATTAAGTGATATCATATTCTAGAATTGGATAGTTCAAGATTGTTAAAATGTCAGTACTTCCCCAAGGTAATCTGTAGATTCCCAATCAAAATCCTAAAGGATTTGGAAGAAAATGATGTGCTAATTCTAAAATTCACATGGAAAAGCTGGAGACCTAGAATAGCCAAAAATACTTTGAAAATGTACAACAAAATTGAAGAAGAAGCAATATCTGTTTCAAGTCTTATTATAAAGCTATAGTAAAGTTATAACACCTATTACGGTATTAGCATCAACATATAAAATATATATAAATGAAACACAAAGATAGTAAAATCACACATATATGGACAATTGATTCTTGGTGAAGCCTGAAAGGCAATTCAATAGATAAAGGGTAGTCTTTAAACAAATACTGCTGGAACAACTGGATATTCATTGCAAAAATTTGAACTTTGAGCAGTATCTTTTACTACATATTTAAAAAAAAAAACAACAATGTGTGATGTGCCTATATGAAAAAACCTAAAGCTAGAAATATACCTTTTTATCTTAAATATTTATTTATTTATTTATTTATTTATTTATTTATTTATTTGAGAGAGAGAGAGTGAGCTCGTGCATGTCCATGTTGGGGGCGGGGCAGTGGGAGAGGGAGAAAAAATGTCAAACAGCCTCAGCACTGTGCACAGAACCTGACACAGGTTCTATCTCACCCCACTGAGATCTGACCTGAGGCCAAACCAAGAGTGATGCTTAACCAACTGAGCCACCCAGCCACCCTGGAAAAAATACTTTAAAAAAATATAGAGAAAAAAATCTGTATGATCTTGGTTTAGGCGAATAGTTCTAAGAACTATTCAAAGTAAGATCAGTAAAAGAATAAATTGATAACTTAGACTTCATCAGAGTGAAAAGCTTCTGTTCCTTGAAAGACACAATGGTGGGCAGCCCGGGTGGCTCAGCAGTTTAGCATCGTCTTCAGCCCGGGGCCTGATCCTGGAGACCCAGGATTGAGTCCCATGTCCCTGCATGGAGCCTGCTTCTCCCTCTGCCTGTGTCTCTGTCTCTGTCTCTGTCTCTCTCTCTCTCTGTCTCTAATGAATAAATAAAAATATAATCTTAAAAAAAAGACACAATGGAATGAAAAAACAAGCCAAATATTGGGAGAATGTCTTCACACAAGATATATGTGATGTATGGTATGCATACAGAATATATAAGAACTCTCAAATCTCAGTAAGACAACGAACAGCCTAACTAAAAATACTGAGCAAAAGATTTCAACAAATGCTTCACCAAAGATACATGGGTGGCAAATCAGTACATGAAAAGATGTTCAACATCATTAGTTACTAGGGAAATGCAAATTAAAACCACAATAAGATACTTCTTCAAACCTTTTAGAGTGGTTAAAATAAAAGAAAAAAACTAATTATAGTAAATACAAGGATGTGGAGTAACTATAACCCTAAACTGGAATATTATATTTTGGAAATATAAAATAATAACCATTTTGGAAAAGGGCTTGGCAATTGTTAAAAACTAAAACCTACACCTGTCAAATGATTCAGCTAATTTACTCCTAAAAGGAAAGTATACATGTATTCAATGATTTATTCACAAATATTCATAGTAGCTTTATTTATAATACTGAAATAGCTTAAAAATTGATTAAAAACAAAAGTCCATTAACAGGTGAATAAGTAAACCAGTTGTAGCTAATACACACAATAGAACACACTCTGCAAAAAGGAATGATGCACTAACAACATGAATGAACTTCAAAATAACTGTGCTTAATAAGTCAGACGAAGGAGTCCATACCATGTGGTTACATTTACATCGAATTCTAGAAAAGGCAAACTAATCTAGAGTGACAGAAACAGATCAGCAGTTGCCTGGGGATGGGAGGAGAGGCAGGAGGAAGGAAGAAGCTGCAAAGGACACAAGCGGCTTCCAGGAGTGATTATTTGTTCACAACTTTGCCTGTGGTGATGGTTTCCTGGGAATATAATATGCTAAAACTTAAAAGTGTGTGTATTCTAGATATGTGCACTTGATTGGTGTCAGTTACACCTCAATAAATCTAAAAAAGAAAAAAACCCAGAAAATATTTTTTAACCATTTTCTTTAATGGATAAGGCATATATAATAAAATGAAGGCTGATAGGAAGAGCATAGAAATCTTATCAATATCAACAAGGCTTTGTAAATTGCACGAGGAGTCCACAGGTGTTCGGTTAATTCTGCTTTACAAATACATATACATTAGAAACGTTCTTAAGCATAAAATAATAAATATAAAAATTATAGATCCTAGTATACAATTAATGCAGTCACCATTTTACAATGGTGTGCATACGTGTATGTGTGAGATTGTAGATCTGGGATGAAGAGAAAAAGACAAAAAAAAAAAAACCTTGCATAAACCAATTATTATATTGTGCTGTGAACTAGTAAGTCTGATTAATTCAACTCTTTGCATCTGATATAAAACAAACAAAATCACTACTGGCTTTTAAATCCACTAGGTTATTTCTCAGTAATTTAATTTTATAAACAAAATAAGCATGCAAATCTAAGCAGACCTGGGATATTTCATTTTGGAAAAAAAGTATCCATATCTACATAAGGAGTAACGTTATTTTTAAATTAAATGACTGATTTCAAAAGGAAGTTTTGTTTTTAGCAACTTGATTAGTGACAGCTGAAGGACCACTTAGCTGCAGAGCTCACGCCATGGCCGCTGAAAGGGCAGACACTCTCCATCTAAGCTTCCTCAATGTAAAGAGATCCAGAAAAACAGCTTTTTTCCCCTAACGCTCTGTTTGGCTGGTTAACACAAGTTATTGATCCTGGGATTTAGGGTCGCCAAATACTTCCTTAATTAAGAGCTCCAGATTATTGACTATCCCCATTCCCCCTGGGCCTCTTAGTCCTACATGAGATTAGAAACCCTCTGTACCATTTCTCAGTTCATCTCAAGGGAAACACCTCAATTTACTATAAAAACAGCAATGGCTCACTCGTGACTTCATCTTAGTGGGTCAGAAACCCTGCTCCCTACATCTCTTTTCTATGTTCCCAGGGCCAAGCAATACCTGCAGCAGGATTTCACGGCCACTGTGTAACCCCTGTGTGACCACAGGATGCTCCTGGTGACACTCATGACTGAGCTGAGCACAATCCTGCAACTGCCCTGTAAGGTCAGTCCGACAAGCCAGCCAGCCTGAAACACTGTTTTGAGTTTTCCAAATTTTGTATTCATTCTAGAGACCTGTAAATGTTAGCAGCTATTTTTAAAGTACATAAGGATGTTTTGAGGAAAAAAAAACATGTAGGTATTATTGCTTATTTATTTCAACAATTAATTACTTTGAAAGTTATTCTATATTCTTCAGCTATTCAAAATTGACCTTATGACATTTTTATTTTTTAAAAGATTTTATTTATTTATTTGAGAGACAGAGGTTGGAGGGAAGAGCAGAAGAAGAGGGACTCTGCGTTGAGCATGAAGCCAGCCCCCTACTTGAGGCTCAATCCCATGACCCTGAGATCATGACCTGAGCTAAAACCAAGAGTCGGATGCTCAACCGACTGAGACACCCAGGTGCCCCAAACTTATGACATTTCTAAAGATCGTTTGTTTACTTTAGGGGAAGAGTCACAGTTGAAAAGAGTACGCCAAATTTAAACTGTACAAAATTTTAAATTACATTAAACTGTATGATTCTAAATTGATTGAAAACCTTATTATCAGAGAACCTAAAATGTGAAGATCTTTTCAGACATCCACAGCAATAAAATGAACATCCACATATAAACCAGCGATGTCTACTAGTGACTGTACAAAGCGATAGCTGTCCAGAGCTCAGTGAAATGCAAGCCATCAAATCAGAGACTGCTGACAGTAGGAGGTTGGCAGGATGAATAATTTGTAAGGTCCAAAGCATAGTAACACATTCAAATCCCCTGAATAAAACTTAATAGGTAGTAGATAGTGCTGCGAAGCAATGCTTACATCATTTGATTTGCAGTATTGTTACAAGTTATGCCAAAGACTCATAATAGAAGATAACGGAAATACGTCAATCATAATGCAGAAAGATTTTTTTAAAACAACAATATTCAAATGTTCCCAGGGATTATGAGTCAGATAAAATTAGGTTGTGCAGTATTTTTATGTAATGTTTTGTGTGATACATTTACCTAAAGGCTTATCCTAAAGCAGTATGTTTCTGCTTTTATGAATTGCCTGAGGATGAAAATGTATCAATGATTTTAGAAATTTTAAACCTCTTTAATATTTGCATGATATTAGATGAGTTATAATCACATATAAAACTACCTCCTAGAAAGCTTTTGAGAATTGCTTTTGCCTGCGGACTCTGGCACTCACACTTCCGGAGATTAGAAATATATTCCTTAAAAAGAGTTTTCCTTTTGCCCATAGAAATCAAACAAGCTTTGTTAAATTGTGAGGCAGAAAAGGAACTATTATAAATCAGTTATAACCCCCTTCATTGATTAAGTTAACTTATCATAAATTAGAAAACAATCTCAGAAATGAAAAAGCCACATGGCCACGTGGTTGTCACAACATTAATATAACTAAATTGAGGGAGAAAATCGCATTTCCATAGATTGAAACCGGTTTCCATGCAATGCTCAATGATTGGGTTTTCTGACTTGACTGGCTTCCATGAAGACAGTGGCTGGCTATGAAAATAAGCCCATGTAAAGAGAGTGTGGTCAAAAAACACTTAACCACACAATTTTTTTTACCTTTTTTAGAATGATTTTACATTAACATTTTCCTCTAAATTCATCCCATTATTACACATTTTTCTCACATTCCTCTTAGGTAAAATATTATTTCCTTGCTATAATCTTTCTTTTTTTTTTTTTTTATAATTTTTTTTTTTTTTTTTTTTTTTTATGATAGTCACACACAGAGAGAGAGAGAGAGAGAAAGAGGCAGAGACACAGGCAGAGGGAGAAGCAGGCTCCATGCACCGGGAGCCCAACGTGGGATTCGATCCCGGGTCTCCAGGATCACGCCCTGGGCCAAAGGCAGGCGCCAAACCGCTGCGCCACCCAGGGATCCCGCTATAATCTTTCTATAGTTAAAGTACTCTACTATTTCATGATCTAACAAAAACAGAATTTAAATTATAGCCATGTACTATGAAATGGTGCCCTGCCATTCTAACCTTTCTATGCTTTGTTTCCTTCTTTTTCATCTGAATATGGAAAATAAGGGCCATTTGTATGCTGAATATTGATCAGAAGAGAAAAATATATGAGGTATGAGTTTTACCCTGACTAGTGACTTTACATTTGCTCAGTAATAGTTACCACATCAATCACTTAATCCTGCAGTATAAGTTCTTTTTTTCATAAGGAAAGTAAGTTTTTTGTTTGTTTTGTTTTTTAAGAAGAATGAGTAATTGGATTTTCTTCAGAGTTCACAAAACCCAAGAAAGAAGATATACTGAAAACTGCTTGCTTAAAAATGTCAAGGCTTTGGGATCCCTGGGTGGCACAGCGGTTTGGCGCCTGCCTTTGGCCCAGGGCACGATCCTGGAGACCCGGGATCGAATCCCACGTCAGGCTCCCGGTGCATGGAGCCTGCTTCTCCCTCTGCCTGTGTCTCTGCCTCTCTCTCTCTCTCTGTGTGTGACTATCATAAATAAATAAAAATTAAAAAAAAAATGTCAAGGCTTTGATAGTGGTTTCCTTGATGGCTTTAAGGTTTTGGTAAACTCTGAGTGTGGAGTGCCTGGGTGGCTCAGTTGGTTAAGTGTCTGCCTTTGGCTGTCAATTCCAGATATGCTTGTTTAGATTAACAGGACTTCAGACATCTGGGTGGCTCAGTGGTTGAGCATCTGCCTTCCACTCAGGGCATCATCCCAGGGTCCTAGAATCCAGTCCCGCATCAGGTTCCCCCCAGGGAGCCTGCTTCTCCCTCTGCCTATGTTTCTGCCTCTCTCTCTCTCTCTCTCTGTCATGAACAAATAAAATTTTTAAAAAAAAAGAAAAAGAAAAAAAGAAATAGCTCATTCTGTCAAGAATCTCCCAGTCTAGAGAAGAAAAGAGCCTAGCAAATAAAGGACTTGGCATATGTACAAGTGCTGAGCCAGCAGCAGAAACACAGGAATAAATGAATGAGTGGGGACACTGTGATAGCTCCTCTTAGAAGAAACAGAGCCTAGGAAAAGCTTCACAGAGAGCTGACAGTTGAAGTTGGCCTTGAGGAATGAGAAGACTGTGTCCATTGGAAGAGGAAGGAGGAATTAGCACAGTGGAAGGTGGAGGTACACCCCAAGCACAGAGAACAGCACGGTCAGAGGCACTGACCAGGAACTCGTCCAGTCCACCTGCCCCATGAGCACAAGTTATGTCATGGGAGCTCCACTCCCTTGACAAGGGTGTTGTTTTTTCTCTTCCACTTAATTATTATCCAGCCTCTTATCCATAACAAATTACATTGTTAACAGGTGGTAGGACCAAGACAATTAAAAGGCCTTGGTGAAAAAGGCCAATATTTGGTAAAATGCTTTCTCTGTCAATATATATGTGTGTGGGGGGGAGATACCTGGGTGGCTCAATGGTTGAGCACCTGCCTTCAGCTCAGGGCATGATCCCAGAGTCCAGGGATTAAATCCTACATCAGGCTCCCCATGAGGAGTCTGCTTCTCCCTCTGCCTATGCCTCTGCCTCTCTCTCTCTGTATCTCTCACGAATAAAGTCTTTAAAAATGTGTGTGTTTGTGTGTGTGTGTGTGTGTGAGAGAGAGAGAGAGAGAGAGAGAACATGTAAAAATCTGCCATTGTTTAATTCCTAAGTATGGAGGCTAACTCCTTTGTTATTGTCAAAATAACTAAGTGATTGCACAGACACAACCAAATATAATGTGCTGGTTTTCCTAACGGTAAAATAACTCCAGCCTATATAAAGGTAATGTGGGAGTGAAAATAGGGGAGGGGCTGGAACAGGGTGGCCACAGCTGGCCTTTGGCCAAGGCCCAAAAGAGAAGACCTAGGTGTGAGCCTCAGGTACTTACTCAAAAAAACAGCTGAAGTGGGAGGCGGTAGTTCTGATAGCTACTGGGCATATGCATATTAAGAGCTCATATCTATCACCTCAAACTTTTCCATACATATATCTTCTTTTAAGATTACAGGAACCAAAGGAAAGGTATAAAATATAATTGACACCAATATGACCCTACCCTGATAGAAGGGACTCTGACTGCTGAGCATCAGCCCTGACCCTGGTGATGCTTTTTATCTCCCAAGGTGATTTTAAATATTTATATTAAAATAATTTTATATATTAAATATGTCTTTATCTACTATTGTTTTATTTTTTAAGAGAATATAAGGAGAAGGAACAAACTTTTGCTCTAGGTCCTTCTCAATAGTTGACCGATCATTAGAGTAACAGGGTCTCTAAAATTCAAAGGAATCAGGGGCACCTGATGGCTCAGTTCTTTAAGATTCTGATGCTTAATTTCAGCTCAGGTCATGATCTCAGAGCTGTGAGATCAAATCCCACGTGGGGCTGTGCACTGAGCAGGGAAACTGCTTCAAGATTTTCTCTCTCCCTCTGCCCCTCCTCCGTGGATGCACGCTCTCTAAAACTCAATCAATCAATCAATCAATCAAAGGAATAAAAAAACACTACGATGAAAAATTCAATGACTCTCTGTATTTTACATATTCTTTGGCACAATAAGATAAATCCCCTAAAGTAATTTAAATGTAATTTTAAGACTTGAGAATCTATATCAGTATAGCCAAGATAACATATGTAAAGTCACTGAATCAGAGATAATAATAGTTGGAGAAGCCCTCAAAAGCTATCTTGTCTACCTAATCAGATGCAGGAATCTTTTCTCAGCAGCTAGGCCAAGTAGACAATCAATTCCCTCTTAAACCCTTCCAATGGCAGGAACTTTACCATCTTATAACATAATCCATCCCACGGTTGAATAGTTCTGGCCCTTACAAAGGAAATCTCCGTCTTCATAGCTTCCATTCTTCAATCCAAGCTCCATCCCCTGGAGTCTCAAGAACAAGTCAGCTGTTTAAAAATTAATGTGTCTTCCCATATTTTAAGTATTTATTATACCCCTCTATAATTCTTTTTTTCCAGACTCTATGATCATATTTTCATGTGATGTGGTATCCATCCAGGTCTTCTCCTCCACTCTCTCTTTGGAAGTGGTATAGTATGTATGATAAAGTCCTTTGAAATTGTAGAGTCCAGATTTGAATGGGCTTTGACAATGGAAGCTAATTTTATTTATTAACATTTTTTCCTGTACCTAAAAAATGGCTTTCTCTTATTTTATATTGGTGTAATAGCTTTTTACAAAATAAAGGAAAAACAAAGAAACAATGGCTTTGAATGATACACTGGAACAGATGGATTTAACAGATGTATTCAGAACATTTCATCCTAAAACAGCAGAATACACATTCTTTTCAAGTGCACACAGAACACTCTCCAGAATAGCTCACATATTAGGACACAAAACAAGCCTCAATATACTCAAGAAGATCGATAATACCATGCATCGTTTCTGACCACAACACTATAAAACTAGAAGACAACTACAATAAAAAACTTTGGCAAGACCACCAATACATGCAGCACTTGTGTTTAACTAACATGCTATCAAACACTGAATGGGGGATCCCTGGGTGGCGCAGCGGTTTGGTGCCTGCCTTTGGCCCAGGGCATGATCCTGGAGACCCAGGATCGAATCCCATGTCGGGCTCCCGGTGCATGGAGCCTTCTTCTCCCTCTGCCTGTGTCTCTGCCTCTCTCTCTCTCTCTGTGACTATCATAAATAAATTTAAAAAAATTAAAAAAAAAAAAACACTGAATGGGTCAACCAGGAAACAAAAGAAGAAAGAAAAAAGATACATGAAAACAAATAAAAATGAAAATACAGTGTCCCAAAAACTTTGGGATACAGCAAAGTGATTCAAAGAGGGAAGTTTACATCAATACAGGCCTATCTCAAGAAGAAAAATCTCAAAAACCCAACCTAATTTTACACCTAAAAAAAGTTTAAAAAAAGAACAAAAAAGAGAACCTAAAACTAGGAGAAGGAAGGAAATAATAAATATTAGAGCAGAAATAAATGAAATAGAAACTAAGAAAACAATATAAGAGATCAATGAAACCAGAAGCTGGTTCTTTGCATAAATCAATAAAATTGATAAACCTCTACACAGGTTTATCAAGAAAAAAATAAAATCGCAAATGTGAGAGGAGAAATAACAACCAACACCATAGAAATACAAACAAGTATAAGAGAATTTTATGAAATATTAGATGCGAAAAAAATTGGACAATCCAGAAGAAATGGATAAATTCCTAGAAACATATAAACTAAAACAGGAAGAAACAGAAAATTAGAACAGATCAATAGCCAGCAAAGAAATTGATTAGTAATCAAAAAACATCCAACAAACAAAAATCCATAACTGGATGGCTTCACAGAGGAGTTTTACCAAACACTTAAAAAAGAGTTAATACCTATTCTTCTCAAACTATTCCAAAAAATAAAAGAGGGAGGAAAACTACCAAATTCATTCTATGAGGCCAGCATTACACTGATACAAAACCAGATAAAGAGGAGTGTCTGGGTGGCACAGTTGGTCTGACTCTTGATTTTGGTTCAGGCTATTATCTCGGGTCATGAGATCAAGCCCTGCGTGGGGCTCTGCACTCAGTGTGAAGAGTGCTTGAGATTCTCTCTCCCTCTCCTTCTGCCTCTCCTGCTCGTGCTCTTGTGCTCTCTCTTTCTCCCTAAAATAAATAAATCTTTTAAAAACAACAAAGGTACCCCTAAAAAAGAGAACTACAGTTCAATATCCCTGATGAATACAGTTGCAAACATCTTCAAGAAAATATTAGCAAACCAAATTCAGTAATACATTAAAAAAATTAGTCTCCATGATGAAGTGATTTATTCCTGGGTTGCAAGGGTAGTTCGATATTCACAAATCAATCAACATGACATATCACACCAATAAGAGAAAGGATAAGAAGTATATGAACATTTCAATAGATTCAGAAAAGTATTTGACAAAGTACATCTGCTCATGATAAAAACCCTCAACAGAAGTTTAGAAAGAACGTAACTTAACATAATAAAGGCCAAATATGAATAACCCACAGCTAATATCATCCTTAATTGGGAATAACTTAGAGTTCTTCCCCTAAGTTTAGGAACAAAACAAGGATATCCACTCTCACCACTTTTATTCAACATAGCACTGGAAGTCCTAGCCACAGCAGTCAGACAACAACAACAATAAAAGATAAATAAAAGGCATCCAAATTGGTAAGGAAGAAGTAAAACTTTCACTGTTAGTGATGGCATGATGCTATATATTGAAAGCCTGAAAGGCTCTACCAAAAAAATTGCTAAAATTGATAAAAGAATTCAGTAAAGTCAGAGGGTACAGAATGAATGTACAAAAACCTGTTGCATTTCTATACAGCTAACAAATAAGCTGAAAGAGAAATTGAGAAAACAATATCATTAGCTACTGCACCAAAAATAGTAAGATACCTAAGAAGAAACCTAACCAAAGAGGTGAAAGACCTATACTCTGAAAATTATAAAACACTGATGAAATAAACTGAAGATGACACAAAGAAATGGAAAAACATTCCATGCTCATGGATTGTAAGAAAAAAATATTCTTAAAATGTCTATACTATCCAAAGAAATCTACACATTTAATGCAATCCCTATCACAATACCAACAGCATTTATTCACAGAGCCAGAACAAACAATCCTAAAATGTGTATGGGACCACGGAAGACCCTGAATAGCAAAAGCAATCTTGAAAATGAGAAGCAAGTCTGGAAGCATCACAATTCTGGACTTAAGTTATATTACAAAGTTGTAGTGACCAAAGGAGTATGCTACTGGCATAAAAACAGACACACAAATCAATATAACAGAGTAGAAAATCCAGAAATGAACCCACAACTCCACAGTCAATTAATCTCTGACAAAGCAGAGAAGAATATCCAATGAGAAAAAGACAGTCTCTTCAACAAATGGTGTTGGGATAATTGGACAGCAACATGCAAAAGAATGAAGCTAAATCACTCTCTTACACCATAAACAAAAGTAAATTCAAAATGAATTAAAGATCTAAACGTGAGACATGAAACCATAAAATTCCTAGAAGATAACATAGGCGGTAACCTTTCTGACATTGACCATAACAACATTTTTTAGATATGCTCCTGGGCAAGGGAAATTAAAGCAAAAATAAACTATTGGAATTTCATCAAAATAAACAGCTTCTGCACAGCAAAGGAAACAATCAACAGAACCAAAAGGCAACCTACAGAATGGGAAAAGATATTTGCAAATGACATATCCAATAAAAGATTAATATCTAAAATATATGGAGAACTTAAAAAACTCAACACCCAAAAAACAAATAATCCAATTTAAAAATGGGAAGAAGAGATGAGTAGACTTTTTTTTTCAAAAGGAGACATATAGATGGTCAACAGACATATGAAAAGACGTTCAACATCACTCATCATCAGGGAAATTAAAATCAAAATTACAATGCCATATCACTTCACACCTGTCAGAATGGCTAAAATCAATAACATAAGAAACAACAAGGGTTTGCAAGGATGTGAAGAAAAAGGAACCCTTGTGTACTATTGATGGAAATGCAAACTGGTGCAGCCACTCTGGAAAACAGTATGCAGGTTCCCTAAAAAGTTAAAAAATGGAACTATCATAGGATCTAGCAATTACATTATTGGGTATTACCCAAAGAATGCAAAAATACTAATTCAAAGGGATACATGCACTCCTTTGTTTATAGCAGCATTACTTAAAATAGTCAAGATATGGAAGCAACCGAAGTGTCCATTGATTGAAGAATGGATAAAAAAGAATGTATATAGATATACAACAGATTATTATTCAGCTCTTAAAAAAAAAGAATGAAATCTTTCCATTCACAAGGACATGGATAGAGCTAGAGAGTATAATGCTAAGCAAAATAAGTCAGTGAAAGGCAAATGCCATATGATTTCACTCATATGTGGAATTTAAGAACCAAAGGAGCATAGGGGGGAAAGAGAGAAAGAGAGAGAGAGAGAGAGGGAAACTAAGAAACAGACTCTTAAGTCTAGAGAACAAACTCATGGTTTGTACCAGAGGGGAGGTGGATGGGGAGATGGGGTAAATAGGTGATGGGGATGAAGGAGGGCACTTGTGATGAGCATCGGGTGTTGTATGGAATAGCTGAATGAACTGGACACCTGACACTAATATTACACTGTGTTAACTATGGAATTAAAATAAAACTTAAAAAAAAAACAACTCACAAAGAGCTTTGGCATTGTCTCTGCTAAATGTCAACCTGTTGCTTGAGCTCACAATTTCAACTGTGAAGGCTTATCTCTATTCTATTTCCTGAGCCTGTCACCCATCGAATCTGCTGTTCCTTCCATCTCAGAGTCAAGTCTGTTAAGCATTTTTCCCGTGTTTTCATACAAGCAGACAGAAAAGCTTTGAAGCACAGAAGAACTAAACAGGAGTCCTCGACATGCCACTGGAGACTTCCCTCTGTTTCAACTGTGCCATTGTATTTAAGTGAAGTTGTTGCAGGAGCTATAAATCCACCTAACTCTCCTCTCCTTTCTGTGAAAGACAAGAAGGGGAACAAGTGCATGCTGATTGATACACTCTCACCTGGACAACTCAAAGAAGGGCCTTCAGTCACACTTTCCACATAAAGAATGAGTTGTAGAGGGCATCAATATCTCATCTCAAGCCACAGAGCAAGGTGATAAGTAGGACAACTGTTGATACAGGCTTGGGTAACCCCCAGGCCCCTGCTCCGATTCTTGGGTCCTCACTTACTCACAGACACGTCAAGAGAAGATGCACATGGGGAAGCCAGATATTCCACTCCAGGCTTTCCTCTATCACTGTACTCACATTTAAAATTATTATTATTACACAATCAATCCTTCGATTCATCATCGCTATCCTCTCTCAGCACTCACAAACTACTACTCTAATCCTTTCACAGTTTGCCAGACATAGTGACTAATTCACCTATTGGCAGCTGCCCTGAAAACAGGAACAGTATCAATTCACATCCACCCTTCTACTGCCCTTGTCCAACATCTGGGCACACACAAATCTCCCAGTGCCCACTCACCTCCAGACACATATGTCTGTGGTGTTTAACAAACATATTAAGATATGCCAAACATTTCATATCTTTCTTTTAAACATTTCATATTTTGGGGCACTGGGGTGGCTCAGTGGTTCAGCTCAGGTCATGATCCTGGGGTCCTGGGATCGAGTCCCGCATTGCACTCCCTGAAAGGAGCCTGCTTCTCCCTCTACTTATGTCACCATGTCTCTCATGAATAAATAAATAAAATCTTTAAATAAATAAATAAATAAGTAAATAAAATTTCAGCTTAGTGCTCATAAAAATGCATGATCAAAATGGCACTTTCTCCAGTTACACATCATACATCAATAGTTTGAGAACTTCCAAATTTCAAGGATAAAATAAAATTTCAAAACATAAAAACAAAATGAGATGACAGACTTACAAACATCATTGTATTACCAGCTTTTATTTTTACCAAATATATATTTAAAATCACCATCATTTTACGCCAACAGAGGAGAACATGCAGCATCCTAGAGTGAGACTGAATTCTTTAAAACAAGATAACTTTTTAAAATTGAATAAACATGGTATATAATAATTTCTTCACAGAGATCTATTTATTTATTTATTTTTTATGGCTCACTGCTGACTTAGATAATGCCTCTTTTTCCTCCCCTGTAGCATAGTTAAAAGAGGGCCTGGCATCTGGTTGGCTTGCCATTCCTAAAGATGAAGAAAGCACCATGAGTGGTGAATCCATGCAAGGTAAATCTAGAGTGACCAGAGTATAGGGTACTGGGACATGGGATTTTGAGTGCTAACAACAGAAACGTCCGAGATAAACTGGGATGAGCTGGTCACTGGGGGAAACTGGAAGCAAGGGCAGTGACAACCATGGCAGGACAATCTCCAGATCTCCACCTGTGAAGTGCTGGAGTAGCAACCAGGAGTATTACATCTATTCACAATAAGTTCTGAAGCCTGTGCATGCCTTCTTTTGATATCTAATTTGGTGTTTCCATAAAGCAACAGAGACTGTACATTAAAACTTTTTAAAAGTATAAAATGTTCATGTTACTCTATCTTCTACATTTTTTCTTCTGGAAATATGTCTCCACATACTCTCAATGCCAATTTCAGTACATGTTCTGACTACAACCAACCCCCCTCTCTCTGGATGCCTCAGGGGAATGTTTCGGTAATGGAGAGTACTGTATCCAAACAGTCTTTACAATTTTAAAAGTTAAAGCCACCCATCTGCTGCTTATGACAGTGCCAACTGCAAAGGATTGAACTGATAAAGATGCACACCATAATGCTAATTCTCTGCACGAAGGAGGAATGAAAAGTATGTGTCAAAAATCTGAACATGATTGATGCCTGCCACCTCATCAAGACTGTCTCTCACATTTAATTTCACTTGATGATTTCAGATTACACTTGGAATGGGCGGCAGGTGTTTGAGATTGCCTAACTAGTACAACACTTGTTTTCAGCAAAGGTGAAGCGGGTGAATCTCTGCCTCCGAGATTCCATGAAATACAATAGACCTTGATGTGACTTAAGAAAGACTCGGGTAAGGGCTCCTGGGTGGCTCAGTCCATTAAGCAGATGACTCTTGGTTTCTCCTCAGGTCATGATCTCATGGGCTCTGCACTCAGGAGGGAATCTGCTTGAAAATTCTCTCCTTCTGCCCCTCCCCTCCCCTTCTCTCTCTTTCTCTCTCTAGAATAAGTGCATAAATCTTAAAAAAAAAAAACAACAACTCAAGTGCTCAGCCCCACCCCCAGAGACACTAAACCCCTAAATGTAAGGTATGGCTCAAGCCACTTTCAAAGGCACTGGTAGGTCCTCAAGATGCTAAAATTTGAGAACCACTGCTCTAGTCATTGTTAAGGCATTGAATTGTTTCAATCAGTTTCAGAAAAATTTATCTACATTTAAAAAAAAAAGTAGATCACTTGGTTTTCTCACTGTCTGGTTGAGAATGCTAAAGTTAGGTCAGAGGTTTGTAATAAGAGCAACTCTTGACTTATATGATTATTTCCGAAGCACACAATACTTTTCAAACATTACTCTTACAACTGTTATAGGTGCAAATATTTAATTAGCAAATTCTTATCTCTAAAAAGGAACCACAGATGTTGACTTGAAAATAATCTCCTTAAGCCACAAGATTGTAAACTCAACCTGGCAAACCATTTAGTATGAATTGACCTAATTAGGGAAGGGCCTTTCAAATATTCAATCAAATATTTCTATTACAAACAGCACTGAAGATACCAGTTAGGAAGAGTTACCTGGTCTCCCCCACTTCTACCCAGGGTATTTGAAATTGTGTTAGTGTTTGCATAAATATTTGAAATGTTTTACCTTCAACACAACAGGTGCCAAGCACTTCATCATCATCTTTTCAGAGTTCAACAGATTTGGGTCCATTCCTTAGACAAATGAACTTACTTATAAAAATGTGCTATTAATGCTGCTACATTAGCATGGAATGGATAATCTTAGTTATTTTTGGACTTAATTGACATCAAGTAAATTGTGAGGGATTTGAGAAGAACAGAGGAAGGGCTGGCAGCTCCACAGCTTCTGTCCAACACTTACACTGAGCAGCATTTCCCGCAGAGCCCCCATCCCACTGGCAGCTGTAGTACCAGCAGGTCCTGATCCATCATCATCACTTCCCAGCCCCATACTGGCTGCTGGGACACATGGGTCTATGAACAACCACCTAATACCTTAGCATTCATATAAGAAAAACACACAGGAACTGAGAGGAAATCAGGGAGAATGAACACAATCAATAGAAAATTAGACTGAAGAAATTTAAGTTAAAGGGCATGAGATTACAGACTATTTTAATGAAACATGGGTGTATTAACTTTTAGGGCAAAGTAACAGGGCACTTAACTTGCACGCTCTTTTAGTGTGAAACTTTTAAATTAATGGTGGAGTGGTTTTTAAAAGCAATTAAATTTAAAAAAAAAACATGAAGCTTCTTGAATCTTGAAACTACAGTGTTTGGGATTATAAAAATGTGCTACGAGCCACCTGGGTGGCTCAGTTGGTTAAGCATCTGACTCTTGATTTCAACTCAGGTCATGCTCTCAGGGTGTTGGGATCCACACTGGGCGTGAAGCCTGTTTACAGTTCTCTCTTACCCCCTCCTCACCATTCTCTCTGCCTCTCGAGAAAAAAAAAAACAAAACTGCATAATTGACAGAGAATTTTGATACTATCAGTAGTGAAATTTTATAATACACATCGTACCACTTCTGCTTAACAAAATACTGTCATGCAAAAATGTTTTATTAATGTATTACATAATGCATTTATACTTCATTATAATTACTATAAAAGCATTTCTAAGCTTTTTAAGGCTTCAAGAAGATAAATCTAAAACTTAATTTCAGTATAAATTTTGAGCATGCCAAGGGGATGAGGGCTTATATGTTATAAGTAACAATGAATGGGGACAATGATTTGTACAAAAGGAAAATAAGGATTTGTCCAAATTCCAGATTCTTACAATCTTCTTGGAGAGACAAATATTTATACACAACCACAACAGGAGAAAATAGGCTAATAGCAAAATCTCAAAAGAACTAATTCATGATTTCTATAATTCTATAGTATTTCATGTGAATGGCAAAAGTCATTGCCAAGTGGCGCTGTGTGCTGAAAATTGGGGAACACCCCCCTCAGCCCTTGCCATCATAGAAAATGTCAACGTTCTAGCCTGTTATGCCAGCATCTGCCAGCAGAATGGCATCATGCCCATTATGGAATCTGAGATCCTCCCTGATGGGGACTATGACTTGAAGCGCTGTCAGTATGTAACCAAGAAGGTGCTGGCTGCTGTCTACAAGGTTCTGAGTGACCACCACATCTACCTGGAAGGCACTTTGCTGAAGCCCAATATGATAACCCTAGGCCATGCCTGCACCCATAAATATTCTCATGAGGAAATTGCCATGGCAACTGTCACAGCACTGCACCGCACAGTGCCCCCCGCTGTTACTGGGATAACCTTCCTATCAGAAGGCCAGACTGAGGAGGAGGCATCCATTAACCTCAATGCCATCAACAAGTGCACCCTGCTGAAGCCATGGGCCCTGACCTTCTCTTATGGCCGAGCCCTACAGGCTTCTGCCCTGAAGGCCTGGGGTGGAAAGAAGGAGAACTTGAAGGCTGCCCAGGAGGGGTAGATCAAGTGAGCCCTGGCCAACAGCCTCGCCTGTTAAGGAAAGTACACCCCAAGTGGTCAGGCCGGGGCTGCAGCCAGTGAGTCCCTCTTCATCTCTAACCATGCCTACTAAGCAGAGGTGTTCTAAGGCTGCCCCCTCAACACTCCAGCCCCTGCCCTCTCCCACACTCACTCTTGAAGAGAGGGCCTCACCTGGGGCTCCAGGCTGCTCTTTCCCATCACTTTGGCCTCCCACATGACATTGGTATGTGGTGTTGTCTGTATATGCTAACTCCATTGCTCTTTCCAGCCCACTGCCATTAAACAACTATTTAAGGGGGGAAAAAAAGTCAGAAGAGCTCACTAATTCTGTATTTTTTACTCAAATTATTTATACTTCCTCTATTTTAAATAATTTGGATAAAATACCCTAACAGGAACTCTGTCTTGATGAGTAAACTTATTCAACTTTACTCGAAAGTTTATTGTTCCGATAATTGGTTGGAAAAAGTTGACTTTTTAAAGGTTTGTGAGTAAAAAAAGATATAGTCGAACCAAAATGAAATTCTTCCAGAATAGAATTCCCCATTAAAAATTAACAGATATCTGACAGAGTCATCTCTGAAAATGGTTATACAATTTAACTATATAGTTCTGTAGTACAAAACCATTCCTAATGTCATCTCTACCATTGAAAGTCAAATGTTCTTCTAAATCTAAGTAATAATTGAATTAACATTGTGGAAGAATTGATTTTTTATTGTTTTTGTTTTTGTTTTTTAATAAAACACTGCTTTGAAACCTGACTAATCTGGATACTTGTTCAGCAGATCTTACATAACTATGCATATATAAATAAAACCTTTTTGTGAGTAACTAGTTATGTTCTTCAATTCTGTGTCAGTCCCTATGGTAGAGGCAAAGGTGGGCAAGAATTTTCAAATATTACAACTGATACCGAATACAGTTTCTATCATGTTTCTAAGCTCATTTAAAGATGGTCAAAGTTTTCCACTCTAACATAATCCCAATATAATTTTCCACAATTAAACTGATAAATGCTGGGATCCCTGGGTGGCGCTGCGGTTTGGCGCCTGCCTTTGGCCCGGGGCGCGATCCTGGAGACCCGGGATCGAATCCCACGTTGGGCTCCCGGTGCATGGAGCCTGCTTCTCCCTCTGCCTGTGTCTCTGCCTCTCTCTCTCTCTCTCTGTGTGACTATCATGAATAAATAAATAAAATCTTTAAAAAAAAATAAAAAATAAACTGATAAATGCTGATAATACTTAAAAACAAAACAAAGAAAAAACGCTGGTGTTTGAACAGAACTCTGAACATGGTATTGATGCGCGAATTAGCTCCAGGCACAAAGTGAAGTATTTTACATAAGGTATCTCATGTCTTCTCCATAATTTAATAAGGTTCCTTTATTTGTACATCTTAGAACTAAAAAGGATTAATTCATCAGTAATTAAGGTAACTTGCTAAGCTTAAATGGCTAGAAAGTGGTGGACTTTCTATTGGACATAAATTAACTGGTTCAACAAACAATTAAGTGTTCACTATGTGCCAGGGACTTTGCTAGAGAGAGAAGCAGTGTTCACTCATGTGCTCAGTGACTCTGAGGATAGATTTAAACCACTGCTTCTCCATGCTATTTGATGATATCATTTGCTGTATGACACAACAAAGAAATGAGATTGATGGGACTTGTCAAATCCAATAATGGTGATGGCTTTTTAAATATTACTAATGGTCATTTTTGGTTTCTGATCTTCAAGAAAATACATTTAACTGTTACGGAAATTTTTGCTTTAGTTTTAATTTCCAAACAAACACAAAATTGATGGGATAAAAAACAGTTCATTTTTTCATTTCATAAAATGTTATTCTTAGGTTTCTCTTTTTAGTGTCACAGTATATGACATAATCATGTGTGGTTCTTCCTTTAGTACCAAAGCAAAAGCCACCTGTTATAACCTCTTATGGGAATAGTAGAGTTGCACTGTTATTCTGGTTTCCCAAACACCAAAAAAAAAAAAAAAAAAAAAAAAAAAAAGAGTAGGAAGTATAATGACAGAGAACCTAGCAGCATTACTGGTGGATAAGGTGATGTATGTATATTGAAATCTGACACTAGGTGAGGTTTCTTAAGGCTTCCTTACATTTGATCAATTAGCATATAATTTTGTGAATATGGATTTATTAATAAGTATAAGACATGAATTATTTGTGTGCATTCATTTTCATGGAAAGTGTGTTTGTGTGTGTATGTGTGTGCAAAACAGACATTGTTAGAGTAGAATATAATATTGTTAGACATATGCAAAATTGAGACTGTTGACATTTTAGGAAGCCTAAGTAATCTGTAGAGCAGATGCAAGGCTAATATAAAGCTTCTGCTATTAAAATCAATGCATCAAGATCTGTTATTTATGAAATATGTCCATGGAGAACTACTGTAGAGATGTTACCCATAAACAACACAAGAAAAGGAAGGCTATATGATAAAATTATTAAAAACCTGGTCTTCTGGTCACTCATGCTTCTGGCAACTTTACAACAGTTATGAGTCAGAACTGTGCTGAAGTGAATTCCTCTGCCAGTTGAGCCATCTGCTGCTGTCTCACAAATGGAATAACAGTCTAAAAGGAAAGTTTGTTTTGAGGTGCCATTCCCATATGCATACAATCCACAAACTGCCACGTATAACTGTGGTTCAGCATTACACCAAGCAAGATTTCATTTTTTTGGAAGAGCATATTGCACGGCATTTTCTGGAAATGCTCCCAATATTAGCTACATGTCACATTTGCATTGAAACATATGGTCTTCAATGTGCAATCTCAAATCATCTGCAGAGACTTTGCAATCAGAGGTTTCCTGTTTTACCTTCCTTTTATGAGTCAATTTTCACTTAGCGAATTATCACACTGGTGATTTGGAGGCATTATCTTAATTCCTAATGTAAATTTATTTTCAGCAGATGTGGTTCTGTGAATAACATAAAAGCAAATGACACCTTATTAGTTATTAGCTGAAATTATGCCAAGGGGCGGTAGGTTTTAGATGCTAGAGCAGAGGAACAGAACCAAGCACATCATCCATCCCTGTCCTCTACCCTGGGGAAGGAGAGACCATGGCTCTTGAACATTTCAAGAGCCAAGAGGAAAGTGATCTCTCTTTGATGACCTCCATACCCCAGTGCTCAGACATATGCCACCCTATCTTTGAAGCAGACTTGCTCCTCAGAAAATTGGTTCTGAGGATAGCAGGGTGAAGGAAAGTATCTAAAATGATGTCCCAGGGAATCCCTGGGTGGCGCAGCGGTTTAGTGCCTGCCTTTGGCCCAGGGCGCGATCCTGGAGACCCGGGATCGAATCCCACATCAGGCTCCCTGCATGGAGCCTGCTTCTCCCTCTGCCTATGTCTCTGCCTCTCTCTCTCTCTGTGATGACTATCATAAATAAATAAATTAAAAAAATAAATAAATAAAATGATGTCCCAGAGGATTGTTTCTGTTCCTTTACAATGGATGAAGCTTTAGGGAACTTGAGCACAGCTGAGTTCTTCAAGTATAAGCACAAGTAAGTGAGGTCGGATTGGTTTTGGTTTGAGCGGTCATTGAAACATGACAGAGATAGAAGGTAGGGAAGGATTTCACAGGGTTTTAACAAAATTCATCCATGGTAATCAGCCCTTTATACGTATCTCAGGTGAATTATTTCAGTAAAATTTTAAACATAAAATGGACATAGGAAGGTAAATAATTTCCTTGGACAAAACTACAGTTCCTTTGGGAACCAAAGAAGCTGTTAAGAAATCTCACTGGCCACTGCTCTCACACCCCTGAGTTCAATGAAACAATCCCCAGGCTCCAGGGCCTTCCATCCCAGACTTGGAGACAAAGAGGCCAAACTCATCATGACTCAGAACACAACAAAATTCCCCCTCACATATCACTCCTTCTTCCTCCTGTCCGCTACTGAGGAAACAGATAAATCATTGCCTTTTCTTTCTGGCAGCAAAACTGGTCATTTCCAGAAAAATAGCAGATGTTGGCTACACATAAAAAGCTGCCTAGGTGGAGGCTTGAACTTCGATGGCTCACTCAAAGCAAAAAAAATTAAGAAAACCACAATGTACTCTGCAGTGGGAGAAAACAAACTGATTATAGCAACAAGTACGTGTCCCTTCCAAGTAATGAGATAATGAGTCAGCTTGCTGATTGCACATTGTGGCTACTGAATGCATTTTGAGATGGTTAAGAAAAGGACTGATTGCTCATAATTGATGGTATATCTCTCCATTTACCAAAGGCTTATTTAACCTCTAGCAATAAAGTTTTGTCAAGTTATTCACAGAGGTCTTATAAATCTCTTGTTGGATATAAAGGTTCGATTTGTTTTTGATGTATGCAATTATAAATGGTAACTTAGAAAAACCACATTTTCTGACTATCTGTCGCTAGCAAATAGAAATGCAATTGATTTCTGTATGTTGAATTTTCATACAAAAAGTTACAAATGCTCTAATGAATTTGCTTGACATAATTGTATATCGTTTTGGGCTCTCTACATAGGTAGTCACGTCAGTCAGCCATGAACAGAAGAGACAACTGTGTTTAATTCTATACAATCATGATACCTTTTGTTCTTTTTCAAGCCTTATTATACTTTATATACTGTTTATAGTATAGTTGTGATTTTTCTCAGTCTTAAAGGATAACTATTTTGTCATATTTGTATGTTTTATTAAATACTTATTCATTATATTAACATGCTCTTTTATTCGTAGCTTCATAAGTTCTTAAGAATAAATGTATGTTTAATCTTGTTAAATAGTTTTTCAACATCTATGAGATCATATAATTGTGTTCTTCTGTTAATACAATGAATTACTTTATTGATGAAGTCATGTTAATCCAAACAAGCATATCTGGAATTAAAATGCTTGGGTCATGACAGTTTATCCCTCATGTCTCTTCCTAATTTCGTTCCCTAGTATTTTATTTAAGACCTTTGTAATAGTGGTCATAAATGATACTGACCTATATTTCTATTTTCTTTGCTAACTTTATTAATTTTAGTAAGTAAGGTAATCAAAATACCCATTGGAGAATAATGTCCCTTTTCAGTATTGAGCAAAATATGTATTCTTTTGAGGAAATATTTGGATAGGAATTAGTTCCTGAAATGTTTGGTAAAACTCACTCATGCCTAGAAACTATCTAGGCCTGATGTTTCTTAATGGGAATATTTCTAATTAGAGATTGAATTTCTTTATTAGAGCATTAAAATTTATCAGATCAGTCTTGGTAAGTTATATTTTTCTTAATATCCATCCATTTCATACAAGTTTGCAGATTTACTAAATGAAATAGGTTATATACCCTCTGACATCATTTTGATCCCTAAATTAGTTCAGTTGTACACATTTTTCTATTCCTAATATTATTATTTATTTGTGACTTGACAAGTATTTTCTGAATCAATCTTGTAAGGCATTTATCAATTTTCTTTCTTTTAAAAAAACCAATCACCAGCTTTCCTTCTTACCTTTATTTCACCTTTGTTTCCTTCAGAAATCTCTGACTTTTGTCTTTACCATCTTATTTATTTTATTGTGTTAGTTCTGTTGTTTTCTTCTGATATGTTGGATGCTTAGCTCTCTAAATTTTCTGCCTCTGTTCTTTTTCTAACTAAAAACCTTTCGGCTATAAATTTTCTTTGAAGAACCATTATAAACACACACCTGAGAATTTTAATGTGTAGGACTTTTTTCTTTCTATTATTGTTCTATTCTTAATACCTTCTGGTTTTCTTTGTGGTTTCTTCTTTGACCTAGTAGATATTTAGAAGTTTCTTTTTTTTAAATATTTCATTTATTTATTCATGAGAGACACAAAGAGAGGGGGGGCGGGCAGAGACACAGGCAGAGGGAGAAGCAGGCCCCATGGAGAGAGCCCGATGTGGGACTCAATCCCAGGACCCCAGGACCACATCCTGGGCCAAAGGCAGGCACTAAACCACTGAGCCACCCAGGGATCCCCTATTTAGAAGTTTCTTAATACTCAAACACAGATTGCCTAGTTATCATATTATCAGTATAATACTGATTATCATAGAAATTAATATTTCTAACTTAGCTACATCATATTCAGAGAAAATAAACTTTGCTAAATCTTACTTTATTGCTCAAACATGATAATTTTTTATAAATATATCTATATGTTTTAAAAATGTATTTTTTAGTTATTGATTTTATATGTGTCAAAACAGCACTTGCTAATTTTACTGCTTATATTTTACCTATGGCATCCTCTCATCTTATTGAGATAGTTGGGTTAGGCAACCTCCCATTATATTGTTCAAATGATCTATTTTTTCTTTTAACTAGAAGTTTTAGTCCATTAGCATTTTTGGTAATTATTTGACTTGAAACAGTGGTTTGCAAGATACTGGCTATCAAGCTTTAAGACAACAGTGGTGTCTCAGAGAGAGAAACAAATGAGGTGAGCCCTTTCATTACTCTAGCTTACTGCCTCTAGAGAGTTTCTAGACTGGGGTTCAGGGAGGGAGACCCAAGCAAAACCTGAAGAATTCCCTAAATGCCCAAGATGGAGCTGTAGTTCAGGAAGACCAAGGCAGCTGGAATCTGCAAGGCAAAGTGCTAGAAAATATCAGATTCCCCCTCAGATATTCAGCTTATGTACATCAGGAAGTTATCTGAGACACTGAAAAGAATTTGAAAGGACTGAGATAACAGGGCCAAGAATAGTGCCCATCCCCTCCAGCCACACCGGAAAACATCCTGATTGACATACATGGCATTGGGAAAAACATGTACCAGTGCCCTGCCTCACTGCGGGGACGATGAGCCCTGGCCTAAGTGATGCTCTGGTCTTGCCTAACAATGTGACCTGGAAGGGTCAAACTATTCCCAAGTAACATATCTGTGTCCCAGAACGAAGCTCAAAAATATTTACAGAAAAACAAGACTATCCCAGCACTAAACATGTAAATGGCAATATCTAACATCCAATAAAAAATTACCAGGCATTCAAAAAAAAAAAAAAAAAAACAGAAAAAGAAAACCCATAATGAGAGGAAAAAAATCAGTCAATATAAACTGATTCAGACTAATATAGGCAAAAACATTAAAAGAGATATAACTGTACTCCATATGTTCAGTATTTTAAGACACAGAACATGTTAAAAATCAAAACAAAAACCTAAATTCTAGAGTTGAAAATTACAGTATGTGAGATAAAAAGAGAATATACTGAATGCAATTAAGGGTAGAAGAAAAGAAGTACATGATCTAAAGATATAGTAATAGGAACTCTCCAAAATGAAAGCTACAGAGATAAAATGGAATCAAAAAATAAAATAAAATAAAATAAAATAAAATAAAATAAAATAAAATAAAATAACCAAAAGAAGGCAAACAGGAAAAGTGGGAGGAAAAAAGGAACAAATATAAATCAATTCCCAAAGGAAAAATTTTTTTGATAAATGCCTGTATTTAAAAGACTCAAATCAATGGCATTTTTTAAAATGACAAGCTAAATTAAAAAAAAATTAATCCAAAGTAAGTAGATTATAGCAGAAATCAAAGATATAAAATGGGGACTGGCATAGTTTTTTTGTAAAGGGCCAGATAATAAATATTTCAGGGTTTGTGAATATCATATGATCTCTGTTGCATATTCTTTTCATTTTTTTACAATCCTTTAAAAATACAAAAATCATTTGTAGATAGAAGGCCTTACAAAAATACAGCTGGATTTGTCTATCAGCTGTAATTTGCTCCACAAATAATATATAAAGCCGAAAAACAACAGTGAAAAATGACTAAAACAAAAAGCTGATTCTTTGAGATCAATAAAATAGATAAACCTCTAGCCAGAGAGAAGACATAAATTACAGAATCAGCAATGACAGAGGTGACATCACTACAGACATGCAGATATTAAAATGATAATAAAGAAATATTATGGTCAGTTTTATGCCAGTAAATTTGACAACTTATATGAAATGGGCAAATTCCTTTAAAGATGGTCTACTAAAGCTCAGTCAAGAAGAAAGAAATAACCTGAGTGGATCTATTACAATTTACTGAAGAAACTGAATTTGTAGTTAAAATCTTCAAGTGAATTCTACTAAACATTTAGGAAAAACTAATATTGATTCTAAACAAACTTCTCTAGAAAAGTGAAAAGGAATGACTACTTCCCAACTCATCAGTGAAGCCAGCATTGCTATAGTACTAAAACCAGATAAAAACATTAAAAGAAAACTACAAACTAATACCGCTATTAACCACAAATACAAGTAATAAAATATTAGCAAATGTTCAGAAATTAGGAGCAAACGGTTTATAAACTCTACAATATATATAGAAAGGATAATTTGACCAATTAGAGTTTATCCCAGTAATGCAGGTTTGATTTTACATTAAAAAAAAATCACACGTTGTACTAACCATATTAACAAACTAAAAGGAAATAAAACCAAGATTATATTAATACACATAAAAAAGTATTTGACAAATATCTAATATCTACTTCTAATAAAAACTCAGCAAATTAAATTTGTAGGAGTTCTAGGAAGTTCTTTAACCTGATAATAGCATTTACAAAAAACCTACAGCTAACACCATAGTTATTGGTGAAAAACTGAAGGCTTCCTTCCCAAAAACAGAAACACTGTGAGGGTTCTACTCTTGACACTTCTGCTCAACACTGTATTGATGCTTGTAGCCAATGCAATAAGTGAAAATAAAGAAATAAAAGACATCCAGATTGGAAAGGAAGAAGAAAAACCATTATTTATTCAAAGACTATATGATTGCCTATGTACAAAATCCTATGGAATCTATAGAAAGCTATTAGAAGTAGTGATTTTAGCAAGGTTGGTAGATACAAGCACAATATATAAAATTAATTGTCTTTGATATGCTATAAACAGTTGGAGACTGAAATTTTAAAATATTATTTACTGTATCACTATAAATATGAAATACTTGAAACAAATGTGACAAAAGGTAGGAAAGACAGGTACATTAAAACTAAAAAAAAATTGTTAAGAGAAAATAACGATGACTCAAATAAAGGAAAAGGGATATTGTGTTTATGGATTAGGAGACTCCATATTGTTAAATGTCAATTCTCTCCAAGTAGATCTATTGATTCATTGCAATCCTGATCTATTTCACAGCAGGATCAACCAATTGGTTGATTTTAGAACTGACAAAATGAGTCTAAAATTCATATGGCAATACAAATGACCAAGAATATTTAAAACAAAGTTAGAGGGATGCCTGGGTGGTTCAGTGGTTTACCGCCTGCCTTCGACCCAGGGCGTGACCCTGGAGACCAGGGATCGAGTCCCACGTTGGGCTCCCTGCGTAGAGCCTGCTTCTCCCTCTGCCTATGTCTCTCTCTCTCTGTGTGTGTCTCTCATGAATAAATAAATACAATCTTTAAAATAAAAATAAAATAAATAAAACAAAGTTAGAAAGCTCACATTACCTGATTTCAAGAGTAATCAAGCTATAGGAATAAAACAAGTGTGTTACTGGTATAAAGAAAGACAAACAGCCTAACAGAACTGAAGAATCCAGAAATAAACATAAACATGGGTAACTAACTGATCTTGACAAAGAAGCAGAGGCAGTTCAGTGGAGAATAGATAGGTTTTCAGGGGTTTTCCCAAGATATCATGCTGAACCAACTGGAAATCCATATGCAAAAAAAGAACTTCGATTCTTACCTCAAACCACATGCAAAAATCAACACACAATTCATGATAGTCCTAAATGTAAAAGCTAAAGCTATATAATTTCTGAAAGAAAATAGAATATCTTTAAGACTTTGGATTAAGAAAATATTCTCTAGGGCAGCCCAGGTGGCTCAGCGGTTTAGTGCCACCTTCAGCCCAGGGCCTGATCCTGGAGACCCAGGATCAAGTCCCACGTTGGGCTCCCTGCATGGAGCCTGCTTCTCCCTCTGCCTATATCTCTGCCTTTCTCTATCTCTCTCTCTCTCATGAATAAATAAATAAAATCTTAAAAAAAAAAAGAAATATTCTCTAGCTATGGTCCTAAAAGCATGACCATTAAAAAAATTACAATTACATCAATTTTTTAAGTTTATACTTAATGAACAACACTATTAATATACAAACATGGGGCAAACCTTTGTACAATATGTATATGATAAATGGGATAAATGGTTTGAGTTCAAAATATATAATACACACTCAAAACTCAAGAGTGAAAAAAAACAAAAATAATAAAAAGTAGGCAAATGATTTGGTCAGACACTGCATCCAAAAATATGTAGATAGCAAATAAGTACATGAGAAGATGTTCAACATCATTATCTATAAGGAAAATGCAAGGTAGAAACGACAATAGCATTACAGAATGGCTAAAATTAAAAAGCTGACCAAAATAAATGCTGACAAAAAGGTAAAACAACTGAACTCTTCTATACTGCTGTGATGTAAAATGTTACAACCACCTTAGAAAATAATTTCAGTTTCTTAAATATTTAAACATACAGTTAATCATAATAAGATCATTTCACAGGCAGCCTGGGTGGCTCAGTTGTTTAACATCTCCCTTCAGCTCAGGGCGTGATCCTGGAGTCCCAGGTTTGAGTCCCACATCAGGCTCCCTGCATGGAGCCTGCTTCTCCCTCTGCCTGTGTCTCTGCCTGTCAATCTCCCTCTCTCTCTCTCTCTCTCTCTCATGAATAAATAAATAAAATCTTTAAAAAAAAAAAAAGATCACTTCACACCCAGATATTTACACGAGAGAAAAAAAAATACTACACAAAGATTTCTATTAGGATGTCCACAGAAACTTTCTGTATATTGGTCAAAACTGTAAACAACCCAAATGTTTACCAACAGGAGAATGAATAAACAAAGTGTGGCACATTCATGCAATGAAATATATGTAAGCACTAAAAAGGAAGAAATAGTAATATAAGCTATAACATGAAGGAATCTCAAAATGATCACAGTGGATTGAAAGAATTCAAGCAAAAAGAATATACTTTATGGTTATATATATGTGTTCATATATTATATTATTATATTATAATTATATATTATATAATATATATATTTATATATATATATAATGTTCTAGAAAATGGAAAAGTAACCTATAGTGACAGAAGGCAAATCAGTGTTTAGGCATAACTGCAGAGTGGGGGTGGTAGGGAGAGCTGAGAGGGGGTTTTATGAGGAAGCTAAGGAAAGTTTGGGGATGACGGATATGTTCATTATCTTGAAAGTGGTAATGGTTTATTTTAAACAAATTGTACCAGAATAAAATTGTCAAAAATTCTTTCTCTTTTTTTAAGATTTTATTATTTATTCATGAGAGACACACACAGAGAGAGAGAGAGAGGCAGAGACACAGGCAGAGGGAGAAGCCGGCTCCATGCAGGGAGCCCAATGTGGGACTCAATCCCGGGACTCCAGGATCACGCCCCAGGCCGAAGGCAGGCACTAAACTGCTAAGCCATCCAGGGATCCCCTAAAAATGATTATTTCTATGGGATTTTTTCATTCTCCTCTCCTCCTCCTTATCCTTTCCCTGGTCGTGATTATTGCCAGGCAGTAAAATCCCCTAGAACTAAATTAGTAACTCCCTAAATTGACAGGACCAAGGGCAATAAATTTCTCATGGTTTCTATATTCTTAGGAAGTTGCATATAAAGTTAACTTTTAATAAATTAACTATATTTTGCCATTGTCTCCATGGTCTATGTGGTGGGAGACTGTTTACATTTCATTTTTGTTCCTGCAACATAAAATCACTAAAGCAAACACAAGCTACTGGAATATTTCATCTGGCTATAGCCCGTAGCCAGAAGCCAGTCTGAAATGGACCGACTCATGGAGCACCTAAAGCCTTGTCTTTCTACATAATAAATTCTTGGAGGGCAGTGCAGGTGGCTCAGCGGTTTAGCACCGCCTTCGGCCCAGGGCCTAATCCTGGAGATCTGGGATCAAGTCCCATGTCAGGCTCCCTGCAGGGAGCCTGCTTCTCCCTCTACCTTTGCCTCTGCCTCTGTGTGTGTGTGTGTGTGTGTGTGTGTGTGTGTCTGTCTGTCTGTCTCATGAATAAATAAATAAAATCTTAAAAAAAAAAAACCTCTTGGATAGTAATGTCCATAGCTGGCCCAGGGTTTTATTTCAAATTTAGTTGCTAAAAATGCAGCAGGGATATTTAAAAGATTTCCGAGTGTCATTAGGATCACATAGGTGATTTGACATTGAGAAAGAATTAAAAGTTTTACAGTGATTTTTCAAGTCTAGGGAAAGCTTCACTGATCACTAAATTTGCTAATTTTTTTAGTGGGGTAAAAATGAATGAGAAAATCAAGGAATTTTTCCCAGCCACTTTTCAGCTGCATTTAACATTAAATGGCAAAGCTAGATTCCAAAAATAATGTGAATCATCCCCACCGACACTAGAGTGCTACTTCTTATAACACACCCCACTGAGTGGGACAAAAATGAAAGAGAGGTGATGGTAGGTGACACATAGAACTCCAGCATCAGGACAGCGTGATTCAAAAGTATTTGAGACTCAAACTTTACAAACAGCCACATCATACGATCTTTCAACAGCACAACTCCCAGTGACTCTGCATGGATGGGGCTAGCTGAAAAAGCCCTACACCCAGGTAAACCTGGCAAGGGGCACTGAGAACCACAGCTAGTCTCCAGAAGCAAGCTTTACGTAGGCAGAAAGCAAAGGTAGATCACAGAGGAAGTAGCCACAGGTAATAAGGTGGATCTCTTTTCCTTATATCGATGACAGAAAGGCCTCTTCAAGCCTTCTTGACCCATTTATCTTTTGTACACTGCTAAAGAGCTAATGACTTCTCTTACACCCAACTGCCATTTTAGGAAAAATAGTCTACATAGTAAAAAGCCTAGTCAGGTCAGTGTGAGTACGGATCCTGGTACCATCTTGATCCGTGGAAAACTGTTTGGGACAGAGATTTCCAGATACAATTACACGTGGAAAGTAACATTGTCAACATGAAGGACATGGTGAAATAGATAGTGAAAGTAGGTTAAAACACAATAGTCATACTACTGTAAGAAAATCATTTTCATCTCATGAACGCCTAATTATTTTCTTTTCCATTGTTCTTCTAAAATTAGTACTTGCTTAGTAATAGAAACATCAAGAAAGGACACAGGGAGTATTTACAGTTCTAGCAATTAAAAGCTGGCCTCCTCATATTCTAGGTTTGATTTCAGGTCTTGAAAATATATTTTTCTCCAAATCCGAATGTCAACATAATGGCACAATTTAAACTTGAAGTAGCTAAGATAAATAGATGAGAACTGAACACAGCATACTTAATTTAAAACTAAAATGTTTCCCTTTCTTTTTTTCTGAAGAACAAAATTAAATTTGCTCCATAATTTAAAATGCTCTATGTTATTTTTATTATTTTTTAGTTTTATGTTGGGTGAGAAGTTTCTCATGTACTAATGTCCACTGCAAATGTTCTTTAAAGCCTTTATTGAGTGGTAGTGCTAGACCAACACCACCATGTTGCCAACCTTGTAGTCTGAAATATTTTTCCGAAATGTTCATTTTTTCACTTGCCTTACTAAAAGTCATCCAGCATTATTCCTATTCCTGAAGCTTCTCAAAATACTGCCACAATCTGATTCAATCAGCCTGAAATTATGAAAGGCTTAGTATTATTTGCAGATTTAAAGATGTCATGTCTTACTTTTGAAAACTAATAATTAAAATGTTTTTTTAAAAAGCATTTCTGGGTAGGAGCTTTTAAGTGCTATAAAATCACATTTCTCTATTCATTACAGAATTTGTTTACTTACTTACTTGCTTTATTTATTTATTTAGGTTTCTTACCTTTAAGGCAACACCTGTTTGTAATAAATATATAGTTTATTATTTTGAAATAATTTCAGTATATACTACTAAAGATCATTAAAATTCTTAAGTAGATGTTATTTGGTTATTTGTTTATTAGAGAATAAACATATTCTAAAGCAGCCCTCCTCCCTATATCTTCCTACTTCATAATTTTGGATTTTTTTTCCATCAAAATATTGAGGACTCTCAGAAATTGTGTTATTCAGTATTTGTGGACTTTTTTGTCTAAATCACCTGTCTCTGCTTCCTTATGCCATGCACACCATACAAACATACACTTACATGGAAGGTCTGTTAAGAGGATTGGCACCAGGCAAAAATAAATTAATAAATATTGGTAAGTGACTGGCTGAATAAAATACCTAGATTTAGTTGTCAAAGACATTCAGAATATTTGGTACAATTATACTATCTGTCTGGCTCTATGACCTTATAGACCTTTCCATGTAAGTTGGGCCTAGGTGGGATTTTTGAGAGCTATAAACTGGTCAAGTCATTTAGGGAGCCAGAAATTAAGGCTAACAGATGTTTGGTCACTGTGTCCAGAATCTTAGTGATAGAGCCAGAACAGAATGCCATTACTTGACTTTGAATCCAATAATCTTTTTACTAAAAAAGTTAAGTTGCTAGTGAAATTCCCTCACCATTTTCTCAAAACAGAAAAAAAGTAAACATGAGCTCTGTATCTGTTTTTTTCTTTGCTATAACTAAGTATACATTTTACATTTAAAAAACATAATTTTGGTGGCACTGGGTGGCTCAGTGGTTGAGCGTCTGCCTTTGGCTCAGTCCATGATCCCAGGGTCCTGGAATAGAATCCCACATTCAGGTTCCCTCCGGGGAGCCTGCTTCTCCCTCCGCCTATGACTCTGCCTCTCTCTCTGTGTGTCTCTCATAAATAAATAGTCTTAAAAAAATAATGCAATACAATACCATACAATACAATACAATAAAAACATAGTCTTGAATGATTTCACTTTCTGCCTTTTGAGGTACCTAAAGCACCTCAGAAACGTGTCAACACCAATGGATTTATGTACCCTAAAGAAAAATATCAGGTGGCCAAACAGAATTCAGAAGCATGGATATTATGTAAACAATAGATGTTAGGCTATGAGTAGCACAGAAAAAGTCCTACAGTAAAGGTACATATTTAAGGGGTCCCTGGGTGTCTCAGTGGTCAAGCATCTGACTTTTGATATAAGCTCAGGTCATGATCTCATGGGTCCTGAGATAGAGCCCGGTGTCGGGCTCTGAGCTCAGCAGGAAGTCTGCTTGAAGAGGAGGTCCTTCCTCTGCCCCCCACCATTTCTGTGCATTCTCTCTCTCTCTCTCTCTCTCTCTCTCTATCTCTCAAATAAATAAATAAGTCCTTTTAAAATAAAGATACACATTTAAAGAAGAGTTTAATAGACCTACTACATTGTCATCCTCTTTTCTCGGAATTCATCAACTTCGAACAGAGCAAATATACCACAGAACATGCTTTGGAAAACAATGGTCTAGGCATCTTTAGAACTCCTTTAAAAATACAACACAAAGTATTACTCTTCAAAAGCTTTCCTAAACAGTCTAATTTCTGGTCTTCCTATGTCATCTAATATGTAATAAATTTCCCTATTCTCATTAATTAGGTTCTTATTTATTAAACTATGGCTATATTTAAAGCATAGAGATGGTACCTGGATGAGATAGGTGAGATATAAAGGTTGAGTCCCTCTCTTTGTCCCTTACTTTAAAAATAAAGCAAAAAATTGTTCTTTCCAATAGTGCGAATTATAGCCGAATTATTTTTTTTAATTATTTTGATCCATGATGCTCATTTCTTGTCTTTCTGGTAAGGTATTCTTAAACAACACCTCCTATTCCAGTGAACCATTTACTTAGAAAATGCTTCACTTACATATATATTCCCTAATATTTGCATTTATTTAGATTCTTTTATAAATAAGTGGTAATATGTTAACGGATTTTGAAGAAGACAGAATTTCTTCTCAAAAGAATTTCAACCTTTATGGAGTAGTGTTCTGAAATATCCTATAAAGCATCTTTCTGCTCCTTAGATACAGGCAGATATATTTGCTTCTTTTCTGAATCCTAAAAATAGCATTTAAAAGAAGTTGTTTCTCCTTTTAAAAAGTCTGATATCATAAATACCATGTAAACCCAGAAATCTCACAGAGGCCAGAAGTAGAAGGAGCAGAGCAGCCATGAGGCCATGACAGGGTACCTTGGAAGCTCTTGCTGCCTTTCCATGTAAACCACATGCTTCCTTAGCACACCATAGGCCACAGATTAACGCAGGACCTCTCCTTAAAGTTACTGAGGTTAGCAGGCCTGTAACTCTGGTTTTTGCTGGGTGTGGGATGTATTGATGGAAAGACAGAAAAGGAAAAGGAACTGGCCCTTAGAAGACAACACACATCAGTGGTGACTTCTCAAATTAAACTTTCTGACAGCTTTGAGATTTAGTGAAAAATTTGAATGGAAAAACAAAAAACAAAAGCACAAAGTCCTAGCACTTAAAGGTGTCTTTCATCTGACATGAAATATTCCCATCAGAAACTCTGGCATCTTATCCAGTGCCTTTGATGAGGGCTGTAAAACAAGACAATCCATCTTATTAGCTGGGGAAAACAAACAAACAAACAAACAAACAAAAACGCCCTTCACCACTGAGGAAAGTATAACATAAACATCAGTCAAGTTGATATGATTAAATTTTCACTTTACGAGTGGGCTTCGTATTTAGAACTGATTAGGTATGAGAGAGAAAGAGAGAGAGAGAGAGAGTGAGCGCACATGCAAGCACACTATGGACTGATTTATGTGCCCCCAAAATTCACAGGTTGAAACCAGAGCCTCAGGGTGACAGGGCCTTTGAGAACTAATTAGTGTTAAAATCCTGAGGGCGGGACCCTCATGATGGAAATAAAGGCTTGATCAGAAGAGTAGGAAAGAGAGAAAGACTGTTCTCTCTCTGCCAGGTAAGAGCATTTTGCAAGCCAGGAGGAGGCCCCTCACCAAGAAGAGTGTCTGCCAGCATGCCTTGATCTTAGACTTGCAACCTCCAGCCATGAGAAACAAACATCCGTGGTTTGAGCCACCAAGCCCGAGCCCAAGTCCATGGTATGTTGTTACTACAGCCCAAGCACAGTAATACAGACAGACAAAAAGACAAAGAAAAATGTTCTTGCCTGTCCCTTTAATTGCCTATTCCTTATTTTAAAAAGCGATATTAATCTTGCAGGAGTGATACAAGTATGGTATGCATGGATTTGATATTCTGTTCAAATTAGGTTTAAGTTTTTCCACTACAGGGAAATTTATAGTAGTAATATGTCAAGAGTCTTATTTGCTCCTCTATTTCCAATCGCTGTGAGCAACTGTAACCCAGTATCAAATTGAACCTCGAGGCCATTAAATAGAATATTTTAGGGGAAACTGCTGAAGACCGAGTAACGCATACGGGCCAGATAACCAGAGCTGGCAACTACAATCCCACCTGATAACATGGAACGCATTTATGTGAATTATGAAAAAGAAGGACTCTGTAACTCTTAGAGTTTTCAACTGTGAGTCACTCATATCCTATACTGTATGTGATAAATGCTTAAAAGTGAAAAATCCAAAAACATTTTGCCAAATAAATCTTGCAGTGTACTAAAGGAAAGCATCAAAAGGATATTCATTTATAAAATTATAGTTCAGTAGATAAATTATGAGGCTTTAAAGAACTTGCTGTTTCTTCTATTTGTCAATTTACAAGTTGACTCAACAAGTCTAAGCTTAATTTATGAAAAATCAAGTCATCTCAGGAATGTTTTTTTTTTCTTTTCTTCCCCCACCACCACATAAAATGTATGATCTAAAAGTAGCGTGCTATAAATTCTGTGTCTTAGCTATATGGAACTCATAACTCAAAATATTATAATGCTTAGGTACCTATCTTTAAGAAAGTAATACCGAGGAACTGAGATATTCAGGGAAAGAAGTTTAACTATCAGAAATAAGTGTCATTTAACATAACTGTAGTATGATCCTATTGGAGACAAAATCCAATAAAAATAAAAATCATTAATACCCATACCTTTCTCAATTCAGTCTTCCTTCTTTTCATGATAAAAGAAAATTCTTTCAACTGAATTAGATGAATCTGGAGGATATTTTAAATACTGGGAAAAAAATAGTAGAAAGCCACAGATCCACATTCAAACAAGTACTCACTATAGTCAGGCACATGGCTAACCCAGTAAAAACATTATTTTATGAAAATTGTCCTTGATCACAATTAAAGGGGCTTCTTTATAAAAATGGTTTCCACTGACTTGTTGGAGCTCTCGTCAACCAGTAGCTAACCAGTAGCTCTCGTCAACCAGGAGCTAACCAGTAGCTCCTCCAGGGAGGAGTCTGCTGCTCCCTCTCCTTCTGCCCCTCCCCCTGTTCCTGCTCTCTTTCTCAAATAAGTAAATTTAAAAAAAAAAGAAAGAAAGAAACACAGACCACTGTTTGCTGTCATCCTGTAAGTTTGAAAAAACTTTTAAAAAGACTCTTTAAAATATATATGCAATATGCACACATATATTAACATCACTATATACTATAAGATACTCATGATATAAAATTACGGTTTTGTTCAGAAAGAGTCCTCTGGTTCTCTTGCTGGGCATTCCAAGACAGCAAGGTCCCTGCCTACTTTCTACTCAGGCCATTTGTCAGGGATGCTTATGCAACCAGTAATCTTAAGAGGTAAGGTGATGTCTCCCCCAGACAAAAAGTAGGCTTGCTCTCTACTTGTTATATAAGCAGTGGATTGCCTCAGCTCAGAAGCCTCAGCTACAGTGCAAATCCACACCAGGAGAAGTCACCGCTCTGCTGTAGGACTCAGGTGTATAAAGCACTGACACAAACCTATTTGCTCACACTGACTCTGTGCAGCATGTTAATACAGGGTGTTGCCTTTGGCCCAAAAAGCTCATGTCTCCTGCCAATTTACTTGTTTGCAAGTAGTATAAAGTCAAATCTCAATCTGACAATACTATATATGCAAACATTCACAGCTATGACTCAAGAATCTAAATAACCGATGTTGTATGTCTCCAAGAACAATCGTGATGAACACTTTGCTGAAGCACTGCTCTGCAAAAAAGTTATCAGAACGATTACTTCTATTATCTTCATCCCTTGACTGTTTAACTGAGCCGTTTTTAAAATCCAGTTTCTGTGAGTTGCCATCAGTTTCATGATATAGAAACCTGCCTTTTCAAGTCCCACTGTAATGTTCAAACAAAAGAAATCCCAACCCTTTTTTTTCCTTGTGATGATAATTAACCAAGAATAAAGTGTTCCCAAATATTAAAAAGGCATCTACTCTGGCAAGTGGAGAACCAGAAGAAAAGGGGTTTCAAACATCAAAGGAGGCTCTCAAAATACTCTTTTATATGAAGAAAGCCCCACTTTCAGTGCCTTATCTTAAAAGCCACATTGGTTAGAGAGTGCCCTTTAAAGGATTACCTTAACATGCAAAGAATAGGCCCCTCTGTGATGTGTTCTGAAATTTATACTAAAACATGGCTGCATGACTGATGTGGCTGGGGGATACAAAGTGGGTCAGGAAGCAGGAGGAAAGGCTTAAATTCTAAAAGTGAGCTAGAGTTCAGATATGAAGCCATTTGTGGGAAAAAAATCAAAAAACAAACAAACAAAAAACCCCAAGCAAATAGAAATATAACAGTCGGTTGTAAATTTGCAAAATGCTTTTACTCCATAAGGTAGCCATGCAAGGCATAAGAAACTACAAGTCCCAAGGCATTTTTAAAAATATAAATCTCTTTTCTTTGCCAATATGTGGAAAAGGATATTTTTTAGCTAAAACTTGTCCCAATTTCTCAGTTTTCTAAATACACTTTTCTAAATAGTGTAGTTTTAAAGCCATGGTTGTTTTTATTTTTATTTTTCTAATAATAAAATGAATGCATGATCATGCATCATGCACCATGCAATCACCTTCATCTATTGCCAGTAGGATAGAATTTCACCTGTATTTTCCAGCTCTTTCTCCGTGTGTATTTTAGTGTATTTAAAAAAGACACATTGTATTCAGTGTTCCAAACACGCTTCCTTTTTCACTTAATAACATATGACTTATATTGTTTGATGTCAGGAAACAGTTTCTTCATTTTCAAACACCTAAATAGTATTTTACAGTGTGACTTTTATAATTTATTTAACCCTTCCCCTACTGACAAATGTTGAAAATTTCCCCCCTAATTTTCAGCTTCAAAAATAAAATGATACATTTACATTTCAAAGTCTTTCTCGCTGCCTATGGGTTCCATGCAATTTGGAGTCTGCCTTCCCTGGAACCTCTTATACCAACACTATCCCACTACCCTGCCTTCCCTTCTTGCCATATGCCAACCTTGCACATCTATGCGGAGGGCCTATCCCAAGATCTTGGTGTGCTGGCTCCTCTTGCTTCCTTACCTCTCGGCTCACAGGCCTTTCCTCGGGGAAGTCTTCCTAGAACTCCCAATCTGAGCAGTCTCATTTCTCCTTGGTCGGTAGCTATCACCCTTTCTCAGTGTACTTTCTTCACAGTACTCATCACTCTCTGAAATTATCTCATTCACATATTTATTAACATGTTTATTGGCTCCCCTGGCTATCACCTCTTTCCTCTGTTGTTCTCCAATGTATCCTCTAGGAGAATAAGTGCCCAGCACATAGAGGGTTCTCAATAAATGCAGAAAAACGGGATGTTGGGTATATCCTTCACTGTGTCACAGCACATATACGTAGGCATTTCTATAGAGAGGTACCTAGAAGTAAAACTGCTGCCCAAAGATGTGTACCCAGGAAACATTCATGGGCACTTTCCAAATGTAGTTCCCAAAAAAGCTTCAATGGCAATTTACATCCCCTCCAATTTTATATATGTAGCTCTTCTCCTAAATGCAGTTTTTAATGCCAATCTGACAAATTTTTTTACAATATTTATCTTTTTAATATTATCCTGACTTCAAGAATCTTCTTACATGTTTATTTCATTTGTGATTAATCTACAAATACATCATTGCTGAAGATATTTCTATTCTTTTCTTTCTTTGGTCATTAAGAGAATATCATTTTTATTTTATTCTTTCACAAGATCAGAGAGGATTGTTGTATTTTTTTGGTTGGTTATTTTATTTTTTTAAGATTTTATTTATTTATTCATTTATGAGAGACACAGAATCTAGAAAGGCAGAGACATAGGCAGAGGGAGAAGCAGGCTCCCTGCAGGGAGCCTGATGTGAAACTTGATCCCAGGACCCCAGGATAATGCCCTGAGCTAAAGGCAGATGTTCAACCACTGAGCTACCCAGATGCCCCTTTGGTTGGTTAGTTTAGATCTCAAATCTATCTGGAGTTATTTTTGTATATGGCATGATAAAGATTATTTGAAAAATGCATAGGTCTGGTTTTTTTTTTCTTATTAGACTATGGTTTTGGTAGACATTTTAGAAATTTTCAAAAACACTATGGCAAAAAACATAAAAGTTACTCAGAATCATCATAATATGTGTGATTTCTTTCAAATGTTTTCCTGTAAACATATGTCCATAGAAACATTTATTCAGGGATCCCTGGGTGGCGCAGCGGTTTGGCGCCTGCCTTTGGCCCAGGGCGCGATCCTGGAGACCCGGGATCGAATCCCACATCAGGCTCCCGGTGCATGGAGCCTGCTTCTCCCTCCGCCTGTGTCTCTGCCTCTCTCTCTCTCTCTCTGTGACTATCATAAATAAATAAAAAATTAAAAAAAAAAAAAAAAAAAAAAAAGAAACATTTATTCATTCTTACAATGTATACAATTTTGTGTGGTATTTTCTTAATCATGCTATAAGACTTATCTTTTGTTAATAATTTTTTAAAATGATTTATTTATTCATGGGAGACACAGAGAGAGAGGGAGGCAGAGACATAGGCAGAGAAAGAAGCAGGGTCCAAGCAGGGAGCCTGATGTGGGACTTGATCCTGGGTCTCCAGGACCATGCCCTGGGCTGAAGGCAGGCGCTAAACCACTGAACCACCCAGGGATCCCATCGATAATTTTTTAAATATGATTTTAATGATGGCATATTTGAATGTATAAGTGTATCATAATTGTATGTGTTCCTACAGTTCAACTGTTAAATTCCTATTTCTAATATTAAAAAAAAAATCAATGACAGCCCTTACTCATAAAATCTCCAGGGCTGTCTGATTACATTCCCAGAATAAATTCTTAAGTGTGGACTCCCTGAGAAAAGGAGCCTGAATTATTTTATGGCTCTTTTCAGAGCTTTCCGAAAGAGGTGTACTATGTTATCCATTTATCCCACCAAGTACCAGGAAGGATCCTATCAGGAGAGAAAAAAAACCATACTAAATATTTCTGTAAGAGAGTATTGCTATAAGAAGTTGGTTATAAAAGTGTTGGAAGGAAAGCCAAGAAAAACAGTAGGGTGAGATTTGACTAACCTGTACCTGTAGAAAACTACTGCCCTCAGGACTGGGGAAACTCAACAGATCCAATAGTTTTGTCAGAATTCATGAATGCACTGAGAACATGCTGCTGTGCTGGGTGCCACCACCAAGACTGATGAGGAAACAACAAGGATCTGCCATCCAGCCATGAAGACACAGAGAGGAGACCATAGACCCTTCCAGAAGCAGGAGGGAGTTGGAAGAGAGACGCAGGGCAGGGCTGAGGAGAGAGAATTTTTCTTTTCTCTCTCCCACCTTTGGACCTACTGTAAGAAGTCAACAGGAACTACCTGCAAGGGAATCCAAGACATGTAGTTTGTCACCACCCAAGCCACCTGTGACAGTGCACAAAGGGGACCAGCATGAGCAGGGCTAAGGAGAAGGCACTGCTGTCACCCCCAAGAGCTGTATACTCAGGTAAGAGAGTGAGAGGGCGAAGATGGACTTCTTTTAGGATTATAAAATACTTTTCCAGAGCAATCAGGAGAGTTAAAGATGTTACTGTGCCTACATGACAGACTGCTTCTTATTGCTGCGGAATTTCCTTTGGTTGCTGCGCCAGGAATTTACATATTGATTGTGATCAGGACTCAGAATTACGATTAGTTCCTGAAACACAAGTACTTTTGAAAACATTAAAGGTCAAAGAGCTACTTTGTTTTGTTTTGTTTTTTTTTCTCTGCAGGACTGCCATAACAATAGTACAAAATCTCACATTTCTGCACAGTGACAGAAAGCATAAACAAATGTAAGCTGCCTCCCACCCAAAATTATACAGCATCATAAAAACAGAAAATAAGAGACAAGCAAAAGTATTTCCTCTTAACACAACCAGTATCTGGTAGCTTATCACCCACTCTTTATTTCTCAACTTTCTCCAATTGAAAACACATTTTGTTATGCCAACAACCAAGTGATTTTTCTCAGTAATACAGAAAACCAATCCTGTTCCTCATTCAGGCTACTTATAACACTAACCTAATTCCAACAGATTTCAGCACAATTAATTCACCACTGAAAAAAGAAAATATCAGTATGGGTTTCTTCTTTAGCAGTTGGGTCAGGGTTGCATGGATGCCAGCAATGGTAAGACTTCTTAACTATCCCACTCGCATTTTGCAGGATTAATTCATTTCTTTGATTTTGGCAGAAGCTTAAACCTTCACCAGAATAAGCTTTCTGATTGCAAAGGTAATTTATAATAGGCTAAATCAACTTATAATAGTTAGGTTCATATTTTAGTGTAGTTTCAAAAACTAATTTTAATACACATACAAAATAGAAACAGAATGGATCTCTTTTTAGATTAAGTTTTTGTATTGATATATTTGACAGATTCCATTTCATGATGAGTCTTACTTATTCACAGAGAAAAAAATAGTAAATATATGTTTCAATTTTAAACTGGCAGTCTACTGAGTATGTAATTTCCATGTATTTCACGTGTTTTCCACCTCCAGTGTCCCTGGATAGAGATTGCCAACATATATCAACATTCAAGACCTGAGAAACCTAGAACAGGAAAGTTGATGATATTTATGCAAACTTCCTGTCTTTACCACAGCAACTAGAAAATAATCACTCTGCTCCTAGAAAGCCTGTCTATATTTTGCATATAAAGCTCAGAGGAGAGGCATCTGGGTGGCTCAGTGGTTGAGCATCTGCCTTTGGCTCAAATCGTGATCCTGGGGTCCTGGGATCAAGTCCCACATGGGGCTCCCCGCAGAGAGCCTGCTTCTCCCTCTGACTATGTCTCTGACTTTCTCTGTATGTGTCTCTCATTAATAAATAAATAAAATAAGAAAAGAAAAGCTCAGAGGATGGGCAGATGTTGAGACATTGAGTTAACTGACCTTGGAAGTACCCTAACCCAGGTTTCATTGCTATATAAGAAAACACAAGCTCTGTTATTTAGGTCAGTTGGTGTGGGGACTTTATTTTTTATTTTTTTTGAAGATTAATTTATTTATTCATGAGAGACATAGAGAGAGAGAAAAGCAGAGGCATAGGCAAAAGAGCGGAGAGAAGCAGGCTCCCTGCCGGAGCCCGATGCAAGACTCGATCCTGGATCCTGGGATCATGACTTGAGCTGAAGGCAGCCACCCAACCACTAAGCCACCCAGGTGCCCCAGTGTGGGGACTTTAAAGTGAAAGCTTCCTAATCAGGTAGCCTCTTCCTTGACATTCATAATGAATAAACGCAGCCAAGGCCTCTCTCTTTATTATCAAATGACCACCTATTCTTTTGGAGTTTTAACACTTAAAATATAAACATATTCTTTTGTCTATTAAGAAGGCTTTTATCTCCTTATAAAAAGTTTATCAGTAAATTTCAGAGGAATTGGTATATTTCGTCTTTATGTTTTTCCTTTCTGATGTGATCTTCAGCTCCTGACTGAATCCCTTGTTCTTATGCTTGTTTTTTGTTTTTGCTTTTCTGTGTGTTTTTCTGCTGTTAGGAATGATCTTTCGTGACAAGCTAAGTTCAATTGACATGTTCTTTGGATGCTGCCTCTCCTAGATATGTAGCTTGTTGACCTTTTCAGATTCAGCTTGTTGCTGTTTTAATATAATAAGATGAAAACCTGGGATAGTTTTTAAATATAACTGAAAGCAAATGGTAAGAACACAGGATTAAGAAACTAGGCATTTTAAAACTATCCATCTTTGTGTCATTATTTTGTTGGCTTGGGGTCTAGGAGACAATTTCAGTTTCCTAATCCACATTTTACTACAACACCAAAGTGCTGAAAGGTACTGTTGAGTACTTATCCATTAGAATAACATAATGGTTACTGAAATTTTTTCAGAGGGTGGGGGAGAAGCAAGCGGATTTAGATTTCTTGCAGAAATAAGAATATGAAAAGGAAAGCTAATGTCAAAGCCAAAGTAAAATTTGCTTTTACTCATTCTGTACAACATTTCTCTCTCCAACCTATCAAAAGCAGTATAAATGAATATAATTATAGCAACTAATTGAGTTATCAGCATCTCCAGAATAGACGTTACATGTTTTGGCATACTAATGGCAGCTATTTGGAATATTAGTAGTTCACAAAGAGTCCTATAGGACTGCTTGTCTCTGGAAAACTCATTTAGTGAATGATACTGAAACCAACAGCTTGGCTCATGGGGGTCATTGAGCAAATGCTTCTGAGCATGGAACATGGCCACTGTGAACTTACAAGCCTAATGGGCACTTTCTGTACATGGGCTTCTCCCCTAGACCACTAGTGCTTTTGGCCCAATAGCCAGGCCTAGTTATCAGACATCCTGACCCAGGTTATTACCAGACCAACACAGATGGGCACCCAGGGAAGGTGAGTAATTTTGCGCTCAGGGCAAGATAATAATTTGGTGTGCTTTCAACCCATTTGTTCAACATTTGCTCCTCGGAGAGACAGAGCACCTCGTGGGGATGGTTGAGAGAAGAAGGGACGCCATGAAGTGCTCCTGTATGATTTCAAGCAGTTCAGCTCTGGGCTTGAACCCAAATGCTCATTCAACAAACCAACACCCTGCAGGTAACGGGAACTGTCTTGGTTAGGAAGCAGTTCGGTGACCAGGTGCTGTTAATCATGCGTGTCCCTTGGTGACTCAGAGCCGATTTCACGTAGCTTTGTGAGTTCTGACTGCCAGTACATCCAGGACTCCCCCTGAACGAGCTACCTGAGCTGAATTCCAGAGTCATAATGAGAGGATATGGACCCTGGCTCTCTCACTGACTGATGGTGGAACCTTCCATACAAGTTCCTTAGCCTCGCTGACCTCACTGTTCTCATTTGTGAAAATGAGAATAATACTATTTCTTACCTCCTAGGTGGCTGTGAAGACCAGCTCAAAGGACCCAGTTAAAGTGTCATCCGGCATGCAGTAAGCACACAGCTGCACTTGGCTACTGCCATCTGTAGCACCCCTTCCCCCTGGAACTTTGTTCCCCAGTGTCCTCACCCCTCCCTGTGCTCTGCCCCCAGTTTTGTGCTGCCAACAGGGCAGGTGACTGAGCTTTAGCATGTCATAATTTGTTCACTTTCCCTTCTTAAAAAGCAGGCCCTCCCTGCCTTCCTCAAACACAGCAGCTCCACAGACTCTTGAAAACCCCCACTGCTAAACAAGTGAGCTTGTTGGTGTGCAGATGTGAGAAGGGCACCACTGATGGGGTGGAGTGTTTCGATGTAGCACTTTCTTTTTTTTTTTTAAGATTTATTTATTTATTTATGATAGACATAGAAAGAGAGGCACAGATACAGGAGGAGGGAGAACCAGGCTCCATGCCGGGAGCCCGACGTGGGACTCGATCCTGGGACTCCAAGATTGTGCCCTGGGCCAAAGGCAGGCGCCAAACCGCTGAGCCACCCAGGGATCCCCTGAGCCACCCAGGGATCCCCGATCTAACACTTTCTTGACGGGGGTCTGGCCATGGTGCCCGTTGCTCTCAGATAACCCACCCAGGTACGCACCACCCTACTACCTGCCCCCCATGCCTGGGGAAATGCTGCAGTCTTCTGCTGCCCTCCTGAAGGACATGCTGGCTTCCTTACTTCATTTTCTTCTTTTCTGTCCTTCAGTTTATTGACCTAGCACAGCTATGAGAAGAAACTAGGATGACAGATTTCACATCTTTTGGGGCCAGTGAAAATCTTTGGCTAAAGATTTGGCTGCTGCCAGTGCCAAGTGCCTATGACTCTGCAAGCGGTTCATTATTTCTTAATTTCCAATTTGCAAGGAAGCCTCTAGGCCAGCGACATCAGTAAACATCTAGAAATTTGTCCCTGTAGACTCTGGGACACTCATTTATTGAGTGCCCACTGTGTTCCATTCATTGGGCTGAGTTCACGCACATATGTTACACATTTAATCCTCACAAATCTGGAAAACAGTTATCATTATCCCCCCTTATAAGAATAAAAATCACATTTGAAAAGGTTTTGGGGGGAATCCCTGGGTGGCTCAGTGGTTTAGCGCCTGCCTTCAGCCCAGGGCATGATCCTGTAGTCCCGGGATCGAGTCCCACGTCAGGCTCCCTGCCTGGAGCCTGCTTCTCCCTCTGCTTGTGTCTCAGCCCTTCTCTCTCTCTCTTTGTTTCTCATGAATAAATAAATCTTAAAAAAAAAAAAAAGAAAAGAAAAGAAAAGAAAAGAAAAGAAAAGAAAAGAAAAGAAAAGAAAACGTTTTGGAAGGAGAATTTGAAATCTGGTCTGGTTGACACTAAAGCTCATGATGTTTCCTTCATCACACTGCCTTAAAGAATAGTTTTAGAAAGAAGCAAGAAATCCGAGCAGCACAAGTACTATGTTAAACCATATGCTAATTTTGTTTATTTGGTTGCTATTATAGGAGTAGGGAATCATCCCTACATAAATCATATACTTTTATCAGACTTCCCCCCCAGGTCAATTTCCTTATCTATCAGTAGGCATAATTAATAGATCCTGAGAAACTAACATAGTCAGGAGAAAGTATGTTTACCTAGTGACAGCTAATGACACTTGAAGAACAGTATATTTTGAAGTAACACTATAGCATTTTTGAAATAACTATATTTTGAAAAAATAATGATTCAAATAGTTAAACGATGTGTAAGTAGTGATGGAATACTACTTTCATTGAACTCTCATTTATAATTTCATTGCAAGATCAGTTTTCTTTTGAGAAAACTCTGGCTGGGTAACCAGAGATAAATGTAGCCATTTGAAGAGTATACAGCTTATTGGTTAATAAGTAGCCACAATTTTTTTGTGTGGTCGAGTAAATAAACTGTGGTTTCAGACACAGTTTTTCTATGTGGGCCAATAAATAGTGCTTTTTGGACCTTTCTTATTTGATATCACTGACCTCTTCTTAAACGCTAATCACAATCTCACTTTTTTTTCTAATATTGGAATTGATTTTCTTTTTTTTTTTTTATTCGCGAACTTAGAAGCTAAAATGTGTAATAGTTTTACTTCAGTGAATCAGCAATCCTTGTTGGGATTTGAAAAGAGAAGGAGGAGGAAGGGAATAGGAGAAACTAAAGCCAGACTATGTAGGAAGTGCTGACAGTTTTGCGACTTTTGTTACATATCCTTTGTTTCTGGTGACAAAGGAGGAAGACTATCTAAATAAAATTATTATATAGCTGTGCTCACAGACCTTCAAGGATGGACAGAGGTAGTAACCAGAAGCTACTGTATGTACAGAAGGGCTGGAGGAGATGTGTGCAGGGGTAGGATGGCCCACTTACCAACTTTTAACTAATTCTGTCCATTTTCCTGTGTATTCAGCACTTACACAAAAAGCCTTGGCGTGGTTTAACACACATGTTCCATACACTACACAGAATTATTTGTTTTATTCTCTAGTAAGTAGTTGTATGTGCAAAAAATACAAGCTCCCTGGCAGAGCAGCATGACCTGTTGCAAATGTGTTGTCCTTCCTTTCTCATAAAGGGATTAAAATGCAAGAAACAGAGCGCTCAAAACTTACAAAGTGGGTTTGAAAAATTTTTAGTATAAAAATTGAAAATCAGGGGCATCAGGGTGGCTCAGAGGTTGAGTAACTGCCTTTGGCACAGGTCGTGATCCCAGGGACCTGGGATCGAGGCCCGTATTAGGCTCCCTACAGGGAGCCTGCTTCTCCCTCTCCCTATGTCTCTACCTCTCTCTGTGTATGTCTCTCATGAATAAATAATAAATCCTTAAAAAAAAGAATTGAAAATCGGATGTTATAGACCTTCTACACACACACACACACACACACACACAAACACACACAATGCATACAGATATGTAACATATATACATGTAAGTATAATTTTGTAAATAACTTTGGGTGGACATGGATTCAAATTTCATATCTGGCCTATAACTCCAAGGTAGAAGTCCCTAATCTGTTCCCTGCATATCTGGAAATTTATACTTCTTCAGAGCTCTTATGAAATACCAGTCTCCCTACAAAGCTTCACTGGTACCCCAGGCCCACCTCTGAGTATCCAGAGCCTCCTCTTCACATCTCCATTTTAATACTTAGCACATATTGCAATGTTTTGTTACTTGATCAGCTAGATTCTGTCTCACTTATTTTTCTATTATTTTTTAAAATATTTTATTTTTTTAAGATTTTATTTATTTATCTGAGAGACAGAGAGAGGGAGAGGGAGAGGACAGAGGGAGAAGAAGATGAAGCAGACTCTCTGCTCAGCAAGGAGCCCCACATGAGGCTGCATCCCAGGACCCTTGAGATAATGACCTGAGCTGAAGGCAGACAATTAACCAACTGAACTGCCAAGACAGCCCTTATTTTTCTATTCTTAATGTCCAGTACAGTTCAAAGTGTATAGAAGATCCTGCTGAATGAGACAATGACCACAAACACTTGCCTATTTAAAAAAAAATAGATAAAATTCTTAGGTTAACAAAGGAATATTTTTTTTCCTAATTACTCTGCCTATCCTAAAATATGCTGAAACTAGCCATAAAAGAAATTGGAACTGTTAAGTGCAACCTACTTACAAGAAATAAAGGAAGAAAACTAGAGTGGCAAGTTGTGTTACGTCACCCATTTTACACACATGGACATAGATCCTTAGATTCTGGGAGCCCCAGACTGATTGTTGTCATCCCTGCCACATGCCTGCCCCTACCCTCTCTGAAAAGCAACACAGTGCCTTCCTGCTGCACATTTGGTTACTCTTCGTACAGAGTAACCTAATTCATCACCTGAGCCAAAAGCAGCCTGGGACTAAGGTCCTCACCCATTAAGGGAGATGAAGAGTTACTACACCAGAGAGTCTGGGTTTTACTCAGAGTCTGAATGTGAAACACTTGAACACATTAGACAAGCAACATAGTGCAGAAACCCAGAGATGGACAGAGAAAGTGACAGAGGGAGAGAGAAGGCAGGTGCAGAGTAGGGGAAGACCATGAGGTCAGAGAGGAGAGGAAGAAGTAGGAGATGGAAGGTGAAGTCCAGGCACAGAAATGGAGACGGTGATAACCCCAGTCACAAGCTTGATGAAGAACCTGCTTCTAAAGGGAGCCACTAAAGCTAAGATAGTCCTAACTAGTGAAAAATGATGTTCCAGCCATACATACATCCTAGCAGGAAGCAGGCAGGGGGAGCATGATTTCCTGTTCTTCCCTCCTTTCCCCAAGTGAGCATCCATACTGTGAACCACGGCCCTCCAAGGCAATGAAGTACATTTCTGCTTCCTGTAACTTAGTTTAACTAACACTCAAATCAAAATGCATAATAGCTACTCAGGCTTTCCCTGAAATTGTGACAAACACACCCAGAAGACGTATCCAAGTTATGGATAATTAGGGATGACTGGGTGGTCATGAAAGGTCCAGGCCAGTGACGCCATAGCAAGCTGTAGTTTCTACCCCAGGGAGTGGATATTCTTTGCTACACACTTGAGGGCCCTGATGTGGGCCACTCCCACTGTTTACTTTTTCAGCTTCTACAGGTGCAGCAGATCAAAATTCTCTTTGCGTCTAGTGGAAACTCAAGAGGAGGGTACCTTTGGTTCACTCAGTCATGCTGGGCAGTGTTCTTGCATCAGCATACATCATAGGCTCCCTGATTACATTCATACTTGTAGACAAGAAAAAAGTGACATGGCAAATTTCTCATCACAACTCATTAGAGAAGGAGCCACCATCACCAGGAAAATCATGTTCAGACACCCTGAAGGCACATAAGTCATATTCGAACATTTACACTGGTAAACTAGACAATGGTGTTAGGGGTTTGGGGGAATGAATAAGAGTTATCAATCAGAAGTGTCCTAATTCCCAATGTGTAATGGCGTTGGCCTTTGAATCTTCACATTTATTGGCTATTTATACACCAAACTATAAATGCTTGAGACAATGGGGAATTTCAACTGAATGCTGGATAGTCTGGGGGCAAGAAGGGGAAAAGGGGTCTGCTGGAAGTGAAGCATCATGTATTTGAATAAAACGAGAAAATCCCCAGTCTCTCCTGGGCAGAGTATGGTTATCACCTATTCCCTTTTGGGTAAAATCCATTCCTTTCATCATCTGTCATCTAGACACACACGTGGCACTTTCTAATGAAACATTTCTCTGCATCATGAAATCAAGCTATATTTATAAATGTATGCTGAGAAAAAGTAATAGATGATCCACCTGTAGTTTTTTGGTTTTGCTTTTCCTACCTGTGGACTGAAAGGATACAAAAGAGATGGAAATTAGAAGGGAAAAAAGACAGTGCTGAAATGAATCCACAGTCCATTCTTGAGTGAAATGATCCATTTGGTATGCCAGGGTAGCTTTCTCTGCTTCTCAGTCTTCCTGGGTCCGATTATCAGTCCCAACCAAGATCATCAGGAGAAATGGCAAAATAACTATCAAAGAGGAGACTGTTCAACTTCATGGCAACTCGTGAGCAAGCAGTTTGGTGCATTTCCCATGAGGTGGGCCCCTAAGGGTCTGAACACCTACAAGCCACGGAAGCTTATTTGCAGCAAGAGCAAACAACTTTAGCAGAAGTAATTTCCCAGTCCTATTAACCTAGTTTATTTTCAGACATGATTATTCAAGCTTTCATGTGCTATAATTAGTCTCCTATTTCCAGGATAATAAGATCGGTAAATGAGGCTGGTTATCAAGTGCCCACGCACAATGGTGTCCACGCGGTCTTCCTTTTACCTGGTAGGCCCAAAACCTGTAAAAGGAGCTCTGACTTGATTACAAGAAGACACAGAACATGCTGAGGGGAAGGTCTGCTTATAAAACTAGGGATTTAAGGCTGTTAGACTCCCCATACCCTAACCTTGGAGGAGCCTGCTGGGGTCACTCTCAGACAGTTCTTCAGACACACACAAGTATAAGAGCGATAAGGGGATGCCTGTCTGTCTCTGCCAGGCCACATGTAGCCAAACTCAGAGGAGACGCTACTGCCTTCATGGAAGCCTGGTAGTAGGTAGATGTGCAGGAAATCATGTGAGGACCCATATTTCAAGTACCCAGGTAAAAGCTGACAGGACATTTATTTAAGGAACCTAAATAAATCATAACTCTTTATTCTCTGCTCACCTCTCTCCTCCTTACAAATTTCAAACCAGATAGATAGATGTCTTCCTTACATTTCTCTCAGAAGTCCAAGTGTGGGGGTCTCAGAGCTATACTTAGCCTAGTTTTGCTTGACCACGTGGTGTTTTTAAAAAATTAAAAATCTGAAAGCCATTAGATGGGCAAGCTCTTAAGACAGCTGGTGTCACCACTTCCAAAGTTTCTTATCCCTGCAGGACTCTTTAAAATTCTATTCCCCAATGGATCCTATAACCATGAGCAGGAGTCCTCAATTTATCATGTCTTTGAAAGGCCCTGAGCTAGGAATTGCAAACTTAGCTGTACTCAGCAATTACATTCCCTACTTTCTGTGTACATTAAGGAGATTAGAAGGGGTAGGGAAGGATATTTGGTGTGACTTCTCTTTCTCTACTCCTCAAAGCTAAATAAATACTAATTCAACTATCTTACTTACTTTGAGTCCCTAAATAAATCTCCCACACAGGGTCAGGCTAATCCTTTAACTCTCTTCTCTAAGACCATTCTGATCCCTATCCTCCTCCACCCCACCCCACCCCCCATTCAGAAAGGACTTTCCTGCGGGCTACCCACATCCAGCAGGCCACAGCTAACCGTTCCCATAACAGGCTGGGGGGACTGGCTCTCAGTGGGTCCCTCCAGCCTCCCGGCAGAGTTGCACATCACCTTCCATGACGATGGCTGCAGTACAGTATGAAGAGGTAATGAACTTTCAGCCATTTTGCAAAAACACACTTATGTAAAGAAGCATTTGGATTCCACACAGTTTCATCATACAATATCTGTGTTTATCTCAGAAAGACTTCTTCTTAGGTGGCCAGGTCTTCAGATTAGTGATCCTGGGCAGATGAGCTTCATTCTGAAGTGAACGTGTTGTTGCAATCTGAGCGAGACCATGTCTGGGAGCTTTACTTTAAGCAGAAACCCTGCAGGACTCACTTGTGCATACAAGCTGTCAAAACAATTCAATATCCAGAGATAAATAGAGTATAAGATACCCACCAGTACATTGAACTGGAATGCAGCATCTTTTAAAATTATGTTGCCATATTCTGCACTTTATTGGGTACACTTGGTTTATATTTCATCTAATAGAATATGTAATTTGGCATTTTGTGTAGTAAATAGTGAAATAAATGTTGATGTGGTTTATTAGGGTAAGTAAATTCAAAATAAGGTATAATGATAACATTATCATATGACATGTCATCACTTTATGAAGAAATTTCTCTAAGGAGCACAAAGTTCTGAATACAGGAGTACCAGTATTACCACAGAGAAAAGCAAATGTTCATTATTCACTTAGGAAAAGAAAGGCATATCCTGGCAATAAGTTTAAAACATGGGTAAGTAAAATAAAGCTCAGGGGTAGAAAACTCTTTGTCCCCTCCCTGTCTTTTAAGTGAACCTCTCACCTGCCCAACGCCACCACCACCACATGCTTCTACTCAGACATACCCTGAGACACCCCATCCACTCTTCCCACCCTCCTTCTGCAGCTCACATCTCGTTTCTCCACCTTCTCATCTTCCCTACACCCTTCTCTGCATCAACCATGTCACCAGATTCGGCTGGTCTCACTCCTGAACATCTCCCAAACCTGCCCGTCTCTCCATCTGTGCTGGTGTCTTGGTATGACCAGGTATCACCTCCGCATCTCTCCTGGTAATCACAATAACCTCCCAATGTGTCTCCCTCCCTCCACTCTCTCCTTCTGTTTCAATCTACTCTTTCAAGTTAGTCAGTCTGCCCCAGGGCTGGAAGCATGAAGGGAGCATTATCCAGAAGGCTGCATTACCCGCAAAGCTAGGATCTCTAACCATAGCACTAACAGCCCTCATGACCTGCTCCCAAGCTTATGGCTTTTTATTTTCTAGTGCACTTTTCGCTCCTGTCACTAAAACTATTTCCCAAAAACCCAATTTGTTTTGCACAGAAACACCGGACAGGTAGTGCAGTGCAGTGGCAAGAGCAGTAACTTTGGACTTGAAAACAGCCACTGAAATCCTATCTCTGTCACTTGCCAGATATGCACCTGAAGGAATAAACTTCTCTAAGCGGAAGCTGTCTCTACTGTAAAATAAGGAGGATAAAACTTCCAATGGCATTGTTTTCACTCGTCAATAATTTAGCATTGCAGCATTGTTTTCACTCGTCAATAATATAGCATGGTCACCCTCAGTGTGTGGAAGGTATTAGACACAGACACTTATCGCACACACAAATCAGGTAGGTGTTTATGAGTCGTATCATCCCGCCCGCGGGCAGTCTTCCTGGCCACCTGCACAAGCTTCCTTTCTTAGAGTGGCTGCAACATCCAAGCAGGCACCCCCAGCAACCAGAATGGCCTTATGGTTCCCAATGACTTGCATTTTTGATTCCCTGCCTTCAGGTCCTGCTCACCCTCCCCTAGCCTGGTTCACTGCACTTCCTCTGATGGACAGTGTTCGGGCATCATCACCTCCCCTGGGAAATGTGCCCTCCTGTTTTGCGATGTGCTCACTCCCCATTTCCCTACCCATGCTCCTAACAGGCAGCGGTAAATAGCAATTCACCCTCCTGTTCAATTATATTTCTGTAACTGTTGTTGCCCTTTTCCCCTCACGTTTTCTTCTATGTCCTAAATTCCCTCACTTAATTCGCATTTTTTAGATTAACTGGCAGCTGCCTATTACCTTCTACTCTCCTTTTCTAAGTGATACTTTTAGTAAGCAATTCACTGTGACCTCCAAAGTGAACTTGCCTGTAATATAATTACATCCATTTATACACCCATTATAATTATGGCAACTTAAAATCCCATCTGTGGAACAAAAAAGATGTTTCTACTTATCATGTTCCTATTGTATATCCTTAAATATCATAAATGATCCTTAAATATCATAAACCACAATACTCTCACAAGAAAGACCACAGTAGATGCTCCCAACCCTACCTCCCTATATATCTTAGGTAAAAAAGATTTTATTTATATATATATAATGTGTGTGTAAATTTATTTATTTACTTATTTACTTACTTACCATTAAGCACTACCATTCTATCATTTTTGGCTTTTATTAAAGTCAGAACTTTAGTGCTAACAAGCAGCCAGATGGAAGGAAGTATGGATTCACCAGTCCACTGCTATTCTACACTGATAATTCATACACTGCTCTATTTTCAACAAGGCATTAGTAGACTTCAGATAGAAACCCAGGTTACAACTCACCGCATTCAGCAACAGAGCTTTTTCATTTTTACCTCACAACACAGGAGAACTGCATGATCTATAAGGAGACACACGTGCAGACCTCCTGGAACAATGTATCATGCTTAGCGTCTTATTGGCCCAACAGCCTAGGATATCTTACCTTCGAAAAAGTGGCAATGTTTTTAAGGTTTTAGTTGAGTTTGATCCTTGGAATTAAAAATGAATTTTTAGGGCAGCTTGGGTGGCTCAGTGATTTAGTGCTGCCTTCAGCCCAGGGTCTGATCCTGGAGTCCCAGGATGGAGTCCCACATCCGGCTCCCTGCCTGTGTCTCTGCCTCTCTCTCTCTCTCTCTCTCTCTCTCTCTCTGTGTGTGTGTGTGTGTGTGTGTGTGTGTGTGTGTGTCTCTCTCATGAATAAATAAATAAAATCTTTTAAAAAATCATTTTTTCTTCTAGCCTATAATTTGTATCATTTTCCCCATTTTAAGAGTTGTAAATAAGGCCAAGTGATAAGCAAGCACCCCCGATGCTAACAATTGACCATCAACAGGAGCCAAAACAAGCAAATCCTTAAAATCAGATGAACCCACATTAATCTCATAAAAGGACAACTGTTAAAGAGGAATAGAATTCCAATTATATACATTTCCTGAAGAAACAATTAAATGATGGAAGCATGGGAAAAATATAATAATACCAGGAAAGATGTGGGACAGGTTGCATTACCTAAAACTACACATTATGGCAGGTATCATTTTTTTTTTCCCATTTCACAGATGAGAAGAATGAGGCTCAAGAGGACAAATCTGTTTAGAAAAGTAGAGTAGGTACTGGAGACAGGATTACAACACTGAATAGTTATGAAGTTTCTATTTTCTACTAAAATGCTCTACTTTCTCCTCTTTTCCACTACTTGTTCTAATATTATCATCAAGGCATCCTTGTTTCTATCATAGCGAGGTTATAAATATTTCTGGACGTGCTATTCCAGCATTTCTCCCTGCTCCCCCATGTCCTTCCCTCAGCCTAGCCTGTCTCTGTAATGAGATAGCACAGTTCCATGCTAATTATTTGGCAAATGACTGAAATGCCATAGAGATGCACGAAGACAGAATTCACGTGAAAGTGTAATATGGATTAGCTCTGCCTTTCCCTCCAGAACTGAATAATAAACTAAGTGTCTAGCCTTCAATGCCGATAGGTTTACATGCCACTTTTCTGAAATCACAGAAACACACCAGTTATCTGCGACATGAGTCTCCCCTCCATATCATTAAATAAAACGATAACCATTTAGCAGTGTTTATATAAGCTAAAAATTCCAGTACTAAAAAAGAGGACAATCATACATAAACAGAAGGGCAAAAAAAATCCTTCTCTATTGCTTATTAATAATCATCAAACCTGATAATATCACTAATGGCTCTTAGAGCTAATTGCAGTAACTTTTTACTGCTCTCTTTGATAAGCTCCGTTATCCTGAGGAGGAGAACATCTGTGAGATTTGACTCATCCCAAACATCAAATGTGACACCACAGCGCATAAGTAACTCTCCTGCACACTTTTCCAGCAGGTTCCTCCTCCTCTCCCTCTTTCTCATCTTCGCAAGACAGACTACGGCACCAGCCTTCCTATGCTCATTACCAAGCTTCATGCAGACATGATGGGGAAGGAAGGAGAGCTTATTACTTGCTTTCTTCCCAGAGCCCCATCCCTGCCTTTTTGTCTTTCATAGATATCTTTGGGAAAACAATATCCTGTTTTCTGAACAGAAGAAAATTGTTTCTAATCTTTTAAAAACAAACTTGGATTTTACTCAGTTTTTCTCACTAAAAAAAGCAAGTTTGAGATTCGAAAGTTTCTTTAAAAAAATCTTAAATTTTTATATAAAGATAAGTAAAAATAGAAATGGTTCCTTGTATCCTATTGAGAAGGACAGGTCTCATACAATACAGGGAAATAATTCTGTAAATTGCAACTTTAATCTACTGACTGAATTTTTATTTTAAAATGTATCCCACGAAGATGCAGTATACATATAAATATTTGATAACTATATCCTGGTGACTCTCAAGCATTAAATATTTGCCTGCCTTAAATAAATTAAATCCTAGTAAAGGAACAAAAACAAATCAAAAGCAAAAACAAAAAAACAAGCCTCTACAGGTAGTTTTTTTTTTTAATCTGCAAATAAATCTTACGTGAATTAAATATTTTCACCTAATGTTTTGCAGCCTGTGTTCCTGCCACAAAATGAAAACACTGAAACTGCACTAGTGCTTTTGAGAAGTGGCTTCTCTCTCTCAGTCCATTCTTCTGGCAATTCCCCTTCACATCTTAGGCTGTGCTAAATGTCCTCTGTGCTTCTAGAACACTCTTGTGCCTATTGTTAAGCTGGCACCCATGAGACTGCCCTAACCCCCATGTCTGTCCAATGCTCCTCCCCAGTCTGTCTGCATGATGTGTGTGTGTATGTGTGTGTGTGTGAGAGAGACAGAGACAGAGACAGAGAGATTAAGACAGATGCAGGGGCCCCTGGGTGGTGGTTCAGTTGGTGAAGCGTCTAACCCTTGATTCCGGTTCAGGTCATGATCTCAAGGTTGTGGGGTTGAGCTCTACATGGAGCTCCATATCGGGCTCTGCATTTAGCAGTCTTCTTGTCCCTCTCCCTGTGCTCCTCGCCAGCCCCCCCCCACTCCTCTCTCTGTCTCTCTCTCAAATAAATAAATAAAATCTTTAAGAAAAAAAGAGGGACAGATGCAGATTATACTGAGATTCTAGTCAAAGTCAAGGTACTATTTTAGAGTTCTAAACTCAAACTCAACTTTTCTTTTTGGGTGGGAGTATTTTTGCTATTTAGCAGACATATACTGGATAAAATTACTCTCAAATAAATACAGAATATGTAAGTATGATAATATTATATTACATTATTTCTCCAGGGAAGAAGTCATGTCTTTTCTAAATGACATAAGTGCCTTTTACCTTGTGTTCATGATTAGGAATGTTATTAAAATGTCCATTTGAAGACAGCCTCTTCAACAAATGGTTTTGGATAAACTGGACACCTACATGCCAAAGAATGAAACTGGACCATTTTCTTACACCATACACAAAAATAAACTCAAATGGATTAAAGTCCTAAATGTGAGACCCATAACCATAAAAGAGAGCACAAGCAGTAATTTCTCTGGCATCAGTCATAGCAACATTTTTCTAGGTATGTTTCCAGAGGTCAGGGAAACAAAAGCAAAACTAAATTATTGGAACTTCATCAAAAGAAAAGGTGTCTGCTCAGTAAAGGAAACAACCAACAAACTAAAATGCAACCTACAAAATGGGAGAAGATATTTTCAAATGACCTATTTGATGAAAGATTAGCATATAAAATATATAACTTAAAAAACTCAACGCCCCCTCAAAAAATAATCCAATTTAAAATGGGCAGAAGACATGAATAGACCTTTTTCCAAACAAGACATAAAGATGCTAACAGACATATGAAAAGATGCTCAACATCACTCATCATCAGGGAAATGAAAATCAAAACCACAATGAGATATCACCTCACACCTATCAGAATGGCTAAAATCAACAACACAAGAAACAGCAGGTGTTGGTAAGGATGTGGAGAAAGGGGAATGCTCTTGCACTGTTGCTGGGAATGCAAACTGGGTGTAGCCACTCTAGAAAACATTATGGAGGTACTACAAAAAGTTAAAAATAGAACTATTTTATGATCCATCAATTGGGCTACTAGGTATTTACCTAAAGGATACAAAAATAATGATTGCAAGGGATATATGCACCCCAATGTTTATAGCAGCATTATCTACAATAGCCAAGTTATGGAAACAGCCCATGTGTCTCTCAATGAATGGACAAGGAGGATGTGGTATTTATATACAGTGGACTATTAGCCTTAAAAAAAGAATGAAATCTTGCCACTTGCCAGGACATGGATGGAGCTAAGTGAAATAAATCAGTCAGAGAAAGAGAAATAACATGATTTCACTCATGTTGTGGAATTTAAGAAACAAATGAGTTAGGGGGGAAAATGAGAGAGAGGCAAACCAAGAAACAGGCTCTTAACTCTAGAGAACACACTAATGGTCATCAGAAGGGAGGTGAGTTGGGGGATAGAGGACATAGATGATGGGGATGAAGGAGTGCACTTGTTGTGATGAGCACCAGGTGTTGTATGGAAGTGTTGAACTACTACATTGTACACCTCAAACTAATATTACACTACATGTTAACTGCACTGGAATTTAAACAAAGTCTTCAGGAACACCTGGTTGACTCAGTCAGAAGAGCATATGACTCTTGATCTGGGGGGTCATGATTCGAGCCCCACACTGAGTGTGGAGATTATTTAAAGATAAATAAATAAAACTTTTTAAAAATGTATATTTGGGCAAGCACTCAAGTTCAGGTTGTTTATTTACTGATAAGTTACACATGAGTATACTGCTGTGTACATTATAAAATAGCCCAAAAAGAAAAGTTTTAAAAGGATGGTATGAATGAAATAAAAGAAAAATTTTTAAGTACATAAAGAACAATATGAACTGAAAATCCAGAAATTGAGAATTAAAAAAATAAACAGCAAACTTTATTATATGTTTATTTTCCCAACCTACTTTTTATTGGAAATCTGTGATAATTACTTATGCTACAGGTTATCATTCTAAATGAAAGGTTATTTTTTCTTTAGCGATATTTCTGGAGCTCAGTTCATAAACACAAATCCACTAACTTTATCATGAGAAAAATAGTACAAATGTTATCATGATTCACACAGAAGAATTGACAGAGGTAAGAAGAATAAAAAATTAATGATTTAATGTTCTTATAACTTCCCACTATCTGTTTCTCTCTCTCTCTCTCTCTCTCTCTCACACACACACACACACACACCCAAAGCTTTTATGTCTTCAAATAGTCCCTAAGCTTATGAGCCAAAGTGTCTACCACAAAGCCCAAGGCATGAACTGTAGACTTAAAAGTTAAATCAATAGCACATTTTATCATGAAAGCTCTACAAGCATGGCATCTGAAATGCGTGCTAAGTATCTTCAGAATGCTACGTCTTAATTTGATTGCCAGGAATAGCACAGAAGAATGAGTCAGGTGTAAACCTGTATGGGAGGAAAAGTCATTCAAGACTGGTCCCTGGTTTAGTGGATGAATTCTCATTCATTTCTCCAAAAGTACTCAGTCCAGCCAGTTCTACGCCAGACTTTCTCTGAGTGTTGAGCACAGCAGTGGATGTGATAAACAAGCCCCTTCTAGAACATTTAGTCCAGTGGGGGAGATGGACTCAGAACATAAGAATTTTTGTTTTTTATATTATATTCTCTGTAAAGCAGGAATTTAGGAAGATCCATGTAACTCACAGTGACTGGAGTACTATTTTAGAATGTATTTATGTCAGTTCTTTAATGAAAATGTGCTTTGAACTGGCCCAGGGGAATACAGTGGATACAATGGTAATGAGCTAGGTTTCTGGGTGATGGGAGCAAAGGAGAGGGCAGTGCTGGGCAGCACAGGGCTAGGCTCAGGCACCTGGACAAGGCACCCAAAAGCTGCCATATAGCCTACCTCTCCAGGCTCTGTTGTCCGGGTTCTCAAGATACCCCATACAAGGAAAGTTCCAGTGGCCATTCTCAATTTTTATTGCAATTAGGAGTCCCCAGTGACATTTCTGTGCTGACAAGAAAGGCCAGAGGGCCCCCCCACACCGACTCAAGAAAAAGAATGATAAATGTAGGACTAGGACGTCCCCCTCCTGGCTCACAGAAAGGTGAAGGGCAGTTGCTCTTAGCCTCACCCTAGAATCTTTGACTCAGGGTCCAAAGGTAACTGCAAAGTAAAAGACTCCCTCATGACTGGATAAGCTAGGTATTATTATCCACAATTTACAAATTAGGAAACAGAATCTCTGGGAAGATAAATAACTTACCCAATATCATCCTGCTAGTAAGTGGTAATGCTGGCGTTCACACAGGCCTGTGTGATTCCAAAGCTTTTCCTGCTACTCAACAACAAACCCAAACAAACTTCATTTTCTGAACTTCCTACACAGTTCTTCATGCTACCTAAGGTAACAGTCCCCTGCGTAGATTTATTATAGTCTTTCTCTGCACTGGAATTTGACCTTATATCCCTCTAGTCTCATGAGATCACCTCTCACTACAGAAAGCCACATCCCTGACACCTTCTGCTTATAACAATGTAAAGAGGCCCAGTGTTATCGGGGATGCCAGGCAGAAAGCTGCTATCATGTCTTTTATTGACTAATGTTGCCAAAGTTCTGTTGAAAGAATTAAATGAAACTACATCCTGTGGACCCACGTTGTTAGGGTGACTATGTTCCTCCATGGTGGGTTCCCATCCATAAAGGTCCCATCGTGGGCCAGTGACAGAAAAGAAATGTCATTAGGACCCTGAGTTGAAAGGGAGACACCTCAGGATGCTGCCCGAGTCCCCACATTACACAGAAGCCAGGAACTTGCTGAAGTGAACCTTTACTACTTGAAAGAAACACATATGCTTCAAAGAAATATTGTTGTGCTGGCTTATTTACTGAAAATAAAATGGCAGTACTATGTAGTCACGGGGTCAATGCAACCATTTTTCTTTTCCATTTGATCAATTTTTTTAGGACCATTTTGTTATATGGCATTCTTGTTCATAAGAATAAGACTAGGGCATCCGGGGTGGCTCAGTGGCTTAGCTCTGCCTTCAGCCCAGGGCCTGATCCTGGAAACCTGGGATCGAGTCCCACATCTGTGTCTCTGTCTCTCTCTGTCTCTCTCTGTCTCTCTCTCTCTCTCATGAATAAATAAATAAAATCTTTAAAAAAAAAAGTAAGACTATACTTACTTGCTTTTCTGAGCTTTGTGTTTGAGGACTACAAATGCTTTGGAAGAGCAATCTGTCATTAACTGGTAATGTTTGGTTAACTCAAGTGATAGGTAATGGAAAGGGGGCCTAATCTCACAAATGTACGTTTCCCATAAATGCTGCAAATTTCTTTAATCTTTTTTTTTTTTTTTTAGATTTTATGTATTATTTATGAGAGACACGGAGAGGCAGAGACATAGGCAGAAGGAGAAGCAGAGGGAGAAGCAGGCTCCCTGCAAGGAGCCCAATGTGGAACTTGATCCAGGACTCCTGGATCACAACCTGAGCCAAAGACAGATGCTCAACCACTGAGCCACCCAGGTGCCCCAACTTCTTTAATCTAATGAGATCTTATATAATCTGTTGGAAAGAATCTGGTTCTGATTCTAAAATATTAATGATTACTCTCTCTGCTTTTAAAGTTGCATTTAAAAAAATTAAATCTATCATTTCAAATAGTGAAAAACAGCAAAAATCTTCTCATGCCTAAATTTCTTAAAAATCTCATTTATATTTGTTCTTCTAAATGTTCTGACCTTTTTTTGATGGAGATGCCAAATGCAGGATTACATTGCTAGGGTATATTAACCATTGGATTAGTATTATTTATGAAAAAATTCTTTTTTTAAAGATTTTATTTATTTATTCATGAGAGACACAGAGACAGGGAGAGAGAGGCAGAGAGATAGGCAGAGAGAGAAGCAGGCTCCCTGCAAGGTGCCTGATGTGAGACTCGATCCCAGACCCCAGGATCATGCCCTGGGTCAAAGGCAGATGCTCAACTGCTGAGCCACCCAGGTGTCCCTATGAAAAAAAATTCTTAAAAATATTTTTCTTTTCTTTTTAAGATTTTATTTATTTATTAATGAGAGAGAGAGAGAGAGAGAGAGAGAGAGAGAGAGGGAGAAGCAGGCTCCATGCAGGGAGCCTGATGCGGAACGATCCTGGGACCGAGGGATCACGCCCTCAACCAAAGGCAGATAGATGCTTAACCGCTGAGCCACCCAGGTGTCCCGAAAAAAATTCTTAAGAATACATTTTAATGCTGTTTTTATGGTAGAGATAGTAAAAAATTGTACGGCATAGAGTATACAATTCTACAAAAATAGAAGTTATAGAAGAACTAGACTGTTGAGGAAGAATTAAGAAGCAGAGATTATTATTAACATAAATCCAATATTTAATAAACACCATAGGCATCTCTTTCTAATTCTAAATATTGGATTTATTAATTCCCTTTTTAAAATGTTAGAATTCCAAGGATATTCCAATAAAACTTCACTGTTAACTCATGAAAAATTGTTTTAGTTGGGCACAGATGTAGAACTAAAAACATTTAGACAGTTATTTCGGGTGGGCTTCAAAATCTGCAATATGAGCTTATTATGGAAGATCATTTTCTTACTGTGTGTAACTGACAGCCAGGCCACCACATGGCACCACATCCAGGCTCCCTTCACATAGCTTTCCTGACATCCTGCCTGGGAGCATGGAATGGAGCAAGGTTCACCATTTTCTCCATGCTTGTAAAAAGTCTTAGGTTAGGGCCAACCTAAGATTAGTGTATCGTCAATACATTACATTTTTTTCCTGTGAATAAATATTGACAACTCTAGAATTTAAATAGTACATTTGGCTAGGATTATGGATTTCAGGTAGTCTGTATATCTTCACAATAGTATTCCATGCATGTAACATCTTTCACTTTTCTTAATGCTGCCATTTCATATTTTTTTTTAAATTTTGGATGCTATTGATTAGTACCCAATTTTTTTGTTGTATGATCTCTTTCATTGCTGACCCAGCAGAAGATAAGTAATATACCTAATTTCTTTTACAAAATATGCTTTCATGTATTTGCTGCTTGCATTTTTATGGGCCACAGTATCTTCTCTGCAGCTGGGTCTGACTATCTGACAATAGTCAGAATTCACAGATAATGATGTTCATACCACTGTACCTCACAGTCTAGTCTTTGAGACCACACATAGCCTTTCCAGTAGCTCAGAGGAGCTCCTCTTGCTTTCAGCAGTTTGGGGTTCTTCATCTCATATCATTTTGTTCATTGAGGGTGACCACTCATTTCTGTACAATGACTCCATTACAGCTGACTGGTATGTCTTAAATTAATCCTCCTCTCACTCAAATCCAGTCCAGTGGATGCATGGTCTTGTTCTAAGGAGATTACGTGCTGCTACTTACAGTACTATAATGTATACTACATTTACAGTGACAAAGGCAAACCATTGAGGCCCATAGAACATTTGGGTTTGCCAAGTCCAACATTTGCAGTCATGTAATGAGGCAGATACAGTTGCTATTTCTAAGCCTTTAGCTTGGCCTAATGCCTAATGCTACACTGATGTCATAGACCTCCTTGCAATACTATTCTATATATTTGAGACTCAGTCCATCATTGCCAAAATAGAATTCTAAGGAAAATTTGCTCTGCATTTCTCTTAACCTATAAAGTTATTTGTACTTACAAATACACTTTGGAAGAGAGTTAAACATACCACAACAGATATTTGGCTTCAACAGCTGGGATCATATCAAACTCAGACTTCTTACTGAACTTTCTCTGACTGCCCCTGATCCAGAATCTCGAGCACTTCAAGGGTAAAGGTATCAACAGGCAGCAATCCCATGAAGGGCGTATCAAACTCTGACTGTGTGTTTCACATGAATTCTTCTACTCAAGCTGGCTCCAGTAACCAGGAGACTGCTGGAGCAGGATTATCCATCACCATTTAAGGTGAACTAGATAACCAGCTGATGCTAGGAAGGGCTACGAAATTCTTAGAATACAAAAAAGATATTCTAAGCTTCATATTAAATCTGTGAATGTGAATCCATCAATAGAACAATAAAGATAAACCTTTACATATACGATCTTATTTACTCCTACATGATAGTATCAACTCACACTAAACTGGAAATGTCATAATGTAGAATCTAGACAATCTTCATGAAATTCCTAATGTAGATATAGGCAACATAGGCATTCAATGTGGCATTGTGGTGAGAGTAAGGATTTTTATCTACTCCATTTATTTGGGGATACACACACACACACACACACACACATATAATATATATGTGTGTATATATATACACACACACACACATACATATACACACACACACACTTTACTTAAAATAGTATTATAACTTCAGGAACATCACAAAAACCATGTTTTCTCCTGAAAAACAGCTAATAATCAGCTTTACTACTACTACTTAGAAAATCCTTTAAAAATACTTGCAGGTATCCTATTAGAAAAACTGAATATACTGTTAACTCAGATAAGAGAATGTTAGTTATTCACTAAGCCATATGTATTTTTCATATATGATGATTATATAGTAATTTGGATACTAATATATATCTAAAGCTATGTGATACATGAAACAAAGCTTACTTGGAAGCCTTTTAAAGTTTTTCTATATAGTCAGTATAATGTTGAAAGGTATATTTTTTAGATTTACTTGTCAGGAAAATTACCATATATTTTCAAAAGTTTCTAATATACTTTGAGTTCTATTATTGTTGTAACTTGAACTCATGTTTAAATTTAAATTTTAAATTTTGTTTAAATTTCCTATTCTCATATATTATATATTATTATATTATATAACACATTTTTTTATGTTTTTGAAGACTATTCCTTGAATTATAATGATGAGAATATACTTGTTCTTAGGACTATCTTAGGACTATAAGTATTATGTAGTTTATATGAGAAAGTACAATTCAAAAAGGCTCTCTGCTACTCCAGGCAGTTAAGTTCACAGTTAGAAATTTGCTTCCCCTTATAAAGGTCCTAGCCCAAAATAAATACTTTTTATGAGCTTAGAGTGTGATACAGAAACATGTGCATACCTAAAATTATCCTCATCATGGAGTAACCACCAACTCAAACATTTTTAAGGTGACCTGAGTACTCAGTGGAACTGCGATTGATTCACTTAGTCACTACTCCACGACAGGCGGTGTAAGTGTACTCTATGCAGCATTAGATTTTTTTTTCTTGGTGGATGTAACATTTGGGATGCTCACAATAAGCCATCACCATGCCATTACAGATAAAAGGTTTCCCTACAAAAATGATGGCATTTGTGATATACTCCAAAACCTTATCTCATGAAGTCCCAGGGAAATATATTCATTTTGCTTTCACAAAAGAAACATATTTCACTTTCACAAAAGTAACTTACTGAGAACTGTCCAATGTAGTGTAAATTCTATACCCAAGAAATAAAGTGAATCACTTAAGGGAATAGAAAGCAGACTATAGATGTTACTGAGGTTACGATAAAACACTTTTAAGTGGTTTATGTGTCTAAGGTTTAATAAAAAGCATTTGCATCCCATTTCCCTGGGTAATCAATTGAATGCTGTATGCTGTATGTGGCCCTCTAATATATGAATGAATGTCAGCAGTTGCTTCTTTATTTGCCCTAATGTCTGCAGCAAAAAGTTAACAAAGAAGCGTCTGAATTTAAAAGTGTTGAAGCTTCATTTAAAAGATGTATCACTTCAATCAACTCACCTATGTAATTTCATTATTGGAGAAAAAGATGTCCTGCCAGGAGGTAGTCAGGGGTTGTCACTAACCTTCAAGATGGTCCTCCATGAAGCACACCCTCATTGGGGTATTCACACCCTTATAAAATCCCTTCTCATACTGAGTTATGGCTGACCCTAGTTGATCATTATGATATGGTGACAGTGTCAATATGTGTAACTTCTGAAGCTAGATCATATAGAAGAACACAGCTTCCCCCTTGGCCTCTTAGGTAGCTCACTCTTGGGAAAGCCAGTCTCCACACTCAAGCGGTCCTGTGGAGAGTCCCAAATAGAGAAGAAAGGAGGCCCAGCACCAACAACCACTTGCTAGTCACATAATTAAACCATATTAGAAGTGAATCTTCCAGCCTCAGTCAAGCTTCTAGATGACTGCAGCTTCCTAACCTCTGTCATGAAATACTTAAATGAAGAATTGCCCCTCAATCTTTCCAAAATCCTTCTAAAATCATAGAAACCATGATAAATATGTAACTATTCTTTCAAGCTATACATTTTGAGTAACTCGTTATACAGTCATGTAACTGATAAAACCTCAAAGCTGCCGTGAAATCCCTTTGTCTCTGCTCACCTTTTTACATAGGGCAATGGTGGAGATTCATACAGCAGCTGCCCACTAACTCCTGGGGTTACTATGAGGCTAAACAGCTCAGATTTCAAGGTATACATGCTTAGGTACATACTCCAGAATTAAGGGCTGGTCCTCATATCCAATCTCTCTATCCAAGCATACATAACAGAAAACAGCAGAAAACAATTATAACTTAAGATCTGAGTTATTAACATTTTCTCAGCATTATCCAATTAAATGTCTGTCTTCTTCACTAGACTCTATGTTTTGTTTTGGGTTTTTTTGTGTATTTTTTATTGAAGTTCGATTTGCCAACATATAGCATAACACCCAGTGCTCATCCCGTCAAGTGCCCGCCTCAGTGCCCATTACCCAGTCACCCCATCCCCCCGCCCACCTCCCCTTCCACTACCCCTTGTTTGTTTCCCAGAGTTAGGAGTCTCTCATGTTCTGTCTCCCTCACTGATATTTCCCACTCATTTTCTCTCCTTTCCCCTTTATTCCCTTTCACTATTTTTTATATTCCCCAAATGAATGAGACCATATAATGTTTGTCCTTTTCTGATTGACTTACTTCACTCAGTATAATATCCTCCAGTTCTATCCACGTTGAAGCAAATGGTGGGTATTTGTCGTTTCTAATGGCTGAGGAATATTCCACTGTATATACAGACCACATCTTCTTTATCCATTCATCTGTCGATGGACACTGAGGCTCCCTCCACAGTTTGTCTATTGTGGACATTGCTGCTATAAACATCGGGGTGCAGGTGTCCTGCCATTTCACTGCATCTGTATCTTTAGGGTAAATCCCCAACAGTGCAATTGCTATGTCACAGGGTAGCTCCATTTTCAAGTCTTTGAGGAACCTCCACACAGTTTTCCAGAGTGGCTGCACCAGTTCACATTCCTACCAACAGTGCACGAGGGTTCCCCTTTCTCCACATCCTCTCCAACATCTGTTGTTTCCTGCCTTGTTAATTTTCCCCATTCTCACTGGTGTGAGGTGGTATCTCATTGTGGTTTTGATTTGTATTTCCCTGATGGCAAGTGATGCGGAGCATTTTCTCATGTGCTTGTTGGTCATGTCTATGTCTTCCTCTGTGAGATTTCTGTTCATGTCTTTTGCCCATTTCATGATTGGATTGTTTGTTTCTTTGCTGTTGAGCTTAATAAGTTCTTTACAGATTTTGGATACTAGCCCTTTATCTGATATGTCACTTCCAAATATCTTCTCCCATTCTGTAGGTTGTCTTTTAGCTTTGTTGACTATTTCTTTGCTGTGTAGAAGCTTCTTATCTTGATGAAGTCCCAATAGTTCATTTTTGCTTTTGTTTCTCTTGCATTCAAAGATCTATGTTGCAAGAAGTTGCTGTGGCCAAGTTAAAAAAGGGTGTAGACTCTTATGTTTTATTACTCTGGCACTGTAGTGCATCTACTGCAACAAGAAACATGCTTGGCATACAGTAAGTGCTCAATAAACGTTGAAGAAACAAAAAAAGTGGTTTATATCTTAATACTTAGAGACAAAGTTAACCAAATCATTACTTGAAGCCATATGAGTTTAGGGAGAGGACTTGATTTCAGCCAAAATAAAGTACAACAAAGTTTTCTTTATACTTTAAGGCAGTTCTCAAACCTTTATTGGGCTGTTTTATTTGTATGTAGTGAGCTGACTGATGATGGAAATGTTTAAGTTTCTCTCAAGATAGATCATCAGCTGGGTAAAAAGTCATAAGGGGCTTCAGAGTATTCGGGCATTATTATGGCAGACAGAATTCTGAATTTGTAGCCCATTCACTGTGGGGCACTATACAATACTTGTTTCAGCCAAAGAGATGTGAGTGCAAGCTGTGGGTGCCATTTCCAGGCTAGACCATGAGATGCCAAGACAATGACCTCTAATGTTCCAACTTCCCTCCCAGGTGGTTGTACAGGCAGGCCTGTCATGAAGGAGCATCAGCCTGGACCTGTGTAACCACAAAAAGCAGATCTAGGTTGCACTTGTAGCTTGTGTGAGAAACAAACATTTTTTATTGTGTTATATCCCTGCGAATATTAGAATATTTGTTACAGCATTATTACTGTCTATCCTGACTTCCACAAAAATGCCAAAGTGAGATCAAGATAATAATAATGAGAATAGGGGTGCCTGGGTGGCTCAGTGGGTTAAGCCTCTGCTTAAGCTCAGGTCATGATCTCAGGGTCCTGGAACTGAGCCCTGAGTCAGACTCCCTGCTTAGTGGGGAGGCTGCTGCTTCTCCCTCTCCTTCTGTCCCTCCCTTCCGCTCATGTTCTCTCCCTCTCAAATAAATAATCTTTAAAAACAATGATAATAATGAGAATAATAAATCTCTTCCTCCCCCAAATATACACAATATACATAGGAGTATACATATACTCCTATACATAGGAGTGTGAGCACACACACACACACACACATAGAGGCAATCATAGTATGCTTTCATCTGCCCAAAGTTCTTTCTGTAGTAACAACCACCTAACACCTTCCTTCTAAGGAACCACAATTCTACCACATTTGAGCCATGTGGTTCAAGTAGGAGTAAAGCACACCTTATTCACATATACATGTGCACACAAACACATGCACACACTTTGATACTTTAAATGTAGGTTTTCACTAGGGTTGGCCAACCCACGCTACATTCCAGTGGTCAGTGTGGTACGTTTAAGAATGGGTGTGGAATCTAGAAGAGTTCGACAAGTGTTACTCCTAAGACATCTGTGGCACTATTAGGTATGAGGTACTCTCCTTCCATTTGGTTTGCTAAGCTGATAGAATGGAAGCCTGAAGCTTATGGTGACCAAACTTTGTGTCACCAGGCAGATACAGCCTCCTCAATGAAGGAAACTCAGGAAGACTCGCTTAATGATTGTTGAATAATTCAGTGAGTTCTCTTCTTAGCAATTCTTCAATTCTTCAACAGGATAGGAAAAAGAAACAAACTCAGAAAGACCAAGCGACATATTCAATATGTCTGAATCTAGTTTAAGCACCAGGATTAGGTCAAGTCTGAGGCCAAAGTGAACATCAGTAATTCACAAATATTTGATCTGAGAAATTCCTTTTTTGCTTAAGCCAGTCTGAGTTAGCTTTCTGCTTCTTGCAATTTAAAGAGTCTGGCAAATATGCTTTCTATGTGCACATGGCTGTATTGGGTATTTTGAGGTAGATGGAAGTGCAGAAGAAAAAGGCAAGCAAATATAATATGGTCCTTGCCTCTGGGAATTTAAAGTTTGATGAAAGAGTTAAGCTATAACCTAGAAAAATCCAAAGACTACAATCCATGATAGCTTTCTATTGCTGTTACACAGGCCTAGGAAAGCCAGGGATTCCATGCTAGTATTTGGATCTTATCACTGACACTTGGCATTAGTGGAAGCCTACCTTACCTCCAACTTTTATTGAGGCAAAAAAGTAAACCCCACAGTTAACATTAATTTTTTCCACAAATTTGAGGAAAACAAATAAAATAAAGAATAATTCAGCAGCCCGGATGGCTCAGCAGCTTAGTGCTGCCTTTAGCCCAAGGTGTGATCCTTGGAGACCCGGGATTGAGTCCCATGTCGGGCTCCTTGCATGGAGCCTGCTTCTCCCTCTGCCTGTGTCTCTGTCTCTCTGTCTCTCTGTCTCTCTCTCTCTCTCTGTGACTCTCATGAATAAATAAATAAATAAAATCTTAAAAAAAGAATAATTCAACATGCAATCAATTTACTATAAAATCATATGTAATACTTACTATATAAATAATTTAAAAATAAAGATCCCAGAATGCGAATGTAATACAAATATAAAAAGCATATGAAGGGTTTCTAATATAACTTTCTAACATCCCATTTGAGTGGGGTTTTTTTCTCATGTGATTAAAATGACACCAACCCCATTTTTCGGACTTATTTTCAGATGGTAAGTAGTTACAATGTTTTGGAAAAAAAAATCTGCATATATTTTCTGTTATTAAGAGAGTCAGGGCAGCCCCGGGTGGCTCAGAGGTTTAGCACTGCCTTCAGCTCAGGGTGTGATCCTAGAGACCAGGGATCAAGTCCCATGTCGGGCTCCCTGCATGGAGCCTGCTTCTCCCTCTGTGTCTTTGCCTCTCTCTCTCTCTCTCTCTCATGAATAAATAAATAAAATCTTTAGAAACAGAAAGAGAGTCATCCAGATCTTCCGATTTCACAAAGACTGTTTTTTTTCTTGCTGTTCAGAGGAATCTATATGCAAATTCCTGTTTTGCTCTATCCACTAAACCAACCTAGTTTCTGATGATTTCAAATGTTGAGGTCAGTGCTTCCATCTTCCTGCTCTAACTGGTCCTTTATTCATTTCTTCCTATGTTCTGGTTAGGTGGGCTATACTCTAGTGGGCAATCTTTAAAATAACTGAAAACTAAAAAGAAATTTAAAGATATTATATATATATAAATGATTTATAAATTTACATATTTATAAATATATATTATTTATGCAAAATGCATTCTTCACGTAGCAACATAAAAAAAGATGATTACCAGGAAGGAGCATGGAAAGTGAATGGAACAATAAAAATTCTCTAAGGGAGCTTCTGTGAACAAGGAGGTGTAAAAGCAGCATTTTCCCTTTCCAAAAAACCATCCTAGAACAACCAAGGAGAGAGGGAAAACAAAACACAAACTATTTTTGCTGATTTTGTTGGTGACACTCAGGGACAATTAAAGTGCTTAACCTCCAAAATGAGTGTAAAGGACACAGAGTGATAGGAATCAGGAGGGAGCCCTGTGGAGGCAAAGTCTGAATGTAAGAGAGAGATCCTCCTGAAAAGAAGGAAAAGGCTGGCTTCACAACCACGGAGGAGCTGAAACAATGGGTGGTGGCCTCCCTAGACCTGACCTGGTTTGGTTTAGGCAAAAGGAGGAGGCAGGTGTAAATTCATAATCACACTAAGAGGCCATAAATTGAAAGAACATAACATAGTTTAATTTTGGGGGAGAAGAAAAAAGTTAAAAAGACTTGAATCTGCATATTCAAAGGACACAGTGTAACCCAGGGAAAATGGACCAGCAACGCCAATACCAAGGTACAGTCAAATAACACAAGTGGGGTCCGGGCTCCAGGAGACTCTGGGGCAGCCAAGCAAAGACAGAGTCACTGATACAGGGAAATGAATCACACCTACCTCCCATTTTGCCACGTGCAATGTCAAATATAGGAGAATGGTACCAGTAAAAACCTCAAGGGAAGAGCGGCCCTGGAAGTTTTACCAAAACCGACCTTTAGTCATAAGGCAACATCTTGTGCTAAATATGAAACGTTCCTGAAGCAACCCCAAGAAAGCATCAGGGAAACAGCAGCAAAAGCAGATTGAGGGTACAAATGTAATATATTTAATAACAGAGAGCAAAGCAAGTATGTGTGTGAGGGAAACAGAAGAGTGCAACATTGGGAGGTGAAACAGGCAAGGCAGGTGGGCAGCAGAGGAAATTCTAAAACGAAGGGAATACCTCTTTTCCTAATACTTAGAGACTGTACTTTTGGTCCTAATAAAATATCAATAAATTTCAAAAACGAAGATACTACAAACACATGCTCTAATCATAAGGCAATGCACCTAGAAATGTAACAAAGAAAAATAAACTGTTGGCTACTACTTTTAAATTATTCTTTTAAGTGATTCCTGCATCTCATAGGAAATTCAGAATGAAATCGCAGAATATATAAAGAGCAATGATAATGAAAACAATACATATGATCAGGTAAAGCAGTGCTCAGAGAAATATCATAGCCTCAAGAACAAGTATTAATTAAAAAAAGAAATAAAAATATCACACCAAGGTATTCTAAAAGAACACAGAACTATGATTAAATATATATGATTAAATCCAAAAGAAATGGACCCAGGAAAAATTAGGAAAAGTGTTCACAAGATTTAAAAAGCAGAAGGAATTTTAAGATAAAGTTAGAAATTATTGAGGTAGGAAATGAATAAAAATAGAAATAACAAATTAAAAATTTAGCTCACCCTTTAGTATTGAATTACCTATAATCAATAAAATTTAAGCTAATATTACCAAGAAAAGGAAAGAAATGCAAATATAATTAAATTAAGGCCCAGCAACAGCTACAAAGTACCTAGGAACAACAAAAGCAACTGCTTTGCATGATTCTTTGTATGTAAATAATAACTTGAATTAAATGGACACTTTCTTAAGAAAATAAAATTTGCCCAAACTGAATCAAGATACAAAATCTAAACAGACCCATTTCCACCAAAGCAAATGCCTATTTTTGATATGTTACTGATATGTTTGATTCTGTTACTGATTTTAAGTAAACTTTAAAGATCATGCCAAGGATGCCTGGGTGGCACAGCTATTGAGCACCTGCCTTCAGCTCAGGGCATGATCCCAGGATCTGGGATCAAATCCCACATCGGGCTCCTCAAATGGAGCCTGCTTCTCCCTCTGCCTGTGTCTCTGTCTCTCTCTCTGTGTCTGTCATGAATAAATAAATAAATATTTTTTAAAAACATACACACAAAAAAACAAAAAGATCATGCCAGAGTATTTCAAACAACAGTACACAACAGGTACACAAAGTTTTCCAATTATATACAGGAACAGATAATTGAGGAAATTAATATCCACCATTTATACTCTTTGGCAAAACAGATCCCCCAAGCACATGCTGTGTCCTCCTCCTTCTCCCCATGTTTTGCCCTTTCTCCCTCCTGGTAAAACACAGTAGATCTCTCCCTTGTGAGGACTTTGACTTTAATTCACTACCTCAGGGTATAAGACTACAAAAGTGATCAAAAAACAAAGGAAGGAAAGAAGGAAGGAAGGAAAGGAGGGAGGGAGGGAGGGAGGGAGGAAGGAATCCACTGAACCTCCCTGAATCAAAGCACGATAAATCCATGGTAGGGTGTCATGCTTCCCCTGTCGTGTATGCTTTCCTGTTAGCAGAGTGGCCATAGAGGGTTGTTTTGGCCAGTGCTGCGACGTTCTGAATTCAGAAACCCACAGTGATCTCATCCAGTCTCAAATCTTAAAATGCCATCTTTACTGTTAACTCTCAGATTTATCTCCCCGCCCCCCCCCCCCCCCCCCACCGCCACTTGCTCCTGTGCTTTCCATGTAGCAGTCAGATTTTTCCCTCTCAACACTGAGCTACATCATGTCAGAGGAAGTGAACATCCTCTCAATTTCTCACCAGGCCCAATACCACCATCTGGCCTGTGCATCTCCCAGAGCTCCTCTCAACCCTCCTCTCCTCCCTGTTTCTACTCCCTGAACCTCTGTCCTGCTGTTCCCTTCACCTGACCTCTCCTCTCCCATGTAGGCCCCCCACACCCCATTCCCTCACTGTCTTCTCAGTGAGGTCTGCCTACACAGCCTTTTTGTAAATGACCCCTACACTTCCTATCCCCAATATGTTTCATTTTTATTTAAAGCACATGTCATCATCTGAAACACACAGGTACTTTCTGGATTCGTCATGTTTATTCCATCCTCCTCTTTAAAAGTATATTCCAGGAGTCCAGGAATAATTATTTTCTATTGTGTTTACAGCTTGAATCCCCAGGTCCTAGAACAGTGGATGACAAAACAGGTGCTCAAAAATATGTATTCGGTGTTTATGGCATCACATACATATTTGTTGATTGCTGTATTACTGGATTTAGGCTTATGGAGAGAAAAGAGTAGACTGTTACATCAGAGGGCAGAACTGGATCAAGCCATAAGACAGCTGTGAAGTTTGGATGGGATGGCGGTGGTCTGGGTAGAGAAAGCACAAAAATGTCACAGAGCTAGGGAATCATTGTGGGTTTTTTGTTTTTGTTTTGTTTTTGTTTTTGTTTTTGGAGGATGGGGAAATGTCCATGGAACAGTTGAAGAAATGAGATCCAGATTGTTTCTTCAGGATCCATAGAGCTGAGAGTGGGACTAATGAAAGAAATGGACCCAGGAAAAATTAGGAAAAGTGTTCTTCAAAGAAGAGTAATCCTGGCTGCTAATATGCTGACAGGCTGTCACTCTGTTCTTCACTTACCATCTTTAAAAATGCTGTAACTTTTGATTTCTTTTTTTCCTTCTCTACCCACAAAGTCTCAGTTACCAAGGCTTATCTCCTTTTTTTTTAATGGCGTTAAAAAAGAAAAGTCCACTCCATGATTCTGCCTAGCATTCCAGTAGGCTTCTCCTATCTTAATGGATAAAGATTGTGGGCAATTTGCTGCTTCATTTGTCAGTGTAGAAATAATCCACCTTTCCTTTTCCTCATTAGTAAGGAGCTTGGTGCTTCCTCCCAAGGATATTGTATCTGGACATTTGCCAAATACCTTGGAGCATGTCCTTTAAAAGGCCATGCTCACATTACTCACATCAAAATTTGGCAAAGTTTTGAAACCAACGCTTATGATTAAAAATATACAACTGCACACAAAGTAATGAAATATCTTTAGAAGAAGAGTCCAGTGCTTGCTTCTTTTCATACATCTTTACATAAATAAATGGGAAATAAAGTCGGGGAGCAGAGCTATATTACTAATGCAAAAAGTGCTGTTTGTTTGGGATTGGATGAGTAAATGTGTCAAAAAGAAAGAGTAATACCAATGTGTCAGAATGTGCCCAAGCCCAAAGGTCAGCTGCTCCATGGTCTTGGGGAGTTTCTGAAGCCTTTAAGAATCAAACAGTAAAGGGGACAAGCTTGTTCTGACATCTGTACATATTCCAAAAGAGATTTTCATTACCATTTTTTAGATATCATAAACCTCTGGTTATAATGGAATGCACTATTTCTGTAATGGTAAATCTCACAAAATGGAAATGATTTTTCCAAACGTATGCCCTCACTCAGAGCTTTTCTACAGAGACTAGGCATCAGAATCATCTGTGAGGACTTTATAAAAGTAGTCTTCATGCATCCACCTGATTTTTTATGCATTCACATCTATAATAAATACTCATTCAAGAGTCCCATAATGACAGAGTTCTGGTGATTCAATATAAAAGAAGAAGAACATAGTGTACAAAACTCACCATCTAGACCATGGTGGATATGGGTGGGGAAAGCAGGTGCCAGGTGTTATGGATTGAATTGTGGGCTCCCATCCCTACCCCATACTGATATCTTAAAGCCTTACTTCCCAGTATCTCAGAATGTGACTATATTTGCAGATAGGGCTTTAAAAAGGTGATGAATTTCAATGAGGCCTTTGGGTGGGCCCAATCCAATCTGCCTGGTGTCCTTACAAGAAAAGGAAGAGAGACCAGGCATACCTGTGCACAGAGGAAAGGCCATGTGTGGACACAAGGGGAAGACAGCCATCCACAAACCAAGTAGAAAGACCTTAGGAGAACTCAAATTTGCCAACACCTTGATCTTAGACTTTAAGCCTTCAGAACTGTGAGATAATTATGTGGTATCTTATCATAGCAGCTCATGGAAACTAATACACCAGATATGTAAATATATGACTGCAAAGCAACAGAGGACAATATAAGGGATATGAGAATAACAGGCAATCAAAGTGACTTTCCCTGGTGATCACAGATTCAAGGTTTGAAACCAATGCACATGGATAACATCATTGTTTCCTAGACAAGAATTTTACCTAATTCACTTCAATTGATAATAGCTAACATTTAGTGAGGCCTTTCTATGAGTCAGGATCTAAAAAGAACATTTTACACATATTAACTTACTTAAGCTTCACTTCAACCCTATAGGATTATTTGCCATAATTATTGCAAACTTACAGAGCCAGGCACGAAGCAGAGGTTCCATACCTTTGCTAAAGTCCTAAGGCTAGGAGAGGTGGGACCAGAGCTCAAATACAGGCACAAATGGATGGAATCCTCATGCAGAACCACTGTGCATCCTGCATTAATGGAGCTCTTGAGCTTTCTAGTGAAAGATTCTCTGTAAATCATTATTCCAGAAAAACATACCACTCTACTACAAATTCTCAACCAACATAAAGAGTGGTCTCCTGCCAAGAGTTAAGAGATACAGTCTAGCCATACAGAGTTTCCTAGCTACATCTGCCCATGGTAAATATTCTGTGAAGTATGATTTCTTAATGATTGGACTAGCTGTGCCTTTGTAAGCATAACACTATAACATATGGTACTGGACTCTCTTGTTGAATATAAGACTAAAGTTAACAACCTAACCCCAATTCACATACTGGTAACTCTCTATTTGAGAGAATGGATAGAAACATATTGTTCACTGTCAGGCTCAAGGGAAAAGTCTCAGGATCCAAAATCAGTACCTTTATCACCTCCGTTCTACCTTTCCTCGCCCCTCCTGATGGCTGCCACCAAAGCTCTAGGCCAACAATCCCCAGCAGAGACTTTCTGAAAATACAGATTCCACCCTACTTTCTGCCTCTTCCTCCCTTTCCCCAGTATTTGTACTTAGTAGATTGGGGTTGGTTCTAGAGATCTATTCTTTAAGAGTTCACAATGATACTGATTCTCTGCCAAATTTGGACATCTGATTCTTTGCCAAATTTGGGAACGTTGATCAACAAAGTAGATTTTTCAGAACACTGTCCTTTAACTAACACTCTGCTGATAGTAGATCACATGATCTAAATCTGTGTTGGAAATGAACACATTTATACTCCCATCCACACCTATCCTTACCCAGTCCCAAAGCAACCCAGGCATTCCCCCTGTCTCTCTGTAGTTTAAAATCCCTTTATCTAAAACAAAGGTGCTAGATGCTTATCTGATTAAAGTAGAGCTGCCAAGAGGTGACAGCTTCAGCTAAATACTGCCAGGGGTTCATTTGAATTTCAAAAACTCCCAAATTAACCTCCAAATGGGAACATTGTCCAGGGACATTTTTCAGCTATAGGCTTTCTGTTATTACCGATGTATACCAAGTTATTTTAAGTCTTTTACAAAGTAGTACAAAGAAGCTCAAACCAGGCAACAGCAAGTGTGGCCTCTCAAATTGTGGAAACAAATGTAATAATGTACATTAAATAGGCTGATACTGTTATTATTGCAAATGTCAAGTTCATTACAGCAGATGTTTCAACTGAAGATCACTACTCATTAAAATCAAACAACCAATATGCCCTGAATTCACCATTTGATTTAATGTGTCAGCTTCAATGCTCCAGGGAGTCAATCAGAATTGTCTTCCATGTAATTGTCATAGGATTATTATGTAACAAAGAATCAGGTTTCAGTTCTTATCACCTGCTAATCATGATCATTAAAATGTGAATGAAGAGTTAATCAGTGACACGGGAGGCTATACAGTGTTCTATGAAATACTTAACAGGTTTATGCTTGTTGCCAGAGGAGTCATTTTAATTCTAAAAGTAGATGACATTACTATTAAGAAGAAAATATTCAAAACTGAAAATAAGTAAAAAAATAATAATAATAATACAAAAACAAAAAACAAAAACCCACTTAAGTGATTTGTTGATGTCATACTACAGCCTAAGCACTCTTAATGTCCTCAACTCTCCAGGGTCATTTACATTTACCATGTAAATTCTATTTCTATTCCTAGATCCCAAACACTTCACACTTCTTACAATTAAAGTTCTTATTATGATTTGCACGTTTGTCATGTTGAAAAGATAACCCGAAGGTTAGATTATTCAGCATGCTTTATTGCATAGTATGGTTTCTAATACATATGAACCATCACAGCATATTTTTTTGATCCCAGACTGTATAAAATTCCTATTTTCTTTTTTCCTTTTTAAGATTTTATTTATTTATTCATGGAAGACACACAGGGAGAGGCAGAAACACAGAGGGAGAAGCAGGCCCCATGCTGGGAACCTGACCTGGGACTTGATCCCAGGTTTCCAGGATCATGCCCTAGGCTGAAGGCAGCACTAAACCGCTGAGCCACGTGGGCTGCCCTAAAATTCCTGTTTTCATGTGTGTTTTTTTAAACTAGTTTCATTATTCTCTTTATTCCCTCATTAGTTATATGATTGATCGTATACAAATGTATTTAATATTCCATTAGAAATAGATATGTATCTCAGACTAGTCAAAGAATCAACGAAAATCTAACAAGACCAAGTGGCAACCATTATCAGAAAAGGAGAATATGCAGATCTCTCTGAAATTATCTATATTGAGAAAACAAAAGTGAATACTTAGTCGAAAATAAAATTGTTGAATGAACGCCTGGCAAAAGTTGCACCAGTAAGTGCCTTAAAAATATGGATTCTTTCAAAGAGGCATCTGTGAAATGCCCTCATTATGATATGGAGAGTGATAGGTATTTCTGAAAGCCACATTTAGATGCGTCTTTAACACAGAATAGGCAATTTGCAAATGTGTAGGTCATTAAAGGACTATGAGTCCCCTGCTTCTAGCCATATATTTGCAAATACAGCGCTGTCCTGGCCTAAAGGGGTAAAGAGGAACAAGGTCTAATGGAAGCTGTTTATGAATAGAGTTGACTATGAACTCTTGGACAGGTTGGCAAATGTACTTCAGAGTGGACAGTTTAATTTTTATGTAAAGATCTAGTAGATTACTATTTATATTTGAGCACAATCTAAATCGTTCAGAAGGATTTGAAGCTGATGCCTCACCTGGACCACGTACATGATCATCTATCTGCTTTAGCGTCTTTCCCTTTCACTTTAATTGGTTCTCAGCTCACTGATGAATTACTAGGATAAAACCCTCATCCTCTCTCTTTCCTCTATCTGCTCGCTATTGGTTCAGATGTGGGAAGCAGATGCAAAACAAAGTGTAAATAAAATTAAATGACCTTATAACCTGAAGCCCACTGACAAATAAATACTTGAGACAGGCAGAAGAGAACATTCCTCCAGGAAACTCCCAACTGTCTTAACATTAATGCTTTACTCAAGGGAAAAATTACTGTAGAGTGACAATAGCAAGGCCTCCAGTGTCCTGAGAGACTTCTTTAGCATATGAAAGCTCTTTTGGACACCTCTCTTGTTCCTCCCTTGTTCCCAAAACCCAAGTATGTAATCAGCCATTCCTCAGGACCCCAGTGCAGCAGCTCTTTCTGCCCAGAGGTCCCATCTCGGTGCTTTAAGAAAATCACCTTTCTTGCATCAAATATGTCTCAAGAATTCTTTCTTGGTTGTCAGCTCCGGGCTGCAACAACACTCCAGAAACTACATCAGGTTCTTATTTTACCAAGTAGGCTCCCTTTAACTTTCACAGATAAAGGTGATAATTTGCTTTGATGGAAGTTAATGCACATCACTTCTGATGTAGGAAACAAGGCAGGAGAAAATTATTAAATTTCCTTACTACCTAGAGCCCACTGACAAGTCCTTGAAATGGAGGGACATTGCTCTGGGGACTCAGCTGCCTCAATGTTAATACTTTGCTAAGGGCAAAAGGCAATCAGCCTGACTCCCAGGATCCTGTAAGTCTACTGAACATACAAAAATGCCTTTGAAAACTTCCTTTATCTCTACCCAACCCCCCAAGATACATGTTGGCAATCATCCCTGAAGCATATGACCCACTGATATACATCTGAAGGGTCTCAGGACTCAGGTTTTATTAGACAGTAATAAATGACCATTTCCTAACAATAGCTAGTCCCCTCAAGGTCCTGGAAACCTTGCTTCCAAAAGTCTCTCCTTAGAGACTTATGCTGTCCCTGACCCCCTCCCAACTTGAAAGTACATAAGGGGGCAATCCTCATGATCCCAGCAGCTCTTTCTGTCCAGGGGCCCTAACCCAGGGCTTTAATAAAACCACCTTTTTTGTATCAAAGAGTCTCAAGAAGTCTTTCTTGGCCTTGGCTATGAACCCTAACATCTTTCCTACATCAACTTCTGTGGTCTACCTTGCATTCCTCCCTTCTTCCAAGAACAGTAACCTCTTCCCTTTACATGGACACAACCCCATCCTACCCCATGATGCTTTAGTGAGTGTAACTGCCAACAGTAGTTAAACCATATGAAAACTCATTTCTATAGGTCACACATAGTAGAACAGTAGCAAACTCGTGAGGTCCAGCCAGTATTGTTCTTTTAACAACACTGACTTAATACAATCTTTTATGAGTATGTCATTTAAAGTTTTATTACTGGTTATGAATTTAATATTTACTTCTCCCAAATCAGAGCATAAAATATTTTGCTTGCTTAAACTGCATATGTAGGACAAAATTAACAGGTCAACTGGGATTCTCCACAAACTGACTGGAAACAGCTTTTAGAGAAGATAACCCAAAGAAGAATTTAAAATCAATCCCACAGCAAGTAAAATCAACTTCTTTTCCAAGTATTCAGTCACATGGGAGCAAAAGAAGCAGTGTGGCATTTTCATTTTACAGGGTATGTGCAACCATGCTGCTTTAAAGAGGAGAAATAAGATAAGCTGATTTTATTTTCACCAGTGAAGAAAGTTTTCAATAGAGCAGCTTTCATAGACTCAGCATGGCTAACAAAGTAACATTACCAATGAAAATAAAATAATAGATTAGCCGCACAATCTAGGCATTTTGTTTTTAGAAGGACTTCTCTTACACTCTGCCTTTAGAGAGCCATGAATGCATGCTTCCTGAGAAAGAAAACCTCCCTGCTGTTTTTTCTGCTCCTGCGGAGATGACTTGCAAAGAATAAAGTCTTTTTTCTTTCTTTCTTTTTCTTTCTTTCTTTTTTTTTTTTTTTCTTCCAGCTGGAGATCAGTTGGTGCAGGGACTGCTGGCCACCAGGAAGTTTTCTTTTGCCCCTCATCTGGGTCCCACGCCCTGACCAGAGTTTATCTCAACTGGATAGCTTTCGAAGCTGACTTCAGAAATAAATGGAAAAATATGTCCAGAGAAGCTGCAACTAAACTATAACTAACTATTCAAATGGAAACACCATCTCCTGCATCTAGCTGTTTCCCACATTCAGGGAGGGAATGAATGCCCTTTCCAATTTGGTTCCTGATTGAAAGCTAGGGCTGTGGTTGTCCCCCTTGCTAAAAACCCTCCTTTTGTTTTCCTTTTTTATTGTCAGAAAGCCTGCCTCAGAGGAGTGCACTGTGCATATCAATGAAGGAAAAGGAGACGAAGGGTGATTGAAACTGAAGATTATTTTTTTCCCCTGTCATTTAAAGGGTTCTCAGTGAATCATGCCCTCTTTGTGATTCCATTTCAAAACACATTCTTTGCCAGTTCCAAGCCAGGAATCCTTTCCTTAGTGATCTGTTCAGCTATCCTGGAGTCTGGCTCTGGCTATGGGGTTGAGAGATGTAAATATTCAGGAAATCAGTTCTCTGCCCAAATCAGCAGCCTTTAAGGCTCCTGAGCAAGGGAACAGGGAAGAAAAGAGGGGATACGAGGAAAGGATACTTTGGCTTGGCTCATAGTTGAACACCGAGCACAGTTGAAAACAACAAATCTGGGGGGCTAGCATTACAGAGTCATCCAGAAATGAAAAGGAGGAAAATGAATCTATTTATATAGCTCTGTAGGGTCTTTCTTATAATAACGTACCTGAAACCACACATGATTTTAAATTATAAACCTCTGCTTTAAGAGAAATACTGTAAATTTGTTTGTAAGAAGTTAATCTTTCAGGGATATATTAGAAGTTAAAAATTATAGGAAAATTGAAAAAAATCTGTTAGGCATTTTAAAACGTGTCGCAAAACAAAGATCTTATTTTTAAAAATTTGACTATGCTAACCAGGAAAACATACTGTCTTAACAAAATAGTAAACCTTGAGATGTGTGTGTGTGGCGTTTATACCAGAATTGCTATTAATTAATCATTAACAAATGTACTTTTTATATAAAAGATGACTCTTAAATAGAACTGTACAAGAAACAAGATTTTTATTTTAAATGAAGCTTAACACCATGTAACAGATGTTAGGTTTCTTTCTTGTGTCTACCCCAAAGAGACAGTGATACTGTTTGAGATGATAGTCGTTAACCGTGTAATATGGGTAATAAATTATAGAAGCTAAAACATATCATTATTTAATAATCCTTTTTAAATAGCCCTATCATTTAACTACTACCTGCAAGAAAAAAATTATATATTTGGCAATAAAATATACACAATCAAAAAAATACATAATCAAAGACTGGAAATTTTTACTTTAAATACAATTGAAAAAATCCCCTATCAATTTCATTAACTAGGAGAGTAGGGCCAATACAATCAAAGTTGCAAAGTGAGTCTATTTTAAGGACCATATTTGTTCCTCAACCTTATCTTCACTTCCTGCCCCATCCTACCTCTTTAATACCACAAAAACTGCTGTATGGGTAGGTAGTCTGAATCTGTTAATCCTGCCATTCATTTAGACCATGGAATTCCCTTTGCTTTAAATTAAACTGAATGTTTGACATTGAGAAAGAAATTTCCTGCAATGAAAATTATATTCTTCTTTTGTTCACAGCTGAGATGTGTATTTTCTGATTTAAAAGGCAACAGAGAAAGAATATTGCTTATGAGATCTTAATTTTGTTAAAAGCAGAATAGTAAGCTGAATCTACTAAAGAACAATACCAAACTACTGGCTACAAATGATTAACAGCTATTAAAATCAATGTCAGAATATTCAAACAATACATCACATGCTAAAAGGCTCAAAGTAAATTTTGGAGCTGAACTCCCCTGAAGCAAATTGCTGAACCAGAACAATGTCCTGCTGGAAGGAGAGCATGTCTAAAGCAAGAGTCAATTCTGAGTATATATCCTGTGCTGGGGATTCTGGGAAATAATGAATAATAAACAGAACGGGGGGCGGGGGGCGGGCGAGGCATTCACCGTGGACTGATAAATATGACCTTCAAATATGACCTTCCTATGCAATGAAATTATGTACGCTTTCATGACAAGTATATGTTTGAACAATAATCAAAGGAACAAAGTGGGGGTAGAAACTACTTATCTGACCTCTACTATGTGACTTCCCATGGAATTCTAGCTATGAGAAGATAACCTATCCCTGTGGTCTTGAATGTCCTAAATTAAGACAATTAGGAAAGACCCTTTCTCACTACTATAAACATTCACAGTGATACGTTAAGTACAGTTGTGCTTTCCAGAGGCCAATACTTGATAGATAACCTCTTTCCAAAGCTGAATTTCAAATTAAATTTTATTGCCTATATTTTATTTATGCCCAACAAAGAAACAGTTGAGAACAGCAAGCTTACAAGTGGGTAACTAACATATTGAACAGGAAATATAGATATCCATATTTGGATTATATTTGCACAAGTGGAATATACACATTTGCAGACAGGATTAATAAAAAGCAATTTTTTGGATTAGAACATTTAAAAAAAAATCTTTGAGAGGATAAGGTGGTTAATCAGAATTTAATAAATGTACTGCAGGCAATATATTTTGATGTATTTTATGTAGAAAATCTGATACCAGGATAACAGGGATAGAATGTCTAGAATGTTCCATAAGCATAAGTTTCTTAAATAGGCAAATTTGGGAATTCTTGTGTATGAAAACTAGGGAAAACTGATCTGTGTCTATATAGCTCATGTCAAAATAAGTACTTCTATACCTCATAGCTATAAAATTGGCTTAAAAAGACTAAAAACTGTGCAGCTTATTTACTTATCATTTTCTTTATCGTTGATGTCTGGAAGTCAGAACAAATGAAGAATCCCCTTCAGCTTCAGTAACGGTGACATACAGTTTACAAGAGTATGTGATTGATGTAGCCACAGATATGAGTTACGAACAGTCTACACATTTGAGTTAGCTAGCTTTGGCGGGGGGGGGGGGGGGGGGGGGCAAATGAGAATCTTGAAAGGTTTGCAAAAGACAGGGAGGAAGAAAACAGATCAAAGTTAATAAACTGCCCCAGATAGTAACTAATTAGACAGCAAGCAAGGTATTATTGACAAAATGAAAAAAGAACAGAAAGACAACAAATGTTGTATTCATATTTTGCCTTTTTGATTCTACCCAGTTTCTTCTTCTATTTCATTCAAAAGACTGCTGCCTAAGTCACCCTCCTACTGCATCTCCTACTGCGTCATAACATTTTCATGGCTCTTTCCCTGGTTTTTGTTCAACGTATGGATTAAATTCAAATATTAATATTTCAGGCCAGGCAGGGGGAGAGACAGAAGCACAGGCAGGATGCTATGTGAACATGGGGAAAGGAAACTTGGGATACAGGAAACAGGTGGAGCTTGTTCCTCCATAATACAAACTTAAAACTTATAAATCATGACTATTGGTCTTATATAGTTTCTGTAATAGGTAAGGGTAAGCAGGTATGGAATGCTGTTAGGACAAAAGTATTTGATCATCCTAAACATTACATTCCCCGGTGAACAGCTGATATTTTAAATTATTTACTATCTTGTTAAATAACAAGAATAGAAAATGTAAAGATTATACTTATATAGATATAGAGTGAGCATTCTTAAAACTGTTATTGGTGTCCATTTATGACTTAGGCTGTCTTCAAAAGCAACAGATTTTCTATCTGTAGAGATGCTGTATATGATTATTATTTGTTCCTAAACTTTTATGGGCCAGTAAAAACTATATTATTGTATTTCAAAGGATAAAGGATATCTGATTCAAAGGAAAAGTTCAATATATTCATTTATTCTACTTTCTTCTCTTCTTAATGATTATAAGTTGAGAATGTGGCTGAAAATCGGGGGTGGGGGGGGGTGGGGAGGACCATGCCAGGCATTCTGCAGAAGAATGGGTTGAATGTGGCTGCCACTACCTGGTCTTACAGAAAAGCAGCAAAATGCAGTCGGTTGGATCTGCAGCACTACAAATATCTAAATTTTAACATGAGCATAATCTCATTTTCTTCTTGTTTAAATGTATTCAAACAAATGACATGGTGATGCAGCACTGATTTGAAGCAATTGTGTGCAGGCAATCAAGTGTCACAGTGAGCCCAGGAATTCAATAAAGGCAGTTGGGAGTTGCCACATTTTCAAAACATAACAACAGGTGGTGTGAGGGCTACCCTGAAAGATACTCATAAATGCCTATCACTCACATATCTGAATATCTTTATGTCAAAAGCTTCCTACTTTAGCAGTAGCTGTTTAACATCCAGTGATGTGTAATTTAATTAAGAGGTTAGGGGGAAAAAAAATCCCTCAAATTTAACCAAAGAGGAAAGGTATTTTTAGAATACATCATTCAGAACATTTTGAGTAAGGAAAGGTCTTCATAAATTATATTCAAGAACATGGATAATGGACATCTTTCCACTTGAGAGACTGGAACACACTGACTACTGTTGTTTGGTGGCACTGAATTCTAACATTAAAAATGAAATAAGAAGGCCTTTAAATGGGGCATGCATTCTCTAGTTCCCATAGGCTTCATCACTTTCAAGGATTTTATCTCCAATATTATATACTTTAAAATACCTGCCTAGTAACTGAGGACATGTGTGCTAACGATCCTTGGTCTGCATTTACACAAGGGTTAACAACAAAATTGTTGAGGTTTAGTATCTGCACCTTCTGTTCTATTTTTCTAAATTATACTTTTAAATTAAAAAAAAATCTGATTTAAGTCCTATACATTTTCCCCACCATATGATTCTCTAAGCAACTCCCTTCCCTACCCAGTGACATCAGGGATAATCCTAGCAGAGCTCTGCTGACTCTGAGGGAGCCTGTCCTGTGCTAAGAAGTAGGAAAAGTGGTTAATTATCTGATGAAGTCTACTCAGTCTGTGCCAAAAAGAATATTATATGTTTCTGGCTGTAGTTGGAAGCAATATCACTAAATTACTCTTTTCATTCTCCTTTTCACAGCTATATGCCTTAAAAGCAGCAAAGTAAGTATATTTTATTTGGAAGCATTTTGATAAATTAATCCTGCTTTCAAAAAAAAAAAAATCCTGCTCTCAGGTAGGAGAATTTTGTGTGTGTAGTTTTGTGGGGAATATATCAATCAGTGTTTCCAAAGTTTGGATATCCAGACTTTTCCTTTAGGTAGATAAAAGTTTATTTACTATATTTTCAAATCCACTTTTTTTTCTTTCTGATCTTATTCCTAATTGTTTGGGTACTCACTCAGACCAGATTGGGGTCAATACTTCACATTTCTAAAGAGCATCTCTGGCACACTTCCTACTTCTAAAATGGCAATTTGTGTAAAAATGTACCATCCTTCATAGGTTCTGTACATAGAAGACTGAAAAGCTCTACATACACTTAAATAAATTAACCTAAGAATTGACAAAATAAATTAGTTTTTAAAAGGATGGAAATCTTTGAAAATACCTGGTTCAGTTTTAAGAGCTAAAACACAAAGCAGCCCTCCAAGTTAAGCAGCTGTTTTTAAATACATCAATCTTCTGCTCCAGTATCTTAACAGCTGGAAGAAATTATAGTCCAGCGAGACATGTGCATAATCCGAATTAAGCAGTTGCAGGCTGTGAAGAAAATCAAACATCTCAGGGTAATAGATGCAAACAATGTTACTGAAACTCTAAGAAATCTTTGTTTCTTCATAATGATGGCGATGTTGTGCCATTCTTGTGATACAAACTACCTATGCTAGTCAAAAGTAGTGAATATTTTCTTTTCCTTTTCCTTTCAAAAGCCCAAAAGAAAACATGCCAACTTCTAACCTAAGCGACAACATAGTCATCTCTGGACTCTTCCATTCTACAACCTTCTTTTGAATCAACATATTGATTTGGTGCTGGTCTGGACTGCCAACCATTCTGACAGGATCCACACTGTGCCAAGCCTATCAAACCAATCACATTGTCACATGCTGGGGAGGGGGATATGTCCCAGGCTGATTGAGGAATGACAAAAAGGTTAAGAGAAATATTTGTTCTCTAGAGAAGGAGTCATTGCAACGCTGTCTCTCAATTCAAAAAAAAAAAATGCATCTGACCCACTTTAATGACCACGGGCTTGCATTTAAAACAGGCACAAGTCTCCAAATACTTAGGGCCAGATGGTGGCTTCTAGAATGAACATACCGGGAAACCTCAGTGTACTCTGATACCAACAGCATTTCCACCATATTATGCTCTTTACTTTTACCACTTTTTGTTTCCAGCTCCCTGTATGAAAGTGTTTACAGGTATTCGACTTAGAGTTAGTATTCACATACGTAGTCCAAACACGAAGTATGAAAGTGACAATTATATTTTATACAGCATCCCCTTAATAGTAGACTACTCAGTGCTCTGTCATCTCTTAGTTATTGATATGAAACAAAATAAATGTAAATATCAACAGGCATTTGGAAAATAGCCTGGCAGTTCCTGAAGCAGCTAACCACATGTTACCAGATGTCCCCACATGACCCGGTAATTCTGCTCCTGGGTATATCCTGAAGACAAATTAAAATCTAGGCCCATGCAAAAACTAGTGCATAGACACAGCAGGATTATTTATAATAACCAATATAAATTTTAAAAATTAATAACAAAATTGAGCACTTACCATGTACTAGGAACCAAAGCATTTTATGTGTATTTGCTCAGTCTTTACACAAATACAAAGAGACTGTGTAGACAAGCAAGCATATAATAATACCACAGTTACTATTCTCATTTTACAGACAAGGGAACTGAGACCTAAGAAGATCAAGCAAATTTGCCAGCTGCACAGCCAGCCCACTGCAAGGTCAGGCAGTTAGACCCCAAACCAGCTATTAACCTTGGGACTCCAGCACCTGAAGGACACTGCCTCAGCATCCCACTGTATGATGGACGACCTTTGGGGGTGAAGTGATAGGTGATTTTCATTTTCATTTGTATGCTTTTGTTATTTTCAAACTCCTTATGTAAACAACTAGGTCTTCTATGCAAGACAGAGACAGAGAGGGAGACACAGAAATGACTATTTTGCACAAGAAGAAATAACTGCTTATTGCCCTCCTCATTTTGGAATATTTGTATGAAATTAAGAGTATAAAGCATTACAGGTAAAATACCACAGTGAGGTCAAAATTTTAGGCATAAATTTAAATCACATCAAATCCATTATATCTTTCATTAGTCAAAAGTTGTGGTGTTGAGAGACCACCCCTTAGAATGGCTGTGAGTTGGAAAATCTAGATTCATGTACCTGTTGCCCAGAAAGTCACCTGGGCAGCCTGTTAGGGTATCTTCACACAAATGCCCAAGATTCAGGTAGCTTGGGAGGGCCACCCATTCCCTAAAAGTCTCAAAACACTGCATTATAACAAGCTTGCCCACCTCTATTCCAGGAGATTCTGATAAAGGGAGCCTATGGCAAATATTTTGAGGGGAAAAAAGGTATCCTCATTATTTTTAGAAGAAAACATCCAAAGATACTATATTAAAATTTAGGCAACATTAAACAGAATAAACCTGTAGCTTTGAGTTACAATAAGTGTAAGCAAAATGAATACCCACTAAGAGACAGTTTTAATTTTTCAGCACTTTTCTAGAGCCAGACAAATCTGGACTAGCTGAAAATTCTGATCTAATCAGTTTTGATCCTCTACCTATGTGCTCTTCTTTCCTGTTATTAAATTTCAAAAACAAGAACTGCAAACTGAAGCCAAACAGTGTGAGTGAGCTCAAGTTAAAGTGGGGTCAAATCCACTACTTCAGCCCTAATAACACCTGGCATCCCTCCCACCCTCGTCCTTGTGAGGAAACATTCACGAACAAGAGTCCACCAGAGGTGTTCTTACAACCGAAACTGATGGCCAGAAACAGTACGCTTATTATACCTTCAGGTTAATTGTTAGTAACTTAGGAAGCGTACTCACTTGGCAAATTTTATATACAATGTGTGATTAATGATGAATTATATATTAGGAAGGAAGAAGTGTTTGGGTTCTTGCCTTGTGCCAGGCACCATGTGAGGTGCTTTGCAAACCTATTACTTAAACCTCATAAGAACTGCAAGGTCAACACCATCATCCCCGTCTTCCCAAATAAACTAAGCCATGAGGACATTAATTAACTTGCTTGCCATCTAAGATAAACAGATGATAGATCTAAGAGCCAGTGCCGATATGACATCTTTTTCCACCAGATCGTCTTGCCGCTGATGGAAAAGGCTGCTCGTGGATGTATATAACCAATAACAGACCCAGATACGTGGCATTATCTGCAAAATAATAAAATATGCAAACACTGACCAAATAAATTAAATGATGATACCATGTCGGACATAAGAAAATCATCAAATGCCTTTGATTTAATATATACAAAGGATCCTCAAAGGCCCCAGTGAATACACTCCACATCTAAAAGTTCTTGACCTTCATTAGAGTATCTGTATGTCCTGATAACAAGTGACCTTGGACCCAAAATTCCATTACCTTCTCAAACATATTCCCTAAAGAGGAATAACCAAAATCAAATTGGTATCTGGAAAGCACTGAAACATAAAAGATTTTGCTAATTAATTTTAGAGCAGAACTTTTCATGTTTTACCTGATTAACCTTCAGTCTCAATACTACTAATCAAAAAAAAAAAAAAATCCAATCACAAGTTAGGAAAGTATTGCATCTTCTATATAAGACAACAAATAACCAAAGAACCTTTTCTGGAGAACATATATAATACCATATTCGGTGATTTAAGCAATATCATAAATAATTACATCTTTTTCATATTTGAAAAAAAATCATTAAAAATGATTCAGTTTATAGACCTGTGTTTTTCCATACATTTATTTATACAGTTGCTAATTCTTAGTAATATGGGTTCATCTCAAAATATGGCTAAATGAAAAAGCTGGGTTGCATAAGATAGCTGTAATATATTATAATTTTTAAAGTTTAAAAACATGCAAATTACTAGCATTCCATATTATTAATGGAATGGTAAATGCCTACATAAAAACGGTATTAAAAACACAAATGACAACAATAAATTCCAAAATTCAGGATAAAAGCTACCTCTTTGGGGAAGTAGGGAAGAGAAAAGAATCACAGAGAAGTATACTCAGGGATTCAATGTTAGTTGTCTTTTTCTTTTTTTCTGAAGCTGAATAGAGGATATATTGGTATTTGTTATATTATCCCCATACTCTTTTGCATTCCTGAAGTACTTTACAATGACAATTACAAATACATAACCCCTCCGAATTTGATACAATGGTTTGCACATAAACCATTCATTCATCTTTGACTTGTGATGGAAATTTGACTTGTAAAGGAAATCAATATTGCTAATGTCAGGCACTGCAAAAGAACAAGCATACTAATCACATTCGAAGCCACTAATATAATTTCCATGTATTTCTATTACAGTTCTCTACATTCGACATCTAACTTCATCTGGAGTGGGAGTAGACGTGTATATTCTCAAACTTTAATTGAAGAGCGTGTCTTGCTATGTATTATTTTTCTGGCACTGTGTGTCGAACACTGAGTCTCAAATTTATATTTCTGTTCTTTTCTGTCTCCTCAAAAGTCTCATATAACCAAACTCTCTCCAGATACCTCCACTTAAAATTTGACACCTTAAATCCCTCAAATAAAATTTACTTAACCCCCTCCTCCAATGATATCCCTCTTTTTCCTCCGCTCTTCCCTCATCCTAGTGGCATCAACAAGGAACTTGTTTTCAAGCCAAATATCTGTGTCATACTTAAATCTTCCCTTCCTCTCCTATCAGTTAGTTCATCAGCCAGTCCTATTGATTAACCTCTAAAACATTACAAATCTGTACACTTGGGGCCGATTCACCTTCTAGCTCTCTAGGTGAGTCCCACCGTGTCTCCTGCAACAACTACCTTAGCCTTCTATCTAATCTCCTTACCTCCACCATGTTCCAGCCACATTTACCTTCTTTGTGACCCTCAGATATGCTTCACCTTCACCTTCTAGCTCTCTAGGTGAGTCCCACCGTGTCTCCTGCAACAACTACCTTAGCCTTCTATCTAATCTCCTCGCTTCCACCATGTTCCAGCCACATTTACCTTCTTTGTGACCCTCAGATATGCTTCACTAACCCTCAGTCCGGGTGGAGACACCAGATTCTACCTCCCCGTGGAAAGCTTCCCTCCAGATATTCCCAGGACCAGGGCCAGCTGCTTCAGGTCTCAGCTCAAATACCACCACTGAAGAGAGGCCTTTCCTAAATTTATTTATTTTTAAAGATTTTATTTATTTGCAAGAGAGAGAGCAGAAGAGAGAGAGAGAGAGAGAGAGAAAGAGCACAACCAGGGGGAGTGGCAGAGGGAGAAGGAGAAAGGAGAAGCAGACTTCCCCTGCTGAGGAGGGAGACCGATGTGGGACTCCATCCCGGGACCCCGGAATCATGCCCTAAGACTAAGGCAGGTGCTTAACCAACAGAGACACCCAGGTGCCCCTAAATTTCTTAAATACAAGGTAGTATCATCCATCTTGAGCACATTCTCTGTTCTTCTAAGCACTTACAATTACCTGAAATGGACCACTATCATTCATTTAACAGTTAGGACTAAGTTTGGTTGCATGTAGCAAAACACTGACTACAGAAGCATAACCAGATTGGGATTTCTTTCTCACAGGTAAAAAGAAGTCCAGACAAAACCTGTCCAGGGCTGGTCCTGGGGGCTCCATGATGTCATCAGGCACCAGGTCCCTTATATCTTTCTGCTCTGTCCTTTTTTTAACACATGCCTTCCATCTTCATGATTCTCTGACAAGAAAGGTTTAGTCACTTCTTATTGCTCATAGGATGTCAGCTCCATGAGAACAGAGACCTTGCCGGTCTCTTCTACCACTGGAAGAGTCACAAGTCATGTATTAAGAGCTTCATCCATATTTGTTTAATTATAAACCAATGAATCAGGAATCAGAAGTCCTACATTTAGGGTGTCATCCTTCATCCAAGCTGTCACACATGAAAGCCATCCTGGCCCCTTCACTAACCTTGTGGGTTCTACCCTGGGTCTCTCTTCAGAGCCCTTCCTTCATGTTCTCCTTCATCATCACTGCCTGAGCTCGGATGCTAGCTGTTCTCAGCCTACAATGGTCTCCCTAGTGCCTGGACACCCATTTCTCCCTCCTCTCTCTATGTCACACCCTCACACAAACTGATGAGATAATTCCCTAAGTAGAACACTCCCTGAGGAAGGCATGGGTGGCTCAGTCAGTTAAGTGTCTGAGTCATGATGTCATCTCTGTTCATGATCTCAGGGTCTGGGATCGAGCCCTGTGTTGGGCTCCACACTCAGTGGGGAGTCTGCCTGAGATTCACTCTCCCCCTCTCCCTCCACCCCTCCCCCTGCTCATGTTCTTTCTCTCTCTAAAAATAAATAAATCTGTATTAAACAAATAAAAAAAAGAACACTCCCTGAGACTAGGAGTCCACCTGCCCCATTTCCCATTGTCCCCCAAGGACTATGCACCCGATGCATGTCCAGTAGACATCCAGGGGATGTTTGCTAAAAGGATCAGAAATACCTAAACTCCTGAGGACTATGCTCCAGGCACCTTAGCACTTGTCCCCAGTCCATCCTTGTCATGACACTGCCTTTCTTGTTCTTCCTCTTACACTGATTCGTCACAGCACATACATACCTGCAGTTGTAAACTGTTTCAGACCTTAGTGTTTTCTCATACTGTATTAACTCTGCATAAAATGCCTTTCTCCTTTTTTAATCCAGGACACTTGTAGAGGTATTTCTTAGGTCTCAGCTTCGGATCCTCCCCAGCTGAACTGCCTTCCCTGCCAGCTCTGGGCAGAGTAGACTGTTCTCCATCAAGGGGCACTTTAATGGCAGCAATGATAATGACGATGACAGGAGAGAGTGCTTGCTCCAGCACTCCTGTGAGTCCTGTCCAGGTACAAATGCATGTAATATCTGTAATGACCCTCCAAGGTAGGCAAGGTCTTTTTCTCATTTTAAAGGAAGAAATTGAGCTATAGAGAGGTTAACTAGCACTTTAAAGTTGGCAAAATTAATAAACGACAGAGTTTGCATTCAAACCCACATGGTCTGCCTCTGTAACCCATGTACTGTGACCTGCTCACATATCTGTCACCAGACTGAAAGGTCACTGGAAGCAGGGTCCATGTCTTATTTGTGCCTACATGGGTTCTCAATTAAAGAATGTTAAATGAATATTTTTTAATTAGTTGTACAATTACAGAATGAGAAAACTGGCTCAAATTCAGACTAGTGAAGAAGAGCTAGTGGTTTAATACTGAATGTGTATGACTGTATGAGCCACATCACTGATCCTAAGATAAAGTTCTGGGCCACATGAATAGCATGCCTTACTAAGGAACATTCAGTTGCTGGATCTAGCACGGATCAGGCCAGTTCCAGAGTCTAGTGCCCTCTCTGCTGTTCAAAAATCACCAAATGGAGTTTGTCTAAAGATGTGGGTAAAATAAAATAGAAGTGAAGACACAAGGAGAAAGAATTTCTGGGTATAAAAACTATCCTCAAACACATGAAAAGGTTTTGTAAACAGAGGCTTCTTATGGTTAAAAAGGGCACAAGAAGCCCAAGAAGCCCAAAGGTAGGAGCACAGAGACAAGACAAGGGGTTCCAGTGTTGTGCTGAACCACCCACACTTACACCTAAGAACACATTCTGAGCATCTTTCCCAATTCTGTATTCAGTGTTATCAAGTACATACTGTGAGAAAGATTAGAATGGGAGGATTTACAACAGAAACGCCAGAGCTACCACCAGACCTTTTTATTCTGGAGAATCAGTTTACCAGCAGACCACTCCATTTAACCTATTAGTGTTGCTGAAAAAACCCAGGAGGTTGCTTCGTACAGGGCGGGTGGTAATTAAGAATGCTGCAGAGGGCGAGACATGAAAACTGTAAGCAGAATATAAATCATGAGTATACAAATAAATTTAACAAGAGGGCAGACTGGGATGTAGGAACAGTTGTCAGTCTTTTGTGCTTTTTTAAAAAATTTTCTAGTATTTATAAAAATACTATTTATAGATAAAACTCAAATATTCGAAGAAATAGTGTGATACTTAGCATTCCTCCCAGCAGTCTCTTGTGCCAAAAATAATGAATTAAAAAAAAACCCAAAACTAAAAATAGTCTATCTAATACTTTTGAATAGGAGATAGTCCATTGCAACATTCTTCCACCTGAGGCAAATTTGAAAATACCAAGTCAAATAGCAAACCCTAAAAGACTATCAACAAACTCGTAACACAAAATCTAGAAGTGTGTTTTCCAGTCAAACCAAGCTTTACAACTAATGTGTAAATTTATTGCTCTTTACAAACAATAATATCCTTTGATATTTGTTTTCTATATACATTTTTAAACTTTTAATGACACATTTTTAATAAATTGAAATCAATCATAAGAAGAATTGCCCACTTTATCATAATTAACTTGGTCTTTTAATAGCTCATATACTCTTTTACAGTCAGTGGAACAGATTATTAAAAAAACTGCTTACTAGCAGTGAAGGAGATTGAATAATTGATATACAATTTAATATACATATTTTTAAGGCCCTGGTAAGGATATAGGACTGAGAGGAAATGAATCATCATATACAACATAATATAAGCAATAGATGAAGACTGACATGTAAGAAATCAATCTTTTCCTTTTTAAAGTACTCAAAAAAGATACCAACCCCAAAAGATACTGATTTAATTGGCAAGAACCATACCACTACCTTTAAATGGACTACAAAATAATAGATTATGTAAATTTAGCATTTCTATTCTGTTTTTAAATTACAGAGGTGACCAATGAGTCACTGAAGTAGTCTATATAATGTGTTTTCTCTTTAGAGTGCCTCCTAACCCTCTTGTCCTCTATTTTAAATTTGAGTGACTCACAAACTCTTAGGAGCAATCTCAAATAAACGGATTGTGAATAATAAGTACTCTTGTAAAATTGCTCCCAGAGTAAATGGTGTGTCCAGATATGTTCAGCAAGAGAAAGGTAAACTCCATTAGATTAGGACATGCTATAAGATAAAAATTTATCATAAGACTTAAATCAAAGGAGCTCCCATGAGTAAGACATACTGAGGTTATCCTGAATACAAAACAGGAAATCTGGCATGGGGTAAACTTGTTCTCTTTTGGAGAGATTTAAAACAAAATAAATTTCAGGATGAATCAATTGCACATTGGGGGAAAAAAAAGCTTTTCTTTTCTTTTGTGAATTATTCCTCAAGTGAAATTAATAACACTTAAAATTTTGCATCAGTCCTTTAAAACTCAAAACAACCCTAAAAAAATGCAGGCACTATTTCTATTTCCATTTTATAGATAAGAAAAATAGAGATGGAAGCATTTAAAGACTTGCCCATCCCAGAAAGTCTGACTCACATCCACTTCATTAGAACTGTGTTCTCAACTAGAAAGTCAAGTAGAATTCTAACTAAATGACTTCACCCAGCATATGATATTGTTGATGTTTTAACTTCTCTGTTATATATGGCAATAAGCAAGTGCGGGAGACAATACCATAACACTCCCCTGTAACATATATATATCAGTCATTTAGACTTCTATAGAACAGCATGCAACCCATTTTTGCTCAAAAGGAGAAGAATTAACTGAGGGGCCAAACAGGTGGACTGAGGAAGGAGGTGTTTTGCAGGTTCTGAAGTTCTTTGTGTCCAAGTTTCAAAAAAGAATAGAAATGTCTTCGTAAGTTTTTGTTTTTATTTTCTCTCCTTCCAGAATAATGTCTTGATGAATTATGCATAAATTGAATGCAAACACACAGATCCATTTCCCTTTGAAATACTTAAGGATGTAAAAATGAACAGAAAATATCCCTGGCAAAACCTGTGTGGAGCTTTCAGAAGAGCACACATTTGAACTAAAGTTTGTGATGTACTCGAAAACATAGACATCAGTTGGTTCTTGCATTCCTCACTTCTCTAGTGTCAGAATGTTTTATCAATTTAAAAAGCACAGCTCTGTGCCACTAATTAGGCTATATATTAAATGCCATAGGACTGGCACTTCTGAATGCAAACTGACCAGTTCCAACAACAGGGGATGAAACATTAGAGGGTAAAATAAAACCCAATGACAGAATAAAACTCTCAAATATGTTTACACAAATGTACCCACAAAATTTACAGTTTTCTTCTCAAGAACTGCATTCCCCAAATGAATGTGTGCTTGCCTGTGTAAAGATACATATACACAAAAGACTGTATTTTAAAAATCCACAAATCACTGAGACAATAGCACTACTGATACTAAGTTTATAATCATGAGTCTGCACCACAAAATCAGGGATACATGAGGTTTTGCTCCTATTCAGAGGAGTCTGTGGGTTCTCTGTTTTAGCTCATGGCCAAAGAATACTGTCTTAGCACATCCTTCAGGGGCTCAGAAAGGCTAGTGTGGCAACACCCACTGATCCCACAGTAATTTCATTTAATTCCACTTCTACTGTCAAGTGGCTTACGAGAATTGTGATCTTGTCAATATTAAATCTAATAATTGGAGGGAAAAAGCTAATATAGCATATTAAGACAGGATAGTAAAACTCTCCTGGTCCCATTCAATGCTGCTTCCTTAGTTTTATGAGTATCACTGAAGGTATAACTAAAATAAATTATTTCATTACACCTTTAACTTTATATCCCATTTAATTCACACCTAAAGAAAATAAAAGGGAGCGCAGCAAATATTTACCAATGTTAATTTATAAATTAGTTAAAACTATGGCTCAAGTCCACCCACAAAAAGAAAATGAGGAATACATAGTCTGATGTTTATCTGTCACAAGTGAGTCTGGTATGTAAGCTTGACAGAGCTTTTTCATATAAAATTTTCATTGTTCTCTGACAATAATCCCATGCTTGTTACAATTACTTGGTAAGAGGAAAGAAGGAAAAGGTAAAATCTAGGTGAGCAAACTTTTGGTTTAGAGCTTTAAGGTGAGGGATCCCCGGTGCCTCAGCGGTTTGAAGCCTGCCTTCGGCCCAGGGTGTAATCCTGAAGTCCTGGAATCAAATCCCACATCAGGCTCCCTGCATGGAGCCTGCTTCTCCCTCTGCCTGTGTCTCTACCCCCGCCCCCTCTTGTCTCTCATTAATAAATAAATAAAATCTTAAAAAAAAAGAAGAAGCTTTAAGGTGAGGGGGTGCCTAGGTGGTTTAGTGGGTTGAATGTCTTATCCTTGATTTCAGCTCAGGTCATGATCACAGGGTCCTGGGATTGAGCCCTATGTTGGACTCTGTGCTCAGCAGGGGGCGTGGGGGGGCGTGGGGGTGTGTCTGTGTGAGATTCTCTCTCCCTCTGTCTCTTCCCCTGCTCTAAAATAAATAAATAATTTTTTTAAATTTTTTTTAAATTTTTATTTATTTATGATAGTCACAGAGAGAGAGAGAGAGAGGCAGAGACACAGGCAGAGGGAGAAGCAGGCTCCATGCCCCGGGAGCCCGACGTGGGATTCAGTCCCGGGTCTCCAGGATGGCGCCCTGGGCCAAAGGCAGGCGCCAAACTGCTGCGCCACCCAGGGATCCCTAAATAAATCTTTTTTAAGAAGAGGTTTTGAGGTGAATGGTATAGACACAAATTCTTGTGTCTTCCAAAGGTTCTTCCTTCTCTAAAGGATAATGACTATATCAAACAAAATCTTAAAACACAATTGGGTCAACTGCACAACGGAATCTGAGTCCAATAACAGAGACAAGAGAATAGACTATTTGAAACGAGGACTTCAGTGAAGAGTAATAAAATTTCACATTGTGTACTCATTCTTCCACTTGTCAAGTTTCCTCTGAGACAGGCTTTTTCCCCTTATATACTCTAATAAAATGCATCCAATGTTAAGATTTAGGGGATTGGTTTGCCCCAGAGTTTTATTCCCTCACACACCATCTACCTTGGAAAATGAGCACGATAAGGACAATGGAAACATCTTTGAGAGGCATGAGCCTATTAAATAAACCCACAGACTATATCTTCAGCCTCTTATAAGCTAAAAGAATCTCAATTTTTTTTCCGTCAAGTCTGCGTTTATTCATGGCAATCCTCAAAGACATTTTATAAGTCCATAGGGGCACACAAATGTCAAGACTTCCTTTCAACAAAAAAATAACACTTCTGAGGGTATTGAATTATGCAAAAAATAAGTAATTCAGAGATTTTTTTTTTCTTTCCGAATGACACATATAAACAACAGACACAAGCATATTGAATCAGGGACTTCTGGAAGCGGGCTCTTGCCCTGACCAGATTACCATCCTTTGGCAGTACTTACAAGCCACCATAATAATGCACCAATACTTTGAAGGAACTCAAGAGGAGAAGGTATCTACGTTGACCTAAATGAATGCAGACAGCACTACATTTTATTAGCAAGTCAACACTTCGAAAAAATGTTTGCATTATTCCTGAAGTGTTTGCAGGTCTCATTTACACAGCTGTACTTTTAAATACAAAGAAACCACTGGTTTCTGAGTATAATGGTATGTAACCTGGCTTCCTTCTGTCTTACTCTCAGAGGGAAAAAATGAATTTTAAGTAAAACATATTGGCCATTTATACTGTCATTTGCAGAATTCTTCTTTTATATACAAACAAAAAAATCATGATAGAACTGCTTTATGTGTTCTAATTTAATCTAGCCTCTGTCTTGCATTGAAGAGAGAAAGTTTTAAAAAATTAAATATATTCAGTTTATAAATGAAACTATTTCATCCCTAAATTCTTTCTATTACATAAATGTATAGTACCAATAAAAGAGGAGCAATTTTTCTAAGTGAATGTTTTCTCTAACCGTCATAACCACAACGATTACATAAGATGCTCATTTATTTCCTAAAACAATTATGCATGACTCTTGAATCAATTTGGAAAATACATATAGCTAAAATACACAATTGTTAAAAACTTTATTTTTGGGGATCCCTGGGTGGCTCCACGGTTTAGCGCCTGCCTTGGGCCCAGGGCGTGATCCTGGAGTCCCGGGATCGAGTCCCATGTCGGGCTCCCGGCATGGAGCTTGCTTCTCCCTCCTCCTGTCTCTCTCTCTCTCTCTCTCTCTCTCCCTCTTTCTCTCTCTCTCTATGTCTATCATAAATAAATAAATAAATAAATAAATAAATAAATAAATAAATCTTTAAAAAAAACATGTTAAAAACTTTATTTTTGTTTCTCTTAATATTTGGTAAAGGTTTTAAAAATAAATACTAATTGTGGCCATTCAGATCTACAAGGTGCTAACGATTCTGTTCAAGAATTCAAAAAAGATGCCTTAATACTTCTATAAGTGTTACGTTTATTGGCCCTCCACTTTTGGTGTGAATTAGTCTTTAAATGTCTCTAAGAATCAGTTAAATTTTTTTCTAGTTTCTCACGTTGAAAAATCACTTACTAAGAAATACTATTCCATTAAAATAGATGCAAGCTTATGTATTTTCTATAGGAAGAGATAATTTCTATTCCTCTGTGGAAGATGGAAGAACTTGTTGTTTTAAATAACCTTCATCTTAAGGTACTTATAGGTTCAATGTAGTTGTAAGAAATTTCTAGGTATTTCTAGGTGTCCTCTTCTGAGTTTCCCAATAGTAACATCTTACAAAACCATACTACAACACAATTGTACTATCAACACTGGTACAGTAAAGAATTTCCATCACCACAAGGGTTTCTCTTGCCCTCCTGTTGTCCTTTCACTGCCAAACACTCTTCCTCCCTGCTCCCACCTCCCCAACCCCTGGTAACCACTCATCTGTCTTCCATCTCTATAATTTTGTCATCTCAAGAATGTCATATAAATGGAATTGTTTATCATGTGACCTTTTGGGATTGGCTTTCTTTCATTCTGCATAATTCCCTTGAGATTTCATGCAAAATTTCCCTGGTGTATATCAAGTTGTTTCCTTTTTGTTGTTGAGTATGATACAGATGTACCACAGTTTGTTTAATCACTTACCACTAAAGGACATCAGGGTTATTTCCAGTTTTTCATTAATGTAAATGAAGCTTCTATAAACATTTATGTCCTGGGCTTTGTGTGGCCACAGGTCTTCATTCCTCTTTGAAAAATAACCAAGTGTGACCACTGTGTTGCATGGTAAGTGTATGTTTAGTTTTTTTAAGAAACTGTCATGCTCTTCTCCAGGACAGCTGTACCATTTTCTGTTTCCACCAGTAATTTTTCCATATCCTCAGCAGCATTCAATGTCATCACCATTTTACAGTTTGGTCTTAGTTATTTTAGTGGTGGCTCTAGCTATTACTTTATGCAATGGTAACTTACCACACAAGTTACATTTTACAGCTTCAAGTGAAATATAGAAACCTTACTCCCTTTAAGTCACTATATCTCCACTTATAATGTATTTGTCTTGAATATTTCCTCTACCTATATTTAGAACCACAACAGACATAGTTGCAAGTCCTTACAACCATCAAGCATTATTTAGAAAACTCAAGAGGAGAAGGAAAGTCTGTGTTTTCACACATACTTTCACGTTTACTGTGTTCTTCCTTCCTTCCTAACGTTCCAAAGTTCCTCCTTATTTCCTTTTGTCATAAAGAAATTCCTTGATTCATTCTTTCAGGGAAGTTTGATGACAACTTATCTTAGTTTTTTTTTTTTTTTCCCATCTGAAAATATAATGATTTCTCCTTCAATTCTGAAAGATCTTCTCTCTGGGTATAGGTTTCCAGACTGACACTTCTTTTCTTTAGTACTTGAAAAAATGTGCCACTTTCTTCCAGCCTTCATGGTTTCTGATGAGGAATCCACTGCCATTCAAATTGCTTTTCCATTTTGCATAAGATGTGCAGACATACCTCATTTTATTGTGTTTTGCTTTACCGCACTTCGCTGATACTGCAATATTTTTACAATTTGAAGGCTCGAAACTTCAGTGGAAGAAGTAGATGCAGATGAGGCAGAAACAGCAAGAGAACTGGAATTAAGACACGGAACCTGTAGTTGGGACTGGATGGTTGCAATCTGTAAATAAATATTTACAGATGAGGAGTTGCTTCTTATGGATGAGTGAAGAAAGTGGTTTCTTGGGATGGTATCTACCTGGTGAAGACGCATGGAGAATGTTAAAATGACAACAAAGAACTGACACTATGGGACACCTGGGTAGCTCAGCGGTTGAGCATCTGCCTTCAGCTCACAGCATGATCCTGAGTTCCAGGATCGAGTTCCAGGATCAAGTCCCATATCAGGCTCCCTGCACAGTTCTTCTGTGCCTGCTTCTCCCTCTGCCTATGTCTCTGCCTTTCTCTCTATGTCTCTCATAAATAAAATCTTAAAGACTCTCCACCAGCAAAAAGATTATGACCTGCTGAAAGCTCAGATAATGGTTTGCATTTTTAGCAATAAAGTATTTTTAATTGAGGTATGTATATTGTTTTTTTAAGATATAATCCTATTACACACTTAACAGACTATAGTAAAAACATAATTTTATATGCAGTAGGAAAGCAAAATATTCACTTGTCTTTATAGTTATACCTCCTTTATTGTGGCAGTCTGGGGGAGAACCTGCAACATCTCTGGGGTTTGTCTATACATTTTACCTAGCTACTTCCAGGAATTTTTTCCTTGTCTTTAGTTTTTAGAAGTTTACTTATGATGTGTATACTGCTTTGACTCTGTCAAATTTCTGGATTCTCTCGGTTTCCTGAATTTGGAGTTTTATGTTACTTGTGGAATTGGGGAAGTTTTCAACCATTACTCCTTTGAGCACTTTTAGCCTCCCCTTCTTTTATCTTCTCCTTCCAGGACTCTGATGATACAATTGTGAAATGATCTTTTATAGACTCACATATTTCTGTGACTTGCTCTTTTCTGTCTTCCTCTTTCTCTTTCCTTCCTCTTTCTCTTTTCTTTCCTTCTTTCTTTATTCCTTTCCTTTCCTCCTTCCTTCGTCTGTTTTCTCTGCTCAAATTGTACAACTTCTACTGTTCCATTTTCCAGTTCACTGACTTTTTCCTCTATCCCTTTCATTCTTCTGTTGAGCCCATCCAATGAGCTTTTTATTATTGTATTTTTCAATTCTATAATTTCCATTTATTCTTATTTATATCTTTTTATTTTCTCAGAATTAAATAAATGAATTTCTCAGAATTTCATTTATTCCAAGCATGTTGGTACTTATTTATTGAGGTATTTTATCATGGCTGCTTAAAATGTCAGATAAATCTAACATCTCTGTCATCTCAATATTAGCATTATTTTCATACAATTTGAGATCTTCCTGATTCTTGCTGGTTTTCCTTTGAAACCTGGGGATTTTCTAATTTTATGAGACTCTGAATCTTATTTAAACCTTCTGCTTTAGCTGGCTTTTTCTGACCCTATTTCTGCAGGAAAGTGGAGTCACTACCTCATTATTGTCAATGGAAATAGTAGTCCAGACCTCCACTCAATTTCTGTTGAAATGAAGACTCCTCATTATTGCTGGGTGGGAGTGATGTTCTGGCACTGCACATGATCTCCATTGGCACTGTGGTACCAGTGGCCCTGTAGGCACTTAGCAACAGTGAAAATCCCAACTCACCTCTAGGGCTCTTGTGTTACTATGCCAGCAGGAAAAGAGAGGTGTATTTTACTATTGTCAAGGGAGCAAGTGTGTAAGGCACTCATTATAGCCTCACAAGGAAGGTAATCTAGACTCTAGCTTTCATTACTATTGGTGGGGATGAAGGAGGGGCCACAGTTCTTCTGTGCTGTTTAGCTGCAAAAGTATGGTTATTGTCTAAAAGTTTTCTATATTGCTAGGCTAATCTGTTCCTGGTATTTTGGATAGAAAGCGAGCTTTTTTAGAGTACTGTTTTTTTTTTTTTTTTTTTTTTTTTTTTTTTGGTTTATACATGCTGGCATTTCTAGGTTACCAATTTCATCATCTCCAAGTCTAGGATGTATCTGGTAAAAGGAAAACCTAACAAACCCATACCTGTATTATTTCTTCGGTCCTGAGGTCCCTAAAGAGTCTGCATTTTTCTTGTCACCTTTTAGAATCCTCATATGTCTGTATATGTTGTATGTAACATCCAGAGTTTTAGTTGTACTTAGGAGGAGGAATAGGCAAAAGTTTGTCTAGTCCATTTTCACAGAAACAAAGCCTATGCCAGGTCATCTATTTTTGACATTCATATTTTATCCATTTTTCTTTAATTCCTTAAAGTTCTTAAAATCTTGCTAATAACAAGAAAGAATATATTAATGTATAAAGAAAATGATTACACTTTAACAGAGCTTCTCAAACACATCTGTAGACATATATTCTAGGAACTGAGAATTCCATGAGATTGTTTAAAATTTTGATAACAGGTTATCATCTAAGAAATGTCCTTTACCAGTTAAAAAGATAAAACACTTTCTTTTGATTTTAAAAATGTTCATAATAAGGGGTACCTGGGTGGCTCAATTGGTTAAACATTCAACTCTTGACTTTGGCTCAAGTCATGATCTCAGGGTTGTGAATCTCAGTCAAATATGTATCCCATTGTCATTCCTTAGCTCTTTAATTTATTGCAGATACATTCATCATAATTCATTATGGAAAGTAGTCTTGTATTACTTAAGGTGATCTCTTAGATTTTGAAGTAGTCCCTAATAATAGTGATGACAATCATGATGATGAGGATGCTAATAATTGCTAACATTTATATAATGTTTACTATATATTGTACTCTGTTCTTAGAGCTTTACATAAATTAACTAATTTAGTCTTCACAAAATTCCAGTGAGACAGGTACTAGTATTATTCCCACTTTATAGATGAGCAAACTGAAATACAGAGAGGCCGCATTCTCTAAGTACATAAGATACATTTAAAAAAGTTGTTTTGCCTTAATTTGTAGTATTAAAACCAAGTAGTCCCTAAAGACTTAAGAGTTATGATATAAATATCCCATAGAGTATAATCCATGCACTTAGAAATGAAGATTACATAACATGGAAAAGCTTATGATACATTAAGTGAAAAATAATCAGAATATAAAATCATATTTCACTGCTTACAGCCATATAAAAGTCAGCCATCCACATCGTCAAGGGTTAGCCCATGTGGAACAAAATGCAGGACCCTTGGCTCCTCCAGGAACTCCCCTCTTCCTCTCCTTCTTCTCACTGACAAGCTGAGCCCCCTCATGACAGTCCCAGCTCACGCTGAACCCAACAGCCTGGCTTTGACCAACCACAACCCTGGACTAGAGTCACCACTATATCCATCAAGTCCAAAGGTTCTTTCCTTTTCATCAACTCCATCTTTTCATAGCACATGTACTTCTTTACCAGTAATTTACTTTTCTAAAATATCCTCAAAATCATCAGTTGGATGGATAATGCCTCCTTTACTGGCTTCTCCCCTCGCTGTCTAAGAGACCTACCTACTCAAGCCTCTGTCCTCTGTCCCTTTGGCAATCACAACTAATCCAATAGCTGTAATATTTACCTCTATGTAGCTAGTCCTCAAATATAAAGTGAGCTCCTAAGCAACACAGCTAGGTTCTCAAACGCCCGCTAGACAACTCCACATATATTTCCTTTGGCATCCACTTTTCATGCAGGTTAAGGTTCCTCATTCTTCCTACAACCAGACTGGATCTCCAGACTCCCATTTCTCTGCATGGCACCCTTTTTGCTCTAGCTCTTAATGCATGAAACCTCTGTAAAAATACAGCTCTAAACTCCCTTCCTGCCCAGTCTTCAACATCTCTTCTAGCTTCTAGAAGAACAGGGACTCATACTGTTCTGCAAGTACACTCCATGCTCATTCTCTAACCCTGGGATTTTACTCAAGTTTCAATTCATCCATGAAGTCTTGGTGACTTGCACTCAGAAAGATGCGTTTTCTCTACCGTTAAAATCTTGTAATACTTAGTTTCAACTTCTATATTATGGTTCTCATGTTTGGCATTTTTATGTTGAACCACATGAAACTGCTAATAGTTTTATGCCATATGGTTTAACCTAATACTTCTGTTCCTTTTAGGGCCCCTAACTAGTCACCACAAAAGCAGGAAATGAGTTTGCCTTTCTTTATGAGCCCCCAGGGAGCCCAGAACATTGGAAGAATTTGTCAAAATGAAAAGAATCTGAATCAGTATATATCTTATACATATGAGTAAGGGTTAGACAGGGCTAGGTATGAGAGATGGGGAGCTATGTTATCCGGCTCACAAAAATCCCCCAAATGAGGAGGTATAAGAAAACCAGAGATGAGGGAACAAACCAGACCACTCTACCCTAGGTGTCAGAGGTAGGGTCTTGTTATAACAGCTACTTGTGACCAACAAAGAATTACCAGACTCAGGATCCCTGGGTGGCGCAGCGGTTTGGCGCCTGCCTTTGGCCCAGGGCGCGATCCTGGAGACCCAGGATCGAATCCCACATCGGGCTCCCGGTGCTTGGAGCCTGCTTCTCCCTCTGCCTGTGTCTCTGCCTCTCTCTCTCTCTCTCTCTGTGACTATCATAAATAAAAATTAAAAAAAAAAAAAAAGAATTACCAGACTCTAAAGGTGTTATCACTAGTCCTTACTTGATGGTGTTATCAATAGAGGTGTTAAAAAGATTTAAGTTTCCTGGCTACTTTCAATAAAAGACCAACCCTAAAGGCCCTCAGTGGCCACCCTGTCAGGACCCCTCTCACTCTTACTGCTTTATTCACTCTCCTTTGTCCTGAGAGAGATTCATTCTTCCACTCTGAGAGATAAGAACCTTGCTCTCTGCTTCACGTATATGTTGGTAAAATGAATCATCTGTAGCAATTAGTCTAACCTATCAGCTTAATGGTAGAGGTGAAGAGTTTTAGAACCTGAAACTTCAAAACTCCTGGTAATATAAAATATTTTGGTTCAAGGAGCCGTTTTAAAATCATTTATTTGTGAAGGGAACATTCTTGGATTTAGAGGTTGGCAGGTACAGTAAAAAGCTTTTTAGTTGACTGGAATAAAAAAATAAAAAGCGAAATGCTTTTTTAGCAGAGGCACTTCCCTTATAAAAACAAACGGCCTAAAAGCAAAGCACAGCAGTTTGTGCACAGTAACATGTGCCTCCAGCCATCAGCAAAGACCACTGGGGCCAGAGCTCGATTTGCATTTCTATGGCTTCTTTTTGTAGGCGCACATTCCGAAAGCATTTCACCAAGAAGCTGTAAGCATCATCAGGAGAAGACACAATGATGGGATGTCCATACAGGAGGGGCACCGGGTAGCCAGACCCAGCAGCCCTCCCACGCACAGCAGTGGGCCCTCACGAAGGCTAGAAACATAGGTGCAATTAATCTGTGCTGGTTGAGAAAGGGGAAAGCTGTGTCTGACGGGTCCTTCAGCATCCCCTGACCATCCACAGAAACCATCTGCTCTTTCATGCTTTCGCAAAGCATGACTTCAATCCATGTGAAACGGTATCTGCTGGTATCCCCATCAGATAACAGTGCTCCACGTCTAGGGGAGGGCGCTGCTCATCGGTTCACCTGCTCTCCCCCTCTTGCTACAGAAATCACCCTTGAGAATGAAACACCCAGGTGAGAGGACAGTAGACTTCATGGGTACCAGAAGCAGCGAGAGTGGTGTCAGGAGAGGACAGGCACTGCTTGCTTTCTGACATTTCAGTGGTCTATTCTAGGGATGGTTTTAGGGCAGCTGGGAGAAAATACGCAGAAAGAGGGACTTTTGCTCTGTTCCTGTCTTCATTGGCCGCCAGCATGGAAGCTGTGATGGGGTTTTGATGGGGTGGGGAATCTCTCAATGCCTGTCCTAAAAGGGCCCTGAGCCCCGGACCTCCTAGAGCGAGCTGCAGCCGCAGCCTTCCGATTATCCTCCAGGGGTCACAATTGGGTTACAGATTCCTCGCAGTGCAGTGACTGAGCAGCCTGATTTGGAACAATTTATTCGAATCCTTCTTCATTAAGATTCAAATGGAATAAGTAAGGTAGAAATTGAACAGACACAGAAATTGCGCCTTGCTGCTCCTGTAGTCAGTAAACATTTATTCACCAAGCCCAGCCCGTGTGTTCTCTCTCTCTCCCTCTCTCACCCACAGTTGTTCTTCCAATCCTTCCTGCTTGCTGTTTTAATGCATAATTAAGAAGGTCAGAATTAATGAAGCGGTGTGGAGTAAAGTTCAAGGAATCCCCAGGCACTATTTATTCTATTAGATCTCAGGCATGAATGTCAGCTTGGCAGAGGAAGCGGCGTAAGCACTGGTGCTGGCTGCATCCCAGGAACCATCCACCGAGGGACACTCACCTGCACTGTCAAGTCATTCCTAAGCTCCTTCCCAGCGAAAATCACACGCAACTGGTCAACCGGGGCCCCCTGTCGCTTAGCAACCACCTCCTTGAGCTGGAAGATGCTGGTTTCAGAATCGACCTCCACTGGGAAACCATGGCTGGAGTTGAACCTGACGAACACTGACCAAGAGATTGGGAGAGAGGGGGGGAAGTGAGCATTACTCAAAGATCAGACGTGGCAACAGCAACATTTCTGTACCAAGTTACCTCTCACCTGCCCTTCAATGAACAGTGTACTTTTTCTTTTACTTATAATACTTCATGCAATGGAGCAACATTTGAAGAAAAACAGGTTCCCCAAGGGATTTCCCTTTCATACATCAGTCAGTGACCCTCCCATGCAATCGCTTGCTCCCTTTGATGCCAGTCCTGGGAAACAAAGAGCCCACACAAAACACTTGCTAGACTGGAACTGTGAGGCTCCTATGAGTTTATGGAAGAGATTTGGCTCCAATGGCCAGTAGGAATGTGCACTCCCTCTACGGTGCACCACTTTACCAGCGTGGCAGGTGTCATGTTTGCCCTCACGGTATAGCCATGGGAACCACTCAAGCTGTCTTACAGACGAGAGTGAAGACCCACCTGAGGCTGTGTTTACGAACCCTAGACACTGGGTGACCTCGCCAAAAAGCTCCGTGGGATCTTATGTGATACTTAGCTGCCCTTTCTTTTGAACCTACTGACACCCTCTTTCTTACTGGAGCCACTCCCGCCGATTGTCATTCTAACTTGTTGATGTTGCCTACGCATGTCCTTTACTGCCTGCATTTTCTGTCACTACTCTCAGGCGATCTTTTCCCGATTCATGCACTAGCCTCCCACCCCGAGTCTTGACATACTCTCTTTACTTCAAAATGTCCTGCACCATTCTACAGAGGAAGCCTTATCAATCCAGAGCTCTGACCATAGCATAGCACTTGAACCCTTTAAAGTGTCACCCTGTCTGCTGGGGAGAAAAATCCAAGGCCCCCTCATCTGACACAAACCTATATCCCAGCAGCTCCTGTCAGCCCCCACATGTACACTGCTACATTGAGTGCTCCCAGAAAACTCTTGGCACATCCTTCTTCACCTCTGCCTGTTGAAAGCCCCGTTCACCACATGAACCTTTGCAAATGTCTCTCCTCTAAGAGGCCTCTGGCTATCAGCCTGGTCAAGACCAAGCCTACCTCAGAGGATTGACCACAACCTTCTTCCACCGTTTGCCACATTCTCTCATGGAGGCTGCTGAGCACTGAGGTTACAAGGGCACCCTCCAGGGTGGGAAGGACCTCTGTGCCAGTTGCTGCAGGTCCCTTCCCAGCAGAGCAGATGGGGTATTACCCCTAATGCTTTAACTTCCAATTCCCTAATCACCACAATAAATAAATCACAGAGGGTGTTTTGTGATGTTTTAAGTAATATTTATACTGTTTATAACTGTCACATAATTACTGTCAAAAATAATGAATGTTGGTGTGTGTCTTACATGTTTTTGGTATATATTTCTTCTTCTTTAAAAGATTACAAAATTCTTAAGGCCAGCCATTAGAGCTTATTTTCTGCAGCATCTCCTTTAAATGTATTATTATCACTTATTAGTTGTCAATTCAAGTATGAAATGGCCCACCTAATAATTATAATAAACTAATAATTATAATGCCCATAATAATCGAATACTTACTTTGTGTCAGAAGATGCATATTACTTACACATGCTATTTTTAAGCTTTCCAATGGCCTGGTAAGGTCAGTATTATTATCCTTACCTAATAGAATAGTAAATTGAGTCCTAGAGAATTGTAATCACTTTTCTAAGGACATCGGCTGCTTTGTAATGGAATCGCAACTCAAATTCAGTTCAATCAAACTCTGAACTCCATTCCATCTCTACCATAACAGGCTGCCTAAAATATTCTCAGAAGAAAAGTCTACATTCCTTTTCCTTATGATAAAAAAGACAAACAACAACAGCAAAGAGCTTTATAACATCATTCAGATATTCCCTATTTAGGTTACCAGTAGAAAATGGGATTAGTAATAAAAGCTCCAATAAAGAGCTAAGAGCAAAGAATAATGACAAATGGGCATTGGACACAATAAAATAAAAATGACACCAAAATGAGAGGAGGTGCCATGGCAAGAGCACAAACCTGACATATTTTACCCAGCAGAGAAAAATATTCAGAAAAGGAGTATGGACTGGAAGTGACAGAAGTGCTCCAAATTAAAAAAAAAAAAAAACATGATGAAAAAAAATTACAGAGGAAAAGGTGCTTTTGATAAACTTTTAGGTAGATGTCATATGACACCACTGAAGTAGAGGAGGAGAAATAAACATGTATTGGAAGCCCTTGAGGTCTATTCACAGCATCTTCAGATCAGAGACCATAAGGCAACCAATTCATCAGCTAAGATAGGAGACGAGTAAGGAGCAATAAGGGACAAAAGGTATGGTCCCAGTTCTACACATGATTTTCTAGTAGTGTGAACAGATTTGTTTTAAAAGCAGAATGCCATAGAGAAGAATATAGATGGGGACCATATAAAAGTTACTAAAACTAAAAAAGGGAATAAAAATTCTAGGATATCCTGAATTGATTTTTTTTTCAAAGATTTTATTTATTTATTCATGAGAGACACACAGAGAGAGGCAGAGACACAGGCAGAGGGAGAGGCAGGCTCCTCACAGAGAGCCCAATATGGGACTTGATCCCAAGACCCCGGGGTCATGACCTGAGCCAAAGGCAGATGCTCAACCGCTGAGCCACCCAGGTGTCCCTGAGTTGGTGATTTTTCTCTGAGGGTTCCAATTATGGGGATTCCACCTTAAGAACAAGAATTATAAAAACAAACAAGCAAAACTAAAGAGGAAAAAACCTGCAAAAACATACTAAGTAATTCTGTACCATAACTCAAATCATTAGTATCTAAAGGCCTCTTCCATTTATATAATAGAAAAATTAAAGTCTTTAAACTTAAGTTCAATTTGGATATTCATGTCAATACTTTATAAATAAATATTTTTGAGCAGCAGCCCAGATACACAGTATGGATTTACAATAGAAAAACCTATCAAATGCATAGCAGGTATTAGGCAAACTAAAATATTGTCATGGATAAGAACAAACATTTTAAAGTGACCTGATAAATAATCAAGTGCCATTATGTGGAAAATGACTAGTGCTTAGTGGCCATAGTATATTTTTTGGTGGGTCTCTATGTCTTCTGGCACATGTGAGAAATGTGTCATGTCCCATTTGTTCTGGTCCTGTAACTACAAAATTCCCCGAAAAAGGACCAAATGAATGTTCATCTCCCTCCTAATCCTTTCCCTCTACTATCTCTCGAAAAGTCACAGGAAGTAGAACATTTTTAGAGCCAGAAAAAGAGGAATTGGAAACCCGGTTGTGCCACTTATTAATTTTATGACTTAGGACAAATTACCTGGTCACCTTTTCTTAGCTTCCTTATCTGCTGAATGGAGATAATGTGTGCAATCTTAAACGGTCCATTACAAAGATTTGTTGTGATTGTGGATGTATCAGGAAATTCTGAGAAGAGTCATTTGCAACATTTTTTGTACACAGGGCAAGTTTGTACTCTAAAATCAGTTCCCTAATTTTAGTCACCTAGAGGAGGTAGTGCTAATTAAAGTGCATCCATTCTTTATATTGTACCTAAGATAGATTAAATGGGATATGGGTGTATGTTGACTAAAAGCCTATTTTTCTGGTTTCTGCTCTTCTTCGCGATGGGCAGAAAACTCCCAGGAACTGAGAGACCATGATAAAGAATTTAGCTTGTCTTCTTTCCTGAGATTTAATTATAAATTAAAAGTTGGGAATGCACTGTTTTAGTGATACCTATAATAACATCAGAAATAAACATTATACCAATAAACATTATCAATAATGTTAATAATCAATAATAAATACCATAATGCACTGCTAAGAAAAAGATGAGATATAGCCACACTCATTTTGATGCCATCTCTAACCATGCTCAGAAGATCCAGAGGATAAGAAAGTACTTGAGAATAAAAGTGTTTCTCTCAAGGCCATTCTATTTGCCTGGCCTGACTGTGGTAAAAATGCTTGAGTTACAACTATAGTTTCTTACCATTCATCATTCCTATCTTATGTCCAAAGATGATGGTCCTTATACGGTCCTGAATACCTTGAAAGCAGCCATTGCTGCTCCTGCACTGAGAGCAGTCATGCAATTCAGGCAGAATGAGCCACTCACTCCCTCAAGTCCAGAGTGGACTCTTATTAACCAGCACAACTTCATCCTCCTTGTCACAGTGACTGGCTCAAGGATGAGCAGAAACCAGTCAGTGCCTGGCTCTCCCTGAGACACAGGGATTGATTTCCTGGAGATCTTAGAAGGGGTGATCTAAGGTGGACAAATCAAAGAGTAGTCCAGCTTTGTCAAAGGCTTGGCTTTAGCTGTCATGGAACATCATATGAGGCCCAGACATTTCTGCTGAGAGAATCAAATAAAAACAGAGTCCAAGATAAACCATTGTCTCAAGTGGGCTCAATGCTTTTGGGGTGAGGCAATTCTTCTTTGAGATAGAATGTCCTAAGCTCTGCAGGATGTTTAGCTCCAGGTGCATTCTGGTAAGTACTAGGAACACCCTTTGGCAATTGTGGTGACCAAGAAGTACCCCTACTTATCTCTAAATATCCCTTGGTGAGGTAGTTCTTCTTTACCTTTGATAACTTGCACTAAGTCTAGAATCTCCTATCATAAACAGACATTATCCTCACATTCCCCTCCAGGCATGGTGCCACTTTTCTGCACAGAAACCCCTATTGTGAATTTCTTATAGTCCTGCTCTCCACTGATTTACTTTACTTTACATTCTTTTGTGAACCCATTCTAGAAGCCTACTGCTGATAAAGCAGTAGCCTCCACAGTTCTAATTCAATGGTTCCATTCCTATTCTTCTCATAATTGACCATTCAGAGACACTCAGTGGACTCTTGTTCTTACAATGCGTTTTTTTCTCCTGGTATCTGCTATTTTTTTAATCCTGGTATCCCCCTACAACACAGGACATGCTTTCTTAGCTTCATCTACTGGGTTCCCTTCCTGTGTCGGACCTGCTGATTTTAGAGTGCCCAGGGGTCTACTTAGATTCCCTTCTTTTGTATCTGAGTGTTCTCCCTGGGTTGTATTAGCCAAGCTGCATGCAACATAATTCATGTGCAATTCAATATATTTCCATAGGAAATGTTCGCTCAATGTGATTTTTACTTTATATTCTTCTTTTAAAATTCAACCGTCTCACAGTCTCACAATCTTCTATGCCAGCCCATCCCCAGAACGATGTGAGTCCATGGAGTTATCTACCTCTTAACCAATTCCTATTCCTCATGCTCTAGAGCTACGTAAAGTTTCATGTGGAGTTTAAACCACATGCAGATATAACAAGTACGACAACTGCAGCATAAAGAATGGGAGAATGGATGTGGACCTATTAGGTTGTAAGCTTTCTACACTTTGGGAGGTGATGTAATATCAACAATAAACAGAGTAAAAATCTAAGAGTGTACGCTATAATTCTTAGAGTAAAAATCAAAGTGAATAGAAATGTTGAATTTTAAAAAAGCACACAAAAATTACAATGGTATTCTAAAAAATGCTGAATCTCCAAAAAGGCAGAAAAAAGAAACAGGAGAATGAAAACAGAGGGACACAAAGAAAAAAATATAATGAAATGAAATGACCAAATTCAGCCATATCAATAATTACATTAAATTTTAATGAAATAAATGCTCCAATTAAAAAGCAGAGACTTGGAATGGATAGAACAAAGTAGATCCAAATATATACAGTCTACAAAAGCTCCATTTTCAATATAAAGATACAAATAGTTTGAAAGTAAATGAACAACAAAAAGCTAAGCAATATAATTATTAGAAGGCAGGAATGGCAATATTAATATTACTTAGGTTCCAAGACAAAATTATTACAAAAAATAAAGATGTATCAGACTATGTTGCGATCACTTGAGTTGGGAGAGAAGGCCAAAAATCACACTCTGTTCTCTCCTATTCCTTCCCATTTTTGAATTGGGAGAGGTGACATGTACCTCATTTAGCCAGACTTGGATTTTGTGGGTCTCTCTCAGCTCCCAGACTCCCAGAAGAGACAGACAGGAGGGTGAGCCCTTTCTACCCTCCTCAATGGGTAAGAGACCAGGAGGTTGAGCTAACAGTGACTGCCAAAAATGTCCACCCATGGCCTTGAGGCAATCACTGTGATTGACAAACGAACACCCATTGCATTTCCCATTGGTCCTCTCTCTCTCTTTCCCCTGCCACACACTCTTTTTTTCATTGATCGATTCTACCATTTTTCTTAATAATTTAGCAGAAGTCACAGTATGGGAGGTAGAGAATAGGAGGTAGGAAAATTGCAATTAAGAATCTATATAGCAAGAAGTGTGTATTGTGGCTGAGACCATGAACTATGGAACTGCCCACCAGGATTCAAAGCCTAGGTGTGACCCTTGTATAACTATATCACATAGTTTCTGAACTTCAGTTTATTCTCTGTAAAATAAGAGATAATAATAGTGCCTGCCTCATTAACTGGTTGTGAGAATTAAATGAACTGATATACGGAATGTAGAAAAGTGCCTAGTACACTATGTTTCAATAATTATTTGCTCTTACCTAATGCCCAATATATGGCTTAAAATTGTGGTTACTATGTCAATTGGACAATATTAATATTTTGGATAACCAAAAAGTCTTTTATTCTTTTCAATAAGAAAGTTTTTCAGATAGAGTGCCATTTCACCATGCTTTGTAGTACACTGTAATTGATCTAAACTGACTTTAGGATACAGATAATAATATCTTCTGTTTAGACAGAGCTCTCAGTTTTCAAAATGCTTTTACAGACATTATCCCAGTTAATCTTCACAATAGCTCTGAAGGATAATTGGGGTAGCATTTACTATTCCTACTTTTAAAATGAATAGACCGATGCACAAGAAGGCAAAGTGGTTTACTCAAAATTTATTTATTTATTTTTAAAGATCCTATTTATTTATTCATGAGGGACAGAGAGAGAGAGAGAGAGGCAGAGACACAGGCAGAGGGAGAAGCAGACTCCCTGCAAGGAGCCTGATGTAGGACTCGATCCTGGGACTCCAGAATCACACCCTGGGCCGAAGGCAGGCGCTAAACCACTGAACCATTCAGGCATGCCTACCCAAAATTTATAAGAAAAAAAGCAGGATCTAAAACCTGTGTCCTTAATGCCACCCCTTGAGGTCAGTGATGATGTACTACCCTGACGGTCTGAGAAGATAATCCTTCCACTTCTTATTCCTCACATACCTTCCTTAACACTGACATGTCTAAAAACATGTTAATGGCTGAGGCATCATAATGATGTTTTGCCCCACATTCTCTTCAAAATCAACATAGTCTCACTTTACAAAAAAAATGTATATCATGCACCTTTTCGCAATTTCACCCTGGTTACATTACCCCAAGGCATCAAAAACGGACAACTGGAATTACTGATAACCAAGAGGTCTCTTGTAACCTCAGGAGACATTACCTTTATCTTCTATTATCTCTTTTAACCCTAGGAGAGGTTCCCTGCTTGCACAGCAGGTCAAGGGTTGACACTGGAAGCAGTGTCATTGGAGGTTGTGCTATGACCACATGGTTTGCGTTGAGTGGTTAGGAATTCAGATACACAGTAATGAGGGACACGAGGAATGAGGACACGAGGAATGACCATGTTCATTCAACTATCCCAGCTCTTCCACCTCCTCAGTATTGCTAAAGAATTTAGTCCTCCTCAGAGAAAGTCTCAGAATAGCAGAATTAAGATCTTCATTTGTAACATGGAAGGTGAGAGTGTCTTTATATTTCATTTAGGAATTGAACTGCTGTCAAAGCTTCATTCCTCACCTAACCACCCACCCTTCTATCTATCCATCCAACCATCCATCCACCCCCTGCCCACCCACTCAGTCATTTAGCCAGCTACACAGCTGGTTAGACAACCACACAGCCACATACCCACTGTAGGATAATAATTCGTTATAACAAGATGGCTGTGTGGGCCCATTTCTGTTCTGACAAATTAATTTTTATTGGCTGACAGATTTCATAAAGAAGGCTAGTTTTATCAAACACGATGAAAGGCAGGTGTTTTCCATAAATATAATAACTTATACACAGCTCCAAGGCTTTGATACTAACATATTTAAAGTAAGATAAAACCATTTAATAAAAAAAAACCCCTATTTAATCATAAATTTTGCAATGGCAAAGTTGTAGTGAAACTAATGTTTTAATTTTCCCAACATTTTGTAAATTTATCAGATTAAGTGAAACCCCTATAAATGAAAGAATAGTAGTTAAATTAACAATGAGTTAAAAAAAATCTTGGTATAATCTGTTTGATACTCTTCCCAGAAAGTGAAAAAGTGAAGGATTCCATGTGATTATGTTCCCAGTAAGTACGTAATTGCAAATTCTTTGCTTTCAACAAAATTAAAGATGGACTCGGTTGGGTCATAAACTGATAAATCACTGAAATAACCGTAATGAAGGCTTACTAAGTATTTTCCTCACATTATGATTTTGAATGCATTAAAAATGAAGTAATATTTTTATAATAAAATTCCTTCTATTCCCATATGCTTATTTATTAGAACAACTATAAAAATGAAAAGAATGATGCTGAACTTACTCCAGTTTAGCAATAAGTAAAATTCATCCACACATACATGATCGGAGTTAAAAAATAGCTCAATACACCTAATTAAGAGATGCATTTCCAATATAATTTTATGTCTAACAATTATTTGTCAAAAGCATCAAGAAATTATTCATCCAAATATATATTTATACTGTTTATAATGGTTATACTGAAAAATAGTACAATATCACAATCCAGTAGAAATTGTTAATATCAAGGCTTTATGATGTAAAGGAATTTAAAAGTACCTCTTTTTTTTAGTTTTTATTTTAATTCCAGTTAGTTAACACACATTGTTATATTAGTTTCAAGTGTACAATATAGTGATTCAACACGTCCATACATCACCTGCTGCTCATCAGGACAAGTACACACCTTAATCCTCATCACCTATTCCTTGCTTCTTCCTACCCACCTTGCATCTGGTAACCATCTGTTTGTTCTCTACAGTGTCTCAGTTTGTCTCTCTTTTTTTCCCCTTTGCTCATCAGTTTTCTTTCCTAAATTTCACATATAAGTGAGATCATATGGCATTTGTCTTTCTCTGACTTATTTCACTTATCATATTCTCTAGCTCCATCCATGTCCTTGCAAATGGCAAGATTTTATGGCTGAATAATAGTCCATCATATATACATATATGCCACATTTCTTTATCCATCAGTCTATGGACACTTGAGCTGCTTCCACATCTTGGCTATTGTAAATAATGCTACTATAAACATAGGGGTACCTGTATCCCTTTGAATTAGTGTTTTTGTATTCTTTGGGTAAATACCCAGTAGCAAAAATCCTGGATTACATGATAGTTTTATTTTTAACTTTTTGAGGAACCTCCATACTATTTTCCATGTGGCTGTACCAGTTAGCATTCCCACCAACAGGCAAGAGAGTTCCTTTTAACCCACATCCTTGCCAACACCTGCTGTTTCTTCTGTTATCAATTTTAGCCATTCTGATAGGTGTGACATGATATTGTGGTTTTGATTTGCATCTCCCTGGTGATAAGTGATGATGAGTATCTTTTCATTTGTCATTTTCATTTCATTTCATTTTATTAACCATCTGGCTGTCTTTTTTGGAAAAATGTTCATGTTTTCTGCCCATTTTTAAATTGGATTATTTGTTTTTGGGTGTTGAGTTTTGTAAGTTCTTTACATAATTTGGATACTAACCCTTCATCGGATATGTTCCTTGAAATTTCTTCTCCCATTCTGTAGATTGTTTTTTAGTTTTGTTGATTGTTTTGCTTCACTGTGCAGAAGCTGTTTATTTTAATGAAGTTCCAATAGTTCATTTTTGCTTTTGTTTCCCTTGTCTCAGCAGACACATCTATTAAGAAGTTGTATAGCCAGTGTCAAAAAGGTTACTGCCTATCTTCTCTTCTAGGAATTTTATGGTTTCATGTCTCACACATAGGTCTTTAAACTATTTTGAATTTATTTTTGCCTATCGTATAAGAAAGTGGTACAGTTTTCCCAACACCATCTGTTGAATAATGTCCTTTTTCCATCGGATATTCTTTCCTGATTTGTTGAAGATTAATTGACCGTAGAGTTGTGGGTTCATTTCTGGGTTTTCTATTCTGTTCCATTGATCTATGTGTCTATTTTTGTGCCAGTACCGTACTGTCTTGATGACTATAGCTTTGTAATATAACTTGAAATCCAGAATTGTGATGCTTTCAGCTTTGCTTTAGTTTTGTGGTTCCATACATATTTTAGGATTACTTGAGAAATCTATTGGTATGTTGATGGGGGTTGCATTAAATATGAAGATTGCATTGGGGAGTATAGACATTTTATCATATTTGTTCTTCTGGTCCACGAGCATGGAGTGTTTTTCCATTTCTTTGTGTCATCTTTAATTTCCTTCATCAGTGTGTATTTTTGAAAAGATTTTATTCTTTTTTTTTTTTTGAGAGAAAGAAATCATAAACTGAGGGTGAGGGCAGAAGGCAAGGAAGATGCAGATTCCCACTGAGCAGGGAGCCCCACACAGAGCTCAATCCCAGGACCCTGAGATCATGACCTGAGCCAAAAGAACCTGCTTCATCAGCTGAGCTAACCAGGCATCCCTCATCAGTGTTTTATAGTTTTCAGAGTATAGATCTTTTACCTCTTTCGTTAGGGTTACTCCTAGATATATTATACTTTGGGTGGAATTGTAAATGGGATTGATACCTTGATTTCTCTTTTGCTGCTTCATTATTGGTATATAGAAATGCAGCAGATTTCTGTTACATTGATTTTATATCCTGCGACCTTACTGAATTTGTCTATCAATTCTAGCAATTTTCTGGTCTCACTCATCTTTCCTACTCTTTTCTTAAGTCCAGTGAGTATCAAAATGATCATTACTTAAATTCTCTATTAGGCATGTTCCTTATATCTGTTTTCCTTATATCTCTGGCCACAGCCTTGTCCTGTTCCTTATTTGGGGCAAATTCCACTCTCTTCTCATGTTAAGTCTCTTTGCCTGCTTCTGCATGCTAGAAAAGTCGACTACTTCCGTTCTTGAGGGTAATGGCCTTCTGAAGAACTCTAAGGACAGAAGACACAGTGTGGGTGGAGGTTTGGGCTGGCCTTCTCAGGGTGGGGATGAGCCATGCTAGGACAGAGAAGGGCGGTTTCACCAAGATGTAAGGGTATGGGGCTTGACATACGCAAGTTAGGTAGCAAGTATGAGCTCTGTTTTGGTTTCTGCCAGTGGCCCTATGTTTATGCTGAGGGGCAGGGAAGGCAAATGGTGCCTGCCAGTTCCTTTGTTCCTGGAAGGGATCTTTCCATGAATGCCACATCTTGAGGACACACTCCAAGATGAGCAAAAGACCTTCCCACTGTGTGCCCCAGCACTCTTCCGACTGCTGTTTCCCTGCTGGATATCTGTGGGTTGTTTGCCCTGACTTCTCTCCAAGAGAAGCCTCAATGTCTGTTGAGCTCTCCCTCAACCAAGCCCTTTGACTTTTAAAACACCAGACTTTAAGCCCTGCTGGTTGCAAAAACTCATGAAATTCAGTGGCTCCCGCTTTCCAATCCAATTGCTAAGGAGATTCATTTTTCCTATGCATTCTCCTCTACATGAGTCTGTCTCTCATCCTCTGAGACCACAGCTTCAGCCCCACCATAGCAGCAAGATCCATTTCTCTCCCAAACCACATCTCCACACTTCCTACCATCTTCAGTGTGGACTCTTCTCCACCTTTAGTTTTGGAATTGTTCTTCCAGGCTTCAGATTGGTTTCTAGGGCATTTAGGATGATTTGATAGCTATGTATTGTACTTCTGTGGGATGAGGTGAGCCTGTTGTTTCTCCTACTCTGCTACCATCTTCTCTGGTCTCTCTCTTAAATTTCACTTTATGTACCTGTTTTTCTTGCATAAATATTTTTTAGATCCATTTTTGTTATTTATGGTAGTTATGTTATAGAAAATTACCACAAATACCAAATTCACAAAAACTGAGCCATTTTGTTCTCCGGAGAAGGAAAGTTAGGTACCTGTGAACTTCTGGTCACAACACTTTCATGAGCTAATCAATACATAACCTTGTTTTATGTGTCTGTTTAAAGACACCTTATTTAATATATATGGTTGATCTTAACACTTAACTCATAACAAACAGTAATTCAAACTCACGTCTGAACAAAGCTTCCCTAACATACATATTTTCCCCACTAGGCACATCACAGTCTTCTTGTGCTTAGGAATCCAAGCCAGCACTTCCTCACTATGCCGAATCATCATTTTAAACAATGTCATCACCAACAAAATATGCAAAAATGCAAAAATATGGTCTTAAATAGACCACAATAAGGACACTTGTTTACAGCATGAGAGTTGAAACAAGAAAGCAGAGAGCTGCCTTGTTCAGCCCCAGCTGGGATTCTGACCATGGAATGTCTCAAATTTCTCACCAGTCTGTGCATGTCTGTGAATAATCAGGAAAGCGCCACAAGTATTGATTTTGGGGTTACAAATATATTGAAATGTGTAGATAAATTAAATATGGAATCCATGCATAAGAAGGGTTGACTGTATTACATTAAGATCAAGTTCTGTGGGGAAATGAAACAGAAAACAAGTTTGAAAAAAAGCAAATGTAAAATTTCTATTAAAAATATACTTTTTCATGTATTATTAAAAGGATGATAGTAAAGAACAAATCATTATAGTTTTAATATACTACTGGACCCATTTTTAAAAATGCAATTGTATCATTTAAACCTTAATATTAACAACTTGACAATACTAGAACTATTTAAACCTGGAATAAAATTTTTTTATTTTAATTTTTTTTTAATTTATTTACGATAGTCACACACAGAGAGAGAGAAGAGGCAGAGACAGAGGCAGAGGGAGAAGCAGGCTCCATGCACCGGGAGCCCGACGGGGGACTCGATCCCGAGTCTCCAGGATGGCGTCCTGAGCCAAAGGCAGGCGCCAAACCGCTGCACCACCCAGGGATCCCCAGGAATAAAATTTTTATATCAACTTAAAATGTGCAAGAAAGTACAGGACTTTTTTAAAATAAATATTTTATGGTATATATATATATATATATATATATATATATATATATAATTTTAATATTATTAACTCTGATATAAATAGAGGCTAAAATCACAATGAAGCTGATTAGTACAAAGAAATCAAAACTACACAAACTACAAAATGAATGTCAACCTATCTAGAGTCAATTGTGAAACTAAACAGAGTTTTAGTGCTACAGACACAAACTCTGGAGATCACAGCATCCTGAGGTTCAAGGGTGTTTTTTGGTTGCTTAACTGCAGGTGAAATATTTTCCACATGTAGTTTTTCTTTGCTCTTCTGCATAGAAACAACTTCAAACAATTTTGCACGTCAGTTCCTTCAATCAAAAAGAGGTTTATAAAGATATCTAAACAAACAAACAGCAACAACAAAAACCAGTTCCTCAGATAAGAAGTACCATTTTAAGGAAAATCTACTATTATAACTAACATAAATATATCCTGATGTTAAATTTTAATAATTTATGTCTTTCTCTCCCAGGAATGGGACAGTTGTTAGATGTGTAATACCACATGTAATAAAATGAACTAGACTTGGTTGGGTTTTTGTTTGGTTTTGTGTTTTGCTTTTTGTTTTTGGCAAATTTTTATTTTTATCTCTTTTTTCCCTATAAATTTACCGTGTGATGCTAAGGTAAATTTCACAAGCTTTTAAATTGAAGAAAATGAATAAAATTAAATTATTTTTATTAAGTAAAGAAAGGAAGAAGTAAATGTTTTCACTGTAATATAATATAGATTATTGATTCATGGATTAAAAATATTTAAGCTCATATATTCCAAAATCAGTGCCATACTACTGTTGAGTTATATACAAGAAACATTTGGAAGCGTGCCTGGCACACACCAAACACTCACTAAATTACAGCACTAATATTAGTATAAGGAATCCACACACTGATATTTTCTATTGACTTGGCATAAATCACAATTAATGGTTAACAAAAATTGATGTTAGTCAATAAACTTAAGTCTTTGTCCCATAGACCAAAACTTACCACTACAAATTTATCCCTAAAATTTATATAAAAAATTCCACTTTCAAATATATTTGCTAACTTTCCAGTGAAATTTTAAACCAGTGGCATGTACTACTCAACATGTACCACTGTAGAGTGTATATTCAAATACAGAGGTGCCCAAGCCAGACACATGGGTGCAATCTCTTCTCTACTTTCTTGATGTGCTATTTAACCTTTCTATACTTTAATATCCTCAAAAGTAAGAATAATATTCATACCCCCTATCTTACAGGGACATTATAATTGTTACAAGGATTAGATGACTGACTACGTGTCAAAGTCTTAGATTGATTCATAGTATGTTGCATTCTGTAAATGTTAGCAGTTATTGCTAAACAATAGAAATCAACCAGATTTTCTGAAATAAATTGGAAAAGACCTCTTGGACAGTCATCAAAATTCTCTCACATTCTTAAGCTCCACGTGGAAATATTTTTAAAAATCTCTTAAAATCTCTACAAATGTGGAGAAATTGGAATCTCATATATTGCTGATAGGAATGTAAGATGGTGCAGCCGCTTTGGATAAGAGTTTGGTATTTCTCAAACAATTAAATGTAAAACTACTACATGACCCAGAAATTCTACTCCAAAGTATATACTCAAGAGAAATGCAAACATATTTCCATATAAAAACTTGTGCATGAATGTTCATATCAGCATTACTATTAATAGCCAGAAGGTGGATTGGTGGTAATTAAAAGGGATGAAGTACTACAATGTGAATGAAACAAATATTAAGTAAATGAAGCCAGTTTCAAAAGACCACAAATTGCATTATTCCCTTCACATTAAATGTTCAGGATAGGCAAATCTACAGACATAGAAAGCATATTAGTGATTGGCTAGGGTAGCAGTAGTGAATGTTTGGAGAGAAATGTGAGTTACTGTTATAGAGCAAGGAGTTTCTTTTGGGGGTGGTAACAACCTAAAATTGACTGTGGTGATGTTTATGCAAGTCTGTGAATATATGAAAAACCACTGAATTAAATGGGCGAATTTTATAGTATCTGAATACTGTGAGCTGTCTCCTCCTATATCTTTAAAAAAATCTCTATATCCACCATTTATTACAGTATTTGGAAAAGATAGTTCCTTAGTACTTCTGACATAAGTAAATGAATGTGTGTTCACTTCATTTTCAATGCCTTTCTTTACTATTTTTTTATCCATTATACAAGCCTGGAATTATGGGAAGAAACTTAAGAAACTTGTAAACATCACCTTTTGCATTTAGTTGTTTGTTTTTAGACTGTGGTCAATTTTTGTAGTTAAATATCCCACTGTTGCTGTACCTAGAAGTGCTTTAAGGACCCAGAATAGTGGTAATGTGTGAAAAAAAAAGAAGACATATATTTCAACATTTAATATAGAAAATCTAATTTGCTCAAATTACTCACACTCTTCTAATTTCCATATGCTCTAAAGTAAGTATGAATAAGATTTAGACCAAATTACTGGTGACATTAAAATTCATTCATTCGTACTTTCAACAAATATTTACTGAATAAGTAACTATGTGCTAGGCACAGTGCTAGAAACTGATGTTACAAAAATGAATAACACAGCCTGGGGCAGAGATGTTAAAGCAGAATTATGCATTACAATGTGATATGTTATATTAGGGTTTGTATCATGTGCAATCTACTGAATGCTCTCAGACAAAGAAGAGGGAGTGGCTAGAGGTTGGAGGTGTTTAAAACTATTTCAGACAGGGACGCCTGGGTGGCTCAGCAGGTGAACATCTGACTTTGGCTCAGAGCGTGGTCCCGGAGTCCCAGGATCGAGTCCCACAATAGGCTCCCTGAATGGAGCCTGCTTCTCCCTCTGCCTGTGTCTCTGCCTCTTTCTTTCTGTGTCTCTAATGAATAAATAAATAAAATCTTTTAAAAAAATTTCAGACATACAGGAAAATTTATGGTAGGTATAGTACAATAAATGAGGGATTTCCAGATATTTTTTTTGCAATAAATAAAAGTCACAGTTTGATAATCACTCTTTTAGGGAAAAACCAAGATGTTTTCATTAATCATAAGGATACATACCACTACTATAGGATGATATATTTGCAGTAATGAGCAGATAGTAGCAAAGGTCTCAAATAAATTTGAGAACTCGGGAGGTATTCCTTGAAACTTTTAACAGGCTAACTTTACTATTGCACAAAAGGACAGAGTAAGGGGATCCTGGGGTGGCTCAGCAGTTCAGCGCCTGCCTTCAGCCCAGGGCGTGATCCTGAGTCCCGGGATCAAGTCCCGCATCGGGCTCCCAGCCTGGAGCCTACTTCTCCCTCTGCCTATGTCTCTGCCTCTTCTTTCTGTGTCTCTCATGAATAAATAAATAAAACCCTTTTTTTAATAAAAAAAAAAAAGGACAGAGTAAGCAACTCATCTTTCAATATTCAGACAACATGTCAACTAACCAAAAATATCCTGGATATCACACATTTCAAAAAGAAAATGTCAAAATATCTACATGTTTACATTCTGAATTGTATGATATTCTGAAAGTTGCTTCATGATTATGAACTGCACACCTGAGGCCAACATTTGGTTTACAAATGTGTACTGTTAATTAAATTGGGCATCAAATGTATGACTGTACATGGTTTCTCACAAAGGCATCTCTAGTTCAACTATGTACATTGATATAATTATCACAAACATCAGACCTGTTTAATTACAACTTGACTTTTTTTTAAGATTTTATTAATTTATTCACGAGAAACACACACAGAGAGGCAGAGACATAGGCAGAGAGAGAAGCAGGCTCCATGCAAGGAGCCCGATGTGGGACTCAATCCTGGGACTCCAAGATCACGCCCTGGTCTGAAGGCAGGCGCTCAACTGCTGAGTCACCCAGGCATCCCACAACTTGACTTTTATGAAAAACTTGCGTGTGTGTCCAGATACATGCACACACATACAAACACACATACAGCCTCCTCTAATATGAGCATTAAAAGTTAAGAAGTTTATATGTTTCCTGCCTTCTCATCATACACAGTTCTGCAGATCCCTCTGTAATAACAACTCTGTGCTCTGACAGATGACAGAGTAATTCCCAAATTTTAACGCTAAATGAAGATAGCTTAGGTCCATCAGATAATTTTAAGGCTAAGCACCTGACTTTCAAGGTCAGGCGTCAAATAAAAACTTTAGTTCAGTATGTATAAAAATGATTTTTGAACACGTTAGTACTGCGTTGATATAAAGTTATGTAAGAGTTGTATTAAATCACTTAACTCTCCATTATAAATTGCTCCTAATCTATTTCAAATGACTGCTCTTCAGTAAAATACAACAAACATTATGGTAAAGATTATTCAAAAAGGTTTTCCATTAAATCATTATAATTTTAACACTGCACAATACAAAAAAAATGAATTTAATTCAAATATTTCTGTTTGGAGATCATTCTCCATTGGATCTTTTGTGTTTCTGCAATCTTGCTTCACTACCCTCTGAGCTAGAGTATCTTTTCATGGGCATTTGTTTAGTTAATATCCTTGGAAGACACAGAAAATCTCTCTTTCTAGAGCAAAGAGTAAGTATGTGTACTGTGTTACAAAAGATTTGAGTTCCCTAACTCTGGGTCCTGGTCCTTGAACTCCACCCACTGTGTATGAAGGTGTCACCTGGCCCCATTCACAATGCCCTGTGGGAATGGGGCATGGGGGCGAGGTGGGGAGGGGTTGTTGGTACTGTGGTTACTGCTGTTCTGTGAATAATAATCTTTTCCCCTGACTTCAGAGTCTCACATCTTCCACTAGCTTCCAGGAGAATGTGGCACCCTAACTTGTGAACTTTGAAGGAGGGTGAAATCTTACAGCCTTCATAATCCTCGACACTGACTATTCTTTCCTTATTTTAGGCATTACATTTTTACGCTCTGGGATGTTCTTCATTTTTATTCTTTGGCACTCTATAAAGCACATTTAGAAAATAAAATAAAAATAAAATCTGGGCTGAAATTAAATACAAGTCTTTATTTTAATCCAGGACTTACCTACTTTTTTTAAGATGCGAACATGAGGTAAAGTTTAAGCTTTGAAAATGATTATATTGACAGGTACTTTGAACAGAAAGGATTTTAACAATCCTGATACCAACTTAGAAAAGTGAAATCGTTGTTTGCCTTTTCACTTTGAACACCTGCTGATATTAATTCAGAAGGTTACTACTTGTTTTTTCATTTTAAGTCTTTAATTCAGATTGAATGTATCTCTATAAATGGGAATCAGGGACTCAATATTATACACATATATTGATTCATTGAATAGATAAAACAAAAACAAAAACCTAAAAGCTGCAAAAACTGCAAATCACCTGGAATTAAATGACAAATCACTTCCCTCACCTTTTTCAGGATGTCAATCATTTATCATAAAACGTGTTATTCTTTTTTTAAATTTAATTTTTTTAAAAGATTTTATTTATTTATTTATTCATGAGAGATACAGAGAGAGAGAGAGAAGCAGAGACACAGGCAGAGGCAGAAGCAGGCTCCATGCAGGGACCCCGATGCAAGACTCGATCCCGGGACTCCAGGATCACACCCTGGGCTGAAGGCAGGCGCTAAACCATTGGGCCACCCAGGGATCCCCAACATGTTACATTCTTAAAAGAAAAACGGAACTTCGATTTTAAAAATTTAGACATTTGCCCTAAATAATAAAGCACTCAGATGTCCAAGTACAGAAAACTTTCAAAGTCACAAATTAGAAATTTATCTACAAATAAACATTTTAAATGTTCCCCACAGCCTTCTTAATAAATGTTAACATCTTTGTCGTTCCACTTAACACACTGAGAGAATCAAAAGGTGAATCCTAGAGCCAGATGTCCTCATGGCTGCTGCTCCATGCTGATGCATGCAGGGGCCTTCACATTGACCACAGTTCTCCATCTGTGTAATGTATCCATGTTCTGTGTCCCTCACCCCAATTGAGAGGACACTTGCCTAACCGGTCCCAGAGCTTGTGAAAATCCTCCCCAAAGACTACCTATCATAGAGTCTCTGCATATTAGGCGAATTTCCCAGATACACTTCTATAAATACACCAAAGAAAAACCAATGGAGTGGTCAAATCATACTTATCCAAGCTTCCCTGTAAATCCAAGAAGTGGGCTAGCTTACCTCTCATCTAGTCCTTCTTTGACATCATTAAAGTTATTACCTGATGTTTGTTGCTATTTAAAGAATTACTGTGTTTTCCTTTCGTTGTAGATCCCCAAACACGTTGGAGATGTCCTAGAAGGTGAATTTCAATGTTCAGCAAATTGTTTCTTCTTATGAAAGTTTCATCTTCCAGCAATTCTACATCTTCCTCTGAAGGAGGCTTCCAGAATTTTAATTATTTTTAAATTTAAATTCAATTAATTAGCATATAACGTATTATTGGTTTCAGAGGTAGAGTTCAGTGATTTATCGGTCTTATGTAATATCCAGTGCTCATTACATCACATGCCCCTGGTTACCCCAACCATCCTCACCCTGTCCCCTCCAGCAACCCTCAGTTTGTTTCCTATAATTAAGAGTCTCTTATGATTTGTCTCCCTAAAATAAGATGAAATCAGAAAAGGAGAAAAATTTTACTACAATTTTCATTGTATTACCACAATATGAGTTCACATGATTAATTCACAAAAACTTCTAATTTTCTGCAGAATTAAGACAGACTGATCTCTTTTTAATTGAAATCTAATTCATATACTATAGAATACTATAGAACTCATCCTTTTAAAGTACACAATTTAGCTTTTAGTATACTTACAGAGTTGTACAACCATTCTAGTTGTTCACGACTTATCTAGCTCCAAAATGTTTGTTATCCTCCCCCAAAATATCCCCTACCCACTAGCAGCCACTTCCCATTCTCTCCTTCCCCCAGTCCTTGACAAGTATTTATCTATTTTCTCTCTCCCCAGGTTTGTCTATTCCAGGCATTTCATAAAAGTGGATTCATAAAATATGCATTTGGCTTCTTTCACTTAGCATGATGTCTTCAAGATTCCTCCATGTTGTGCTATGTGTTAGTAACTCGTTATTTTTTTTAATTTTATGTGACATATAACATTGTATTTCCATTACCTTTAATGGCTGAATATTATTACATTGTATAGATATACAACAAGTATCCATTTTAGGTTGTTTCTACTTTTTTGACTACCATAAGCAATGCTGCTATGAACACTGTATGCAAGTTTTCATGCAGATCATGTTTTCATTTTTCTTGGGTCTATGACAGTGGGATCATGGGATAACACTACATTAGATTTTTTGAGAACCATTAAATCTTGATTGGTCATTAATGTGCTGCAAAAGTGTAGTTTCATACAATCTAGCTCAAGCGATATTTTTTCAAACTAGCAACACAATTCACTTGGCATTTCTATGATGTAGACTCGTCTTAAGTGTCAAAGTGGCTCCTACAATTTTTGGAGGTAAGGGTGCTACTTACTGATGATTATGGTAACACTAATCTTTACTGTGAGAATTCCTTATAACGAGAAATTTCAGGAAAAAAATCTTGTGGTCATAATGCTTAATTATTTCTCTGCTAAATTTCCCTGGTTAGTTTCTATCCTTTTAACTAGTTCTACCACAATTAAGCTTCACATTTCTTCTTTTTAACCACAAATCTAGGTTTCTACTTGAAAATATAACTTTAAAAATTGTTACATTTTGAAAAGCTAAAGAAATGACACTAAAATCACTAAGCACAAATTTGGGGTAATTAAAAATAAATCTAAAGCCCAATACTTCAGATTTGCACAGTGCAAGCTGAAACTACACTAGCATTAAAATTACTTTGCTTCCTACTAAAATAAAGCAAAATAACAGTAAAAATAAAATCATCCAGTAAATGAAACAAAAATTCTATGATCCCTTATTTTATTTTTAAGGTATAATTAACACAGCATTATATTAGTTTCAGGTGTATAATGAAATAATCCTAAATTTGTATATATTGCAAAATGATTGACAAACTAAGTCCAATTAACATCCATCACCACATATTTACAAAAATTTTTCTTATAACTTTCAAGATTTACTTCCCTAGCTATGCTTAAATATGCAATATGGTATTATTCATTATAGTTGCCATTCTGTACATTATATCCCTATGTCTTATTTGTTTGATAACTGAAACTATCTTTGGCCTTCTTTACCCATTTCACAAACACCTACCCCCTGCCTCAGGCAATTACCTATCTGTTTTCTATATCCATGTAAGTATGTGTGTGTATTATGTTTGTGCTTTCTTTTGCTTGTTTGTTTTGTTTAAGATTCTACATATAAGTGAAATCATATTGTATTTATCTTGTCTGATTTATTTCACTTAACATAATGACATCAAGTTCCATCCATCTTGTTGCAAATGGCAAGATTTAACTTTTTGTCACTGAATAATATTCTATTGAAGACAGATACAGATACTGATATATATGATATGTCTATATATCACATCTCTTTATCTATCACATCTTCTTCATTCCAATGAATGTCCAATAGATGGACATTCATTCATGTCCATCTATTGATGGACATTTATGTTGTTTTCATATCTCAGCTCTTGTAAATAATGCTCCAGTGAACATGGAGGTACATATATTTTTCGAGTTAATGCTTTCATTTTACTCGGATAAATACCCAGAAGTAAATTGCTGTATCATACAGTAGTTCTATTTTTAATTTTTTAAGGAACTTTCATACCATTTTCCATAATAGCTGCACCAAATTACATTCCCAACAACAGTTTACACTTCTCTTTTCTCCACATCCTCATCAATACTTGTTTTCTTGTCTTTTTGGTACTAGCCATTCTAATAGGCATTAGGTGAAACCTCATTGTGGTTCTGATTTGCATTTCCCTGATTAGTGATGTTGAGCATCTTTTCATGTACCTGTTGGCCATCTGTATCTTCTTTGGAATAATGTCTACTCAGATCCTCTGCCCATTTTTAATTTTTTTTTTTGGTTCGGTTGAGGTTTTTGTTTTTGCCATTGAGTTCTTTATGTATTTTGGATACTAATCTCTCATCAGATATATGATTTGTAAATATTTTTTCCCATTAAGGAGGTTGTCTTTTCATTTCATTGATGGTTTCTTTTGCAGTGCAAAAACTTTTTATTTTGACACAACCAAACTAAATAATAATAATAAGCATTTGTTTATTTTGCTTTTGTTGCCTTTGCTGTTGGTGTCAAACTAAAAACATCTTCACCAAGATCGATGTCAAGGAGTTTAACGTCTATGTTTTCTTCTGGGAGTTATATGGTATTCAGGTCTTACATTCAAGTCATTAATCCAGATTTGGCTTAGGAAAAATCCTGAAAATTCTATGGGAATGAATTTGGATTAAGAATTCAGTACTGAGGGATCCCTGGGTGGCGCAGCGGTTTGGTGCCTGCCTTTGGCCCAGGGCGCAATCCTAGAGACCCCGGATCGAATCCCATGTCGGGCTCCTGGTGCATGGAGCCTGCTTTTCCCTCTGCCTATGTCTCTGCCTCTCTCTCTCTCTCTCTCTCTCTCTCTGTGTGACTATCATAAATAAATAAAAATTAAAAAAAAAAAAAACTTCTGTTGTTAAAAAAAAAGAATTCAGTACTGGCACGTGAAACTATTACAATGTGATATGTCAATTATAATCTCAAAAAATAATAGTTCAATCTGATGCATATGGGATGGTGTGATGTGTGCCAATTTTGTGGCAGTAAAAACATAGACTATATAACACAAAACAGATGAAAAGCCATCTTTACAAGGGAGGAGGAAGCAGCCCATAAAATTTAAAGTGGAAATATAAACACCATGTTTACAGAGAAGAAGCAAAAATTGCTATTCCAATGTGAGAAGGCATGCATCTGTATACCCCTTAATGGATCTAAAATAAATAAATGGAGAGAGAGGGAGAGACAAAGAGAGGGAGAGTCCTCAGTGTAGGGTGCCCAGTAAAATAGGGTGTTCTGAAGATTATATATGCATGTAAAAACTACCAATGATAGGCCAGGGCTTGATGGCTATCATGGGTTGGGATTTACTGAAACTTCTACAAAAAAAGCTGAATCTCATAACAAGTTAAAAACTAATTCTGAATGTAAAGGCACCAAAATAACCCTGTCTATGATCAGACTTGGCTCTTTCTCCAACCTGGGTATGTGAAGGTCAATGAGATTACAGGTGAGCTTATTTTTTTCCCTCACTCTTCCAAATGTTTTGTTATGTGTTTATAATGGGAAAATGCCTCCAAATAAACTTCATCTTAAACTCAAAAGAAAATAGTGTCCTGATAATAGGAAACAAACAAAAAATTCACTAAATGAAACAAAAATTCTATGATCCCTTATTTTTATAGTAAAACAAAACAAAGCAAAACAACAACACAAACAGAAGGCTGACTTTGACAAGCCAGGTACTCTAATTCTAGCTTTATCACATGTGTGGCTGAGCCTTTTCAGACTGCACAATATCAAAATATCACATAATTTATGGTCTCAAGTTTCTTTTTTTTAATGATCAGAACAGAAAGAAAGGGTTGGAGGAGAGAAAGAAAGAAGGAGAATAGAGGAGGAGGAAATATTTCAATAAGTTTTTTAGAACAAAAAAGACAACTTGTAGATTTCTAAGAAACCAAATAAAAGCTAAAACAGGCAAATGGGAACTGGTAATACAAGAATGGAGGCGATGTGGCTTGTGTGGCCATGTGTTGATACTGACTGTGGAGGACATGGGGCAAGAGCAGAAGTGTGTCCTCCCAAGATTCAGATAGAATAGACAACTTTATAATATCCTGTGACTTTTTCAATTTCTCCACTTCACTACACAGGGTGACTTTAGATACTTATCTTACTTATTTATGGTTCTTTTAAATTATTAGGTCCAATATGATTTAAAATAGTGAGGGAAATAGATTAGCTAGGATTATATTTTTCTGGCTTTTCCTCCATATAAAAGAATGATCATTCATTTCAATGTAGACTACAGATACATAGCACTTAATATAGTGAATACTATTTTTAAGCCAAAATAATACCTGCTGCATTTTCATGTTTGGAATAAATAATGTCAATAAAAACAGTGACACAAAAATTGAATTCCAGGGTAGCCCCGGTGGCTCGGGGGTCTAGCGTCACCTTCAGTCCAGGGTGTGATCCTGGAGACCCAGAATCGAGTCTCACGTCGGGCTCCCTGCCTGGAGCCTGCTTCTCCCTCTGCCTGTGTCTCTGCCTCTCTCTCTCTCTCTCTCTCTGTCTGTCTCTCTCTCTTTCTCGAATAAATTAATAAAATCTTTTAAAAAATTGAATTCCAATATTATGTCAGAAGCAGATTAAACAAGTGACCTTGTTCCAAAGAAATCAAATGTAAAAGAAGTTTTTTCTAGAGGTATTATTTAGCTAAATGGTGGAATTTCTTTACAAATTTCAAGATAGAGTACAAATATTAATGTTATATTAGTTTTCTAAATAATGGCAAGTGTTAATGCCTAGTAAACAAAAGAACACTGATTTCACCTTCACATACTGATATGGAAATTTTGTTTCTATATAACATATTATATGAAAATTTAATATCACTAAATTCTATGATAGGCTTTATGTGCCCCTGAAAATCCACTAAATTTCAGTTAGGAGGAGAGTATATGATATAATTGAAGAATTTAACAAAGCTATCACAAGAACATTATGCTCAAATTTTATTCTCACATTCTCTTCCTATCTGCAACCTCTGGATATATGGTAACTAACATATCTTAATGCATTCCTGTATATCAATATTTTTATTAGGTTATTTCTTAAGATGACAAGTCCAAATAATAACTAGTGCTGAAAGAAAATACAAGAATCACCAATATTTTTTTCTTGACATACTTGCAGATATATATAGTTTTATGTTTATAACAGAAACTAATAAAGAAACATGCCCAGCTTATTATTTCTGGATTGATTACAGAAATAGCTACTACCCTTTTTGATGATGTGGAAGTTTATACATGTATTGATGAGGCAACAGCTGTGATAAATTACTTCAAGGAAATAACACTTTTCATTGCTTTTCTTTTTCCACTACAGCTTGTGTTACGACATGAAATGTGCCTGGGCTTGTCTTTAGGGGGTGGAAGAACATGATCATGTGCAGAACATGGTTTGTGTGCTAACATAGAATATATATCTATGCCCAAGGCATTATATTATATTATTGTTAATTTTCAATAAAAGGTGACACCTCACTTTTTTATATGCCTCTGCTGTATCTGCTTCTAATGCAGAATAACATAGTTGCCACTATCTTCTTTGTTTTTCATTCATTTTTCTTCCTTAATGCTATTATTTTATCTAAAGGCAAGATGGATTTGGTTAATTTCTCATTGTTTAAGTAAGGTAATTAAAAACTATTTGTGTGTGTTGCATATCATGGTTTGTATAGGATGAGTATAATGACATGTACAAAGGTTGGTGGGTATTCATTACAGCACTTATCACATTTTATATTATTGTGATAATATAATCAATGACTCCTTCCACTCCTTCCTCTGGTCTTCACTGAATAAGTAGCACCATCAAGGAATGGCTCATGGCAAGAACATGGAAGTCAGAATCAATTTATCTTTTCCCTTTGTCCTTCTTATCATTATGTCCTGGGTTCTATCTCCAAAATATATCTTGGATTTTTCTACTTCTATCTACTATCTCTACCATCATCTCTCTCTTAAATAAAAACAATATTTGTATTTTTATTGTCCCTACCAAGAGCAGTCAGATGAATCTCTAAAGAATAAAGGCATGTCATTTCCTTCTTAAAACCTCTTAATGGCTTTCTGTTGCTCACAAAGGGAAATCCAACCTGCAGGGCTGCATGACCTTGTTCTAATTTGTCCTTCAACTTTATCCCATGCTCAGCAACACTGTTCTCCATGCTCCAGTTACACTGGTTTCTTCTCTGTGTTTCTGGAATAAGTCAGTCTTTCTGAATTTGGCACCTGCCATTCACTCTGCCTGGAACATGCTTCCCTCATATCTTCACAAGGCTCACACTCATCCTTTGGATAGTACTTCAAATGTCATCTTCACATAAAGTCTTCCATGACTGCCTTAATTAAGTGGTCTCCCCAGTCACCATCTCATTACCTTGTTATTGCCATCATTCATATTACCAGTTTAATTGTTCATTTGCTATTTACTAGGATGTGAGCCTTAATAGAGCAAGGACTTTGCCTCTTTGTATTTGGATTAATCAAATGCCTGGCATAGAAAAAGTGCTCCATATATAGCAACTGAATCAATAAATATAACATTCTCCTTACCAGAATCTCTACTTCTCATTTTTGCAATTCCAATGTCTAGTGAATGAGAGAACTTGCTACAAATGCTGAATGAAGTGAATGAGAAACCTTAAATCTTTTATTGTCATCATGACTGCCACCCAGAAAAACCTTTGTTCATAAAGATTTGCATACAATAACTAGACTAAAAAAAATGTTGAAGTCATTCAACTGACATTGACTCAATGTCCATCAAGTGCTAGAAAGAGCACAGGGCCATTTGGATTGTGAGTGCAGAACAGAGAATACCATCTTCTAACTTTTTCATAATCCTATAAATGTGGAACACACACATTTCACCAAGGCATTTGGCAGTATCTTTTATTATATCATATTTCTGCATATATTCTAATATGCAGAAATATGGGTTGGATAGCACTCTGCTAATGGATCTGGCATCATAAAGTGGTTAGATGAAGAGTTCTAAGAACATTGAGCATGTTCAACAGCTAATTCAATGCAGCAAATATCTGTTAAGCAGCTCCTGCCATCCAAGTACTGAGCGTGGCACCAGAAAAATAAAATAATTATCTGTGGCCTCTTACCTAGAAGGGTACATAAGTTTTCCAGTGACTAATCACAGATCTATGCCCTGTACTATTGATGCCATTTTAAAAATGAATACATTAGGTGAATATATAGAGAGTATACTTCCATCAGTGTCATATGAGAATTGTAGGAAAAGAAGACAATAATAAGCAATAAATAAAGCAAGATTCAAAAGGTGGTAACTGTCTAGAAGGCTGGGATGAATTCTTTGAATGGAATTTAACTCAGATAAACATAAGGTCCTACGTTTAAGTTCAAAATACCAATCATGTATTGACAAAATGGAGATGACAATGGAATATGGATCCTCATAAAAATTGCAAAGACATTTTTTTTTTTTTTTTGCAAAGACATTTTAATCAACAGTAATCTTGGTAAATATATATTGTGATACAGCTAAGGGTGGAAACTTGTTTGGCCTTCTGGTGCATTTACAAGGGAGTAATCAGTCCAGTGCCAGTCAGACAATATTCAGAATATTATGTTCAGAAGTGAGTGCTGCACTATAAGAAAACATGCAGCCAAGATGGATGGAATGGAATCAGCCAAGATAATGATGAGAATTCTTGCTGTTATAACACTTTGAATTGCTAAAAGACTTACACTTTCAAAGAATCTGCACAGGAAGCTGGAGTACATTAAGAAATGGTGGGGTGAATGGTGGGGTAGGAGGGAGATGACAACTGTCTTTAAATATTAAAGAGCAGGTATATGGAAGAAATTTTAGATCACTTATATATCTCTCCAGGACAAAGAACTAGGAAACTACAGAGAGATTTTGATCAATTACATTAAGGGCCAACAAACAATAGCTCTATGTCCTGAGAAAGCTGAAGCATCTCACAGGGAAAAGAGTTCTCCACCAAAGGCTGCTGGGATATCCTCTTCACAAAGGTATCATACCAGAATTTGAACAATGGATAAGTGAGGGATTAAAAAAGATTCTAGACCCTAAGAGTTTGATCATCTGTGATATAACAAAAAGAGATATAAAAAATTAAGAAGGGTAGGGCAGCGCAGGTGGCTCAACGGTTTTGCGCCACCTCTGGCCCAGGGCCTGATCCTGGGGCCCCGGGATCGAGTCCCATGTCAGGCTCCCTGCATGGAGCCTGCTTCTCTCAAATAAATAAATAAATAAATAAATAAATAAATAAATAAATAAAATATTTTTTAAAAAAATGAGGAAGGGTAAAGTTTCTTTCTTTCTTTCATTCATTCATTCATTCATTCATTCATCTAATACCTGCTATTGCTAGGCACTGTCATTTGTACCACGGACACATGAGAGAAATTAAATAGGCAAAATTCTGACCTTTGTGAAGCTTGCATCCTAGATGGCTTAGAACAAAAAGTCTACTTAGTGCTAGTATGAGGCAAAGCCAATCATGTGTGTGTGTGTTTTTTTTTCATGTGTGTGTTTTTTAATTGGAAGTTATTATGGATATAGCCATTTGCATAAGCTACAATAACTGCTCTAGTGCCTTCTGCCTTTATAACTGTTGTGTTTTCTCCCTTCCTCTCTAATCTATTGCTTTGCTCATCACCATTGCAAAATAGCAATTTATAATTACTTGTTTGTACATCATAATTATTAATAAAATATATTTTGCTATTTACTAAAGTATTAGATATTAATGTGTTTTCTTGGATCTGAGTCTCTGCACACTAAAATTTTCTACTTTTAAAATTATAAAATATAGGTTCACTATTAAAATTTAAAATTATAGATAAGCATAAAGTTAAAAGATGTTTATATTGCTGATCTTTCAATAGAATGATCTATGTATATATACAAATACAGATTCAGACATATTTTTCCAAATCTGATGGCACGTCTGCAGCTTTGTATTTTATTACATTACTAAAATTATTAGAACACTAATCTTTTTTTTTTTTTTTAGAACACTAATCTTTTTGGAGTTGATTTAATCTCTTTGTTAGAATTTTAGCTCTCTATCATCAACTTTGTGAGCTATCTTTAGGTTTAAGAAGATATAACAAGCTATCATCATCAAATGACACTTAAAAAAACATGCTGTGTTGGGTATCAGGTACATAAAACATTAAATATAAAGAATTTCCATATTTAGATCAATTGATGAACATCAAGTCAGTGACAACAGAGAATGTTTTGTGGATAGAATGGCTGTCTTCTCTATATCAACAGGAAAAAAAACTCTAAAACTATATACTTAATGATTCCTTATTGATATAAACATACCTAGAACTCATTTATACTTTTGACCTCTGTCAATTGATGGGAGTTAAGACTTTCCAAACTTTAAATTTTCTGATAACTTAGCAAAATTTGAGAAAATATCACAAAATTGTTCAGAACAAAGAACTCAGCATAATGAAAACCTGTGTGGGCCCTTATTTAAAATATAAAATATTTTATGCTTAATAACATAAAATAACCCCAGTATAAAATGGTTACATTTGTAAGGAAGCCCCACAGTATCTACCTGAACATTGTAAACAGATACTCTAGAAACCTATACTTGTAATATTTTGGATACTGGTGAGTTGGGCCATAGTTTTTTGATCAAAAGATAAATAAATTCTTTTTTTTGAAGATTTTATTTATCTATTAGTGAGGGACACACAGAGTGTGTGTGTGTGTGTGTGAGAGAGAGAGAGAGAGAGAGAGAGAGGCAGAGACACAGGCAGAGGGAGAAGCAGGCTCCAGGCAGGGAGCCTGACATGGGACTCGATCCCAGGACTCCAGGATCATGCCCCAGGCCAAAGGCAGGTGCTAAACTGCTGAGCCACCCAGGGATCCCAGATAAATTCTTATATTGATTTTTTTTTATCAGTCCTTTCTACTCAGGCCCCTGAAAGAAACCACTAATATTCCTAAATCTATCATCTGCATTCCATAATTGCTTAATTCTATTTCTTTCAACTCAGGGAATCCTAACTTTTTCACATATGTGCCATAAAACACTAATTTTACATATTGTCATAAAACACTAATTCCTTGATCACTTTATCTACCCTGAAACTCTTGTAAGCCTTTCTACTATTTTAGGGTGCCTAGCAGAATTGGATATTTCATGAAGGGAAGCATTATGATTTTAAACAAAGATTGGAAAGTAATTTTTTTTCTTTTTTTTCTTGCAGGTAAATGTCATTCCAGATTTTTTTGGTCTTTTAGGTAAAAATATTCCACTAAACTACTGCCTTCAAAGAATAGGACTTAATGACTCTCAGTCTTGTTCTCGAATAAGCACAATTTAAATTAGTTTTCCCCAAATGCATTACTCTATAACTTTAAGCTTGATATTAGATATAATGATTTTTCAGTACATAAATACAAAGGCTGTGGCACTTATACAACCATGTAATTTTCTTAGCCTCTAGAATAGGACTGCGCAATAGAAGTAAGACCCAAGCCACAAATGTGAGCTACTTATATAATTTTTAGTTTTCTAGTAGCCAAATTAAAAAAGTTAAAATAAAACAGATGAAATTTGTTTTAGTATTTCATGTTTACCCAAAATATTATATTTGCAATATTTAATCAACATAGAAAATATTAATAGGATATCATATATTCTGTTTTTCATACCAAGTTTCCAAAATGTGCATATTTTACAATTACATCACAATGCAATTCCAGCCAGCCATGTGTAGCCAAGAACTACCTCCCTGGAAGGCACAGTTCTACAGCTGAGGTGTCAGGCCATGTGTTGGCAGAAAGTTTAGAGCTAGTACAGTCTACATTCTTATCTTACTATACTACTAAGACTCTCTGCTCCTTAAATTCTGAATATAAATTAATCTATCAAAATGTCACCATAATTACAGATTTACAACCACTTATTTTTTTTTTTACAACCACTTATATTAATTTTTGTTTTAAAATTATGGGGTGGGGTGGATGCCTGGGAGGCTCAGCAGTTTAGCACCTGCCTTTGGCCCAGGGCATGATCCTGGGGTCCTGAGATCGAGTCCCACATCGGGCTCCCTGCATGGAGCCTGCTTCTCCCTCTGCCTGTGTTTCTGCCATTCTCTCTCTCTGTGTTTCTCATGAATAAATAACTATAAAATCTTTTTAAAAAATTAAAAAATGAAAAATAAAATTATGGGGGAGAATACATTTGGTTTCCCACCAGTTATGTGCTCCAATGACCGTTACCACAAAATGAAGTAAATTCCTAATTCCTAATGTTTTTAATAACTTTAATTAAAACATGCCATTTTAAAGGTAACATACATGACTCTAAGATGGCCAGCGTGTTTGGTTTACTAATAACAGGAAGGCTCGTCCCCATTCATATGAAGCTGGAATAATATAATTCAAATGATTTAATACCTTTGAAAGAACAAAGTACAGAAATATTTACATAACATAACACCATAGGTGGACTATCCATCTTAACCTAATGCTAAGAATGACAAAGGGGAGATAATATATCTTATTTATTTTCCAATAATACAGCTGGGACATTCCATACAGCTAACTTCTTTAACCTGTCAGGAAGAGTAACCTATCTGTATTGAATTTCCCCCAGCACATATTGAATGAATAAATTGTGAGAATATGTTTGAGCACTTCTTTTAGAAACAACTATACTTCTTTATGTTAATTTTTAGTGAGAAACCACCAAATCCCATTTCAACCCCCCCAAAAAAGTAAATAATTAAAAAAAAAAATGAAGATGGGGTGGGGGATGGTGTGAACTTACTAGTATGTTATAAACATGATTTCCAAGCCTCCAGGATAAATTCACAGCTTTCCAGGAAATCACAGGAAAGTCAATGTAAAAAGTATTGTATTTTTTGTCAATAAATCCTATTTGTTTTTAAATATTTTATTAAATATAAATGTTGAACTTGATGGGATGAGCAGTGGGTGTTATACTATATGTTGGCAAATCAAACTTAAAAACAAATATAAAAAATAAAATAAGATAAAATAAAAAAAATCTAAATGTTGAGAGTACTATTTATATCAGACAGCTATGTTCAAAGAAAGTTTTCAAGGCAAACATAAAACAAGTTATCTTAGGAGTCACATTACAAGATCCAAAGATTAGAATTTGCTAGATTGAGGATGTGATGACTGATATCATAAAACAGACCGATCAGGGTAAAGTCCAAGAGATCAGCTAGGGCAAGGAGGACCAGACAGCTCTCAGATGTCTCCAGCTATGGGACATTGGGCAAGAGAGGTCAAGCACAGGTCTGATGATCATGGTTAGAAACTGAAATCAGGAGATCAGGAACCAAGGCAGGAATGAAGCACCAGAGTCAGGGTATTTCCTGTGCTGGACCAGAGCTGGGCTGCAGGATGCGGGCAGACCTGACACCATAGGCCCAAGGCAGCAAAAGGAACAAGAGAAAGGATGAAGGGCAAAGGAGATACCAAGACCGTCAACATTTAAAAAGAAATGTCAAAATAGAATTTAAAATGGAGACTTTTTAAATACAAAAATTTCTCTGAGAATCTTTTGTTTTTCCCTCTAGAAAAAAGTGAATTTAAGATGAAGAATCCTATTTCCCTTATGTTTCACATATTATTTGCCACTTCTTATCAACAATGTAACAATTATCTGAGGAAGAGCTTTCACTCTAGAATCCAGAAGAGTAGGCCAAACAAATTAAAACTAAAAACTCCTCATGATTAAAAAAAAAAAAAAAAAAAAAAGGCTCTGAAAATGCACAAACGATCTTGGTCAACAGGGATAAGGCACTCATTCAATCAGTATTGACTGGGGGCTTCCCAGGTGTAAGGGCCCCTATGGATTACTGTGGTCCAGTGTGATGGGTCAACAGCAAATTGAGTACAACAGAACTGTAACTTCAGCCTCTAGCCTAGTAACTCCAAGGTGGAGGCAAATGGGAGAGGTAACAGGGGAAGAGGAAATAAACAGGGAAATGAAGAGAGGAGGGGCAAGGGGGAAGAGGAACTAGCCCGCAGCAGATGCCTGGGGGTGGGGATTGGGGGGTGGACAAGACAAAAAAGGCAGAGAGAAGATGGAGGTGAGAACTGTACACGTACACGCAAGTATGCGAGGGGCAGGTGCAGGCCTGCCTGCTGCATCATGTCCCCGGAAGTATAAGACATCACTCTTTTCAGGGGTAGAGTTCACAACTACATGCATGTAAAATTCTTAGCCTGGAAACTTCTCTAACGTGGCAAACGATAATGCTGCAGACTCATAAATCATAAAAGTTCGTAAGAAAGTTAGTAAATCTTATTAAGTATGTTATGAGTAGACTATCTTCCTCAAACAAAACAAATGGGTGACATAAACAATAAGCTTGCTAATTGTAAGAGAAAACAGGCAGTGTAAAATATAGAAGAGCCAAGCACTTCTAGCAAACTTGATGGGTCAGAATGATGTCTAGTATCCAAAGAGGCAGCTCTTCAAATTCTCCGCAGATAAACATCCTACACAAGGGCAAGTGAGCACACATGATAACCCTGGCTGTAAGAATAATGATGATGAAGACGATTATATTTCTATCATTATATTCTTGCCTGAGCCCCATGCCAGGTACTTTTTACATCATTACCCACAAGAAGCCTGAAAACCTGGGTTTGGCATCCTCTTTGTGTACATAAGCAAACAGAAGGCACAGAGACTCCCTAATATGACCACGATTATACAGCAATAAAAGTGAGATATAAGGATTAAGTCCAAATGTGTCTGGTTTCAAAACTAGGTCTCTCCACCTACACTGGACTCTAACTTGGGATGGAAATTACAACAGCTCTGAGTGAAAGACAGGTAGTGATTCCACTTCCAAGTGAGGATTCAGTGAAGAGGCAAGTGCATTTGACTCTCTCAGAGGGTTAAAGAAATTAAAATAAAACAAAGCCAGAATCTACACTTAAAAAATCTGATGTCTATCTCTTCAAAACTCATTTATGAGCACAATATATCTCCTTGCTTCTTTTACAATGCTGATCTATGGTATTTTATTAAGTCCTACTAATAGCCAGTAGGTACCTAAAACCTACCAGGAAGCCTAAAAGGTACCAGTAAATTACAGTGAATCCCTCAGGCTTCAAACAAAACTGCTTTTGCTTAGGTTGGTACTGCAGGCAGTTACAAAATAAAGTCTCTGATGAATATGTTACCTCCTAGGACTTTCAAGCATGTGATACACAGGCTAGTGCATGAATTGACATGTGCATTTTGCATCTATAATTGTACAATCATATCAACAGAATAATTCCAGAATGCTAGCTTACCGAAGTTGCTATGCAATTGCCAGGCAGATCTAACTGTGCCTCTTCTTCTGTTGAACACTGTCTATAGCAACCCTGTTCACTGAGAATGACATTCAAAGTCCTTTGCTAGGGATCCAAAGCCCTTCACAATTTCTTTCTTCAACTTATTTCCTACTGTACCTTCCCTTGCTGTATCCACTCTCTTCTTCCTTCTCTTGGCCATGGCCTCCCTGAACATCCCAAACACCAGCCACAAGGAACTTGCCACATCCAGACTGTGCTTTATATTTTACCACCATAAAGATTTCTTTTTTTTTTTAAATAGTACATTTTCTCTGGAAGAATCTTGCCATCACTATTTTCTCTAACAGTGAAGAAGCTAACTTTTTTGAGTCTCTTTCCAAATTACACCCTTCTTATAAGCCCTCCTATGTTCTCCTCTGCTATCTGGTAACTCCAAGAACTTTTACTACACCCCACTGCAGCCTTGTCTCAGGTTTCTGAGGTTATACATTATCAGTTTTCTTTCACTAGAGTGCAGACTTCTAGGACACCCTGTGGGGTGAATACATTGTTTACTCACTGGTGGACCACACTACCTACCATGGTGTCTATATAAGGAGGACTGATGCAGACTTGGTCAATTTTATGAATGACTGCAGAGTTTACTCCAAGAAAATGGATTCAATGTTGATCTGTGACTGGGTATCGTCTTTCTGCCCCCAAATATCATCTTCCTGATTCCACCTGTGGATCAGGGTTCTCTAAAGAAAAAATTAAATTGTGTTGAAAATGATGGACAATAATGTTAAAGCTGTGATTTCTAATGTTGCTAGTGCCTGAAATTCTACCAAAAGCCAAACATTAAGGAAAACTTCAAGCCTGAAGAAGTTATGTATCTGCTCATTAAAACACAGGAAGACTTGGAAATAAGCCCTTCACAAACATCCTGGCCCAAAACTTGGAATAGTGAGGAGCATGCCCTTTGCACACCCCAGGAACACAGTGAGGGTTATGGGAGGTAAGAAGGGTAAGAATGAGCTTGTGACTGCTGAGTAACCAACTGTGAGACCACGAGGTAAGTATTTGCATGATCCGGTCATTACTGACCACAGAGGGAGAGGATGGCAACAGTGAAGAAGGAGACATTGTGCCAACAATCTCTGAAGGAGGATAAAAGTACTGGGGAAGTACTCTGTGCTGTGGCATCTCAAACTAACACAGCTGAAAAGCAGGACCCGAGTAGTGACTAAGACTATAGCACCACTGTGGAAGCCACCTGACAGCATGAGCCAGTCAGTGGGGGCCGACCAGGAGAAAATGTTTAAGGCTACCGCCCACCCCCCACCGCCCTCAAGGAAGGGCTTCCTTGACTCTAGCACATCACAATTACGAAAACACATATGATGATGCCAGAGTCACCAAGAAAAGATTAAGTTGTATCTAGTTACTCTAGGGTAAGATGGGTGGAATGATCCAGTACCTTTGAACTGATTTTTAGCCTACTGGAAATAAAATTTAAAGTTCGAACTTAAACGATTAAACAGTCAACTGTATTCAAAAATAATCAATGTTCTATTGATCGAGCCAGCTTCAGATTTATAATAGCAAATGAGTTACCAAATTATATTGAGACCACAAATTCCTGTCTATAGGTGCCCCATATATATCAGTTGCTATGTTGTTCTAATACCCAAGGAGAGCTAAACTTACATCTCTTCAAAATCTATAAATATGATTATCTAATTTTTCTGAAACTAGTACTAATACTAGTTAGTACTTTAAGGCTTCCCTTTTGACACCCTAACATTGTTAATAAAACACACACACAGAGACATTTTTTTTAACCTGTAATTTTTTGCACTGAGTAGAAAATCAAAGGGAGGCAGACTTTGAGAGTGTTTCATACTCAAATTAACTAGCATGATATTTGGCATCTCACTGGGATTCAAAAGAGGACATTATTTGCTGCTGTGCACCATTATTGTCAGCAATAGTTGTTTTTTTATAAAATGAAGAGAGCAGTTCCATTAACCTATTATTTCCTAAACCTCTTTAGCTCATAGCTTTGATTAATTAAAACAATTTTTTTTTTTTTTAATTGAGGAAGGGCACAATAGGCTAATGACCAGTACACTACTTTAAAAGTCAAGGAAATGTGAATTACTGACCAATTTTCTATTTTCTATCAAAAAACCAAATACATTCTTGTGTGCATGCCCTTTAAATGGGCCAATATAAGCTATTCCTGGTATTTCTAGAAGTAATATCTGGATTTTTTAAGCACACATAAAATCCTCAGACTAAAATGAAGAAAACATGCATTTTAGGCTGAAAAAATGTAAAAGGAGTAATCTGCAGTGATGCGGCACTTTATAATACCCTCTGCATAGTCTTTGCCCTTTTTCTTCTTTCTGTCCTTCCTTTTCATCATGTTTAAACTTCTATTTAAATAATCCTATGGCAATACTCTCTGTCCTGGACAGTTATGTTTACTCCAAAGGAGAAAAGTGGTGTGACAATCTTTCTTAAGACAATGAGGTGTTTTGTTTTTTTTTAAGATTTTATTTATTTATGAGAGAGAGAGAGAGAGAGAGAGAGAGAGAGAGAGAGGAGAGACACAGACAGAGGGAGAAGCAGGCTCCATGCAGGGAGCTCAGCGTGGGACTCGATCCTGGGTCTCCAGGATCAGGCCCTGGGCTGAAGGTGGTGCTAAACCACTGAGCCACCCGCGTTGCCCCAAGACAATGAGGTTAAATCCCAAAAGTTAAGTGCCTTAAAGATTCTTTTTGAGTATCTCCACATTTTATACAAGGCACTGTTTTTACTACAAAAATATTTAAGAGGTTGTGTGCACAGGCTTTCTGCTACTTTTTATGCTTTAATGAATTTTTACTTCATGTTCACCTGGTACTCAAAAAGTTACTTTTCTACAATACTCTGACCAATACATTTTTGCATAAATATTCCGTCTTTCATCCAAGGAAGTGGACTTGAAGAAAATCCAACTGAAAGCATAAAAGTACTGCATGGTTAGCCTGGAAACCTATTAGGACAAGTTATGTATATGTCAAAGCACATGACAGCACAACTTCATAAACCCCTGGGAAGCTGTGCCACAAAATGCCACAATAGCTGCCATGGTAATATTTATAACATGGAATCCAAAGTAACCATTTGTGGCATCTAGTGTTCATTGGTTATCTATAATTTTTAAAGTGCTTCATATTAAATACAACTAAAAAATATACGATTGGAGGATCCCTGGGTGGCTCAGTGGTTTAGGGCCTGCCTTCAGCCCAGGGTATGACCCTGGAGTCCCAGGTTCAAGTCCCACATCAGGCTCCCTGCATGGAGCCTGCTTCTCCCTCTGCCTGTGTCTCTGCCTGTCTCTCTCCCTCTATGTCTCTCATGAATAAATAAATAAAATATTAAAAAAAATAAAATAATGGGAATCCCTGGTGGCTCAGCGGTTTAGCACCGCCTTCAGCCCAGGGTGTAATCATGGTGACCCAGGATGGAGTCCCACGTCGGGCTCCCTGCTTGGAGTCTACTTATCCCTCTGCCTGTATCTCTGCCTCTCTCTCTGTGTCTGTCATGAATAAATAAATAAAATCTTTAAAAAATAAAATAAAATAAAATAAAATAAAATAAAATAAAATAATAAAATAAAATAAAATAAAATAAAATAAAATAAAATAAAATAGTATACGATTGGGAACACTAAGTAAAATGAATAAATAAAAGAAGCGAAGACAAGTATTTCATAGGGATAAAAATCTACTCCAAAATTCAACTCTAGGAGGAGATGGACTAGCTCCTAGAATAACAAAATCTCTGCATCTTCCTGGTGGATGGATACATAGAGATTGACTTGTCTAATCCACATTCTAATATATAAAGTTCTTATGCATCACTCCTGATATCAGATTAATGCAATTCCAGCTAAAGCACTTTGGGGAAGATTTAATTGCTGGATGGCTCCATTTGGTAGAGTTCAACCTTCAACTGATGCTTAAGATGTGAAGACATTAAGACTCAGTAATGAATAACTATAACTCATTATAATCACTCTACCCTCCACAAATATGCTCCTCAAGATGTAAAAAGGCACATCACCAGAAGACAAACACAGCGAGATCCCCTGTCTCAAAGATACTTCACCTGCCACATGCATTAAACTCAGTTTCATGATATATTAATCTGGGTCCTCTGAGAAGCACCCCAATATCTGATTAGATTTACAGGGAATTGATTGGGGGAAACACCTGTGTGGGAAAACACCAACAGGTTCTTTGGGGAGTTGGATTTGTTCCATATCCTGTGTATGGTAGAAGTTAACAGAGTCTACACAAGTATAAAAATTTACAGAATAGGGCACCAAAAAAGTGAATTTAACTGTATGTAAACTTTAGAAATTTATATATGTATGTATATATATGTGTATATATATATATATATATATATATATATATATATATATATATGTTTAGGGGCACCTAGGTGGCTTAGTTGGTTAAAGTGGCTCAGTCAGTTAAAGTGTCTGACTCTTGCTTTCGGCTCAGGTCATGATCTCAGGGTCATGGGACAGAGCTCGTCTAGTGCTCCTGTGCTCAGCAGACAGTCTGCTTGAAATGCTCTCTCCTCTGCACCTTCCCCTACTCGTGCACCCACAGATGCACACATGCTCTCTCTCTCTTAAATAAATAAATAACACATATATTAAAAAATTAGGAGAGAGTTATAAATATCTGGGAGTCATCTGACCATAATGCGGATGCAACCCTGTGAAGAAAAAGAAGGAAAGAAAGAAGAAAGGCAGGCAGGCAGGTAGGCAATCTTAGACTTCTACACGGTTCTAAGAATATTTGTCAAGGTCAATGGACAGCACATGAGCCAGAGTATCTGTCAGAAGTGTTCTGGATCTACCTGGAATGGGCCTGCCTTAGGATACCTACTGTGCCCAGACACTGGCTGGGAAGACCCCTGACGATGTTCAGTCTTTGTGTGCACACAGGTATTCTATTATCTCTTACCTAGGTATTTATTTATGGGAAGGCTACTGAATTTCTACAAATTATTTTTTTGTCCCGCATTCACACTGAATTCTCTTACTGTTTGTAACAGTTTCTGGCCTTTCCTAACCTCAAGTCATGCATCTAAACATAATGAAAATTCTACCTAATTATTTTGAATTTTTACACTGCTAGTTACTTTATATATATATATATATTTATATATATATATATATATATATATATATATATATATATATATATTAGCATTGGCTAGTATTTTCAAAACAATGTCAACATACTCTGATGATGGACAATCTGGTAAATGACTTTCAAGAGAACACCTGTACTTTTTCCACATTAAACTTTAAACATAATGGATAGTAGGTAGGAAAGTCTTGTTACATGAGGCTCAAATTCAGAAGACTTTAGGAACAAGGGAGCAAGAAGGAGCAAGAAGGATTTGATTATGGTCATGAGAAGCTAGAGAGTCACCTACCACATTTCCAATGATGAAAGGGCTGTGTTCAGAAAAGATGTATTCTCACACAGAGTCATTAGGGAGCAAGCTTTCAGTCAGAGCAGAGGGTGAAAGGGTCATTTATTTATTTTACTCCTCAAATTATTAAAGATCAAAAAGTTTGATGCCATAGTATACTGAGAAAGGTGTAGGGAAACAATCTATAGATTGCTGAGGGATGGCATGACTGCCAAGGAGGATATGGCTATCCCCAACAAAATCACAAAGGGGAGCGGGTGCCTGGGTGGCTCAGTAGGCTAACTGTCTGACTTTCATTTAAGTCATGATCTCAGGGTCCTGGGAGCCCAATGTGGAGTCTGTTTCTCCCTCTCCCTCTGTCTCCTCCACCTGCTCATGCTTTCTGCTCCCCCTCAAATAAATAAATCATTAAAGAAAAATCACAAAGGTATATAGTCTTGACCCAGTAATTCTGATTCTAGGTATTAACACTACAGAAACATATATGAAAGATGAAGTATACACAGGGCTTTTAATTATAACATCATTTATAAAAGTGAAAAAATGGAAAAATTCACATAAATGTCAACAATAGGGAATTATTTAAATTAATTAGTTTATGTTCCATCCATGTAATGGAATACTATACAACCCTGAAAATAGGATTTTCATATGCACTGATATGGGGATACCTCCATTGATTAAAACACTGATTAGATATGCTATTTTTTGTATTAAAGAGAGAAGTAAAGTGTATGTCTACATATATATTTTTTGTGGCATATGCATAAAATATAACTGAAAAATACACCAAAAACTGTGATGATAATGGATGCCTCTTCATAGAGGAGCCGTCTGAGTAAAAGGAGGAAGCAGGAAATATTTCACTGTATATATTTCTGCAAATCTGGAATTTTGAATAATGTAGATATATTAGCTATTTTTAAAAATAAGACTAAAATTTAATGGAACTGAAAAAGATCACTGTCTATGTTAGATGAAGAATATGGCTTATTGAAGGGTGAGGGTAAACAGAGACAGATCTCTTGTGGGATACTGGCAGGTGAAATAGGATGGTATTAGTGGGGATGACATACCCAGAGTATGTGCTGAAAATACAGCTGACAGAACTTGGCAGAAACTAAATAAAAGCATGGTGGAGGGGCAAGGGACCCACAAATGACATCTGCACCTCTGGCTTGAATCTCTGTAAACAATGTCCACACTGGTTGAGATGAGTATCACTAGGCGACAAGTAGGCTAACAGGTAAGGAGACATACAAAAGAATTCTGACTTGGCCCCCACTGAAGCAGGTCTAACAGGACATCAAAGCTTATGAAAGGGTCTATTCACATCTACTTTTAATTTGTGGTTCCTCAACTGTGAGTGACACTGAGCATTCTTCTTAAGCTTTCTGATCATTTAGTTTATGTTACTGTGACTGTTTGCAGTCTTTTCATCTGCTTATTGGGCATATTTTTCTTATTAATTTGTAAGAGCTGGGATGCCTGGGTGATTCAACGGTTGAGCATCTGCCTTTGGCTCAGGTCATGATCCCAGGGTCCTGAGATCAAGTCCTGCATCGGATTGCATGGAGCCTGCTTCTTCCTCTGCCTGTGTTTCTGCCTCTCTCTCTCTCTCTCTCTCTCTCTCTCTCTCTGTCTCTCATGAATAAATAGATAAAATCTTTAAAAAATTTTGTAAGTTGTTTATATAGTAAAGGAAATTAGCCCCTTTATCATATACATTCAAAGGGTTTTTTTTTAACGTTTTAAACTTTTTTTTTTAATGTATCAATTTCACATTATTTTTCTTAGAGGAATTTTTAATTTGTATGTAGTTATATTTATCAGCTTTCCTATCTTCTGGTATATATTCCTTTTCACAATTAGGGAAAACAACTTACTTAAAAACCAATTTTGTTACTAATTATTAATATTAATGTAAATTCTACAACAGAGAAAATATGTCTTCAGAGGGTTTAAAAACTTAGGAAGGTTTTAAAGCATAAATTTTTCATTTTTATGCTAACCCACTGAAATATCTTTTATAAAGTTATAGATAGCATTGCTTTATTCCTCAAGAAAAATTGTATAGTTAGGAACATTCTCCAACTCAAAGCCCATAATGAACTCAGTATGCCTTAGAGGAATGCTAGGTATTATTTTTTGTTACAGCATTAAAACTCAACTAGAGATAATAACTGTTTGCTCCGCATATTTTTAAAACATGTTGGCACAGTGACTTTCTTCAATTATTTTTTAAAACATCAGAGTACTATGAGAGACACTGCTATTTTTTAAATGCTACTCAGTACAACTAATGATTTTATGAAATAGGCAATTATTTCCTTTGAGGTCAAAAGTAGATTTAATGTTAGAGTAAAAAACCAAAATACATGTGATTGGCTTTTCTCAAAATAGTAAATTAGCACTTGACTCCCACCTGCACATTGATATTTGTCTTTGTCTCTGGAACTAGTAATTAATCTTTTTCAGCAGCAGGGTACAGGGATGCCACTCGTTGTTTAACTCACCAAGGAAACAGCTGCTTTGTATTGACATCCATTGCACTTGTCTTTAAACCCAACAACTGTTCACATTAATTTGGGTTGACTACCTGTTGAAGCAACCTGTTCAACTTCAGTTGTGTACTGGATGTGAGCAGTCACAAGATGACTGGTATCTGAGGAAGCCACAGCCATGGACTGACAAAGACAGACTCTCATATGCTAGCTCTACAGGCTTGCTGAAGAATCCAAAAAGAACTACAGGCTTGCAAGAAGAACCATAATCTTCTATTGCACCTGCAAAGTATGTCTTACTTCAAAAGGTTTTCAGTATCTATTAAGGTGAATTGACACAAATCTATAACAGTTTAATATCTGACATTAAAGACAGCTTTATTTCAGTCCTTTTGTTTTTCCTAATTTATGAATGAATTGCTTTTTATTTTTGTAAGTGCATAAATTTTAAAATGGGAGTACTTCCCCTCCCTACTAACACTTTCCTAATTCCACTATCCAGAAGGTAGTGCTATTAATATTTTGGTGTACATTTACCCAGACCCTTTTAATGTGGCATTATTATGCATACATACCATATGTGTGTATATTTATGTAATGTACATATGTATATACACAAACACGTTCAATCTATACCTTTTGTTTAAACAAAAATGGCATCATACTAAAAGTTCTACAATCTTATGTTGTAGTCAGTAACACATCCTCTGGCCTTGGCTGGTCTGGCTCTTGACCACTTAACATTAAAGTGGCTACAGTTCTGCTCCATTCTTTCTTTTGGTGTCATGGTGTATCACACTACACACGCATCATAATTTATGTAAACGTTCTTCCTTTACGGGGTATTCCAACTGCCTATAGGGTTCGATGATAAAAAATAATTCTATAATAAAGGTAGACCATTGTATTCTTCATCACATATTTGTGTGGGACACAATATTAGAAGTGGAAGTTCTGGGTCAGAAGATATGTGCATTTCAGTTTTTGATAGGAATTATCATAATGCCTTTCCAAATGGTTGCTGTACTGTACACATCCACCAAGATGAAAAAATATTTTAAGAGACTACATATTCAAAAGTTATTTTAAAAACCCAGTTACTTATACCACACTCTATGCAGCATGTCACAGGGTAAGTATGTTAGCACTATGTAAATGGAAATGGAAACGGAAAACTGCATTTCAAGGAGAACCATACAATGAATGACCTACTACAAACATTTAGAAAATGTGATCAACTTAGAGCGATGGGAAGGGGAAGAAATGTTTACAGCCAATGAATGCCACAAATTGTGGGTATGCCACCACTCAGCCTTTAGTAATTATGACAACCACTCAGTTTTTAAAAACCTAATAAAATATAAATGCTAATCCCTTGACCCCCAGCATATAAAGCTTTATTCCACCAGGTCAGCACTGTTTTGCTAAGGTACACTTCCCTGTGAATGGTTATTAGTTATCTTTGCCTGACGGCCTTTGTTTACACTGCCATGCTCTCATAAGGCTGATAAGACTTATTGTAAAAAGAAAAAAGAAAGTGGTGTTTCCATTTGTTCTTGCAGAAAGGGTAAGTGTTTTCAGTGCTTTTCTTTTCTTTTCTTTTCTTTTTTAAAAAAAGAGGGCCACTTGGGTGGCTCAGTGGTTGAGCATCTGCCTTTGGCTCAGGTGGTAATCCCAGGTCCTGGGATTGAGTCCTGCATCGGGCTCCCTACAGGAAGTCTCCTTCTCCCTTTGCCTATGCCTCTGCCTCTCTGTGTCTCTCATGAATAAATAAAATCTTAAAAAAAAAAAAAAAAGAACAAAGAAGGGAGATTGGGCACATAGCAGAGTCCCCACAGGCAGCAGGGCACACCCCAGCACAACTGTCTACTTGGTACTCTGTCACTGCTTCTCATGCTGCTTCCACACTTTCTCACTAATTCCTTTTCTTTATCAGGGAAATGAGCACACATTTGTGTGAAATGAAAAAACAAACAAAAATAACTAAATGAATTTACACAAAAATTTTCACTGACTTAAAATTCTTAGGATCCATGGTTCCCAGATTTTGGAATTTCATGAAGCAGAAAATGAAAAGGAAAGTGGTGAGTTCAACACAGGATCATGACATATTCTTTCAAGCATAAACATTAAAAACAAAAACAAAATCTCAGCCAAGCAACCCAGATTCTATCAGCAAAACTGATTTATAAAATAATAGCTTTTTAACACTTAATAGTTTTACCTAGGTAACCTCTCAGGACATAAGTACAGACATTACCCATCCATTTCCTTTTCTCATTTTAAGGCAGAGGGTAAATACTCGGTGACACGGTTTGGAATCAGCACTCTTCAGTAGCTCATATAACCAAACAAATCCCAGATTTCCAAAGTTTAAGTATTTCAAAACTCACAATATCTCTGATGAACATACATGCAAAATATTAAACAAAATCCAATAATATGTTAAAAATATCTTTCATCATAATCAAGTGGGATTTATGGGATTTATTCCTGGGATGCAAGTGGTTTAATAGTTATGGTTCAATAGTCACAAATCAATCAACATAATACATTACATCAACAAGAGAAAGGATAAAAACCACATGATCATTTTAATAGGTTCAAAAAAAAAAGCATTTGACAAAGTACAACACCCACTCATTCATGATATAAACCCTTCACAAAGAAGATTTAGAGGGAACATACCTCAACATAATAAAGGCCATTTATGAAAAACTCATAGCTAATATCATCTTCAATGAGGAAAAACTGAGAGCTTTTACACTAAGTTCAGAAACAAGATAAGGTTGTCCATTCTCACCCCTTTTATTCAACATAGTACTGGAAATCCTAGCCATTGCAATAAAAAAACACAAAGAAATAAAAAGCATCCAAATCAGTAAAGAAGTAGTAAAACTTTCACTATTTGCAGATGATATGATACTCTATATAGAAAACCTGAAATACTATATAAAAAAAAACACAAAAAAACTATTAGAACTGATAAATTAATTTAATAACTTAAAAGTCACAGGATATAAAATCAACGTATAGAAATCCATTTCACTTACATACACTAATAATAAAGTAGCAGAAAGAGAAATTAGCAGACAGTCCCATTTACAACTGCAGTAGAAATAATAAGATATCTAGGAATAATCTTAACTAAGGAGATAAAAGACCTATACTCTGAAAACTATAAAATATTGATGAAAGAAATTGAAGACAATACAAAGCAATGGAAAGACCTTCAATGCTCAGGATTAGAGAAACAAATACTGTTAAAATGTCCATACTACCCAAAACAATCTACAGATTTAATGTAATCCTTATCAAAATACCAACAGCATTTTTTCATGGAACTAGAACAGCCTTAGAACTTGTGTGGAACTACAAAAGACCCTGAATAGCCAAAACAATCCTGAAAAAGAAGAATAAAACTGGGGGTATAACATCCCAGTTATCAAGATACACTACAAAGCTAAGGTAATCAAAACAGCACTGGCACAAAAATAGATACATAGATCAATAGAATAAAGAGCCTAGAAATAAACTTACAATTGTATGGTCAACTAATCTTCAACAAAGGAGGCAAGGACAGGCAATGAGGAAAAGACTCTTCAACAAATTATTGGGAAAACCGGACAGCTACATGCAGAAGAATGAAACTGGATCATTTTTCTTATAACATACATAAAAATAATCTCAAAATGGCATAAGGACCCACAGGTGAGACCTGAAACCATAAAAGTCCTAGAAGAGACCACAGGCACTAGAAATCTCTCGGACGCTGGCCATATGAACATTTTTCTAATTATGTCTCCAAAGGCAAGGGAAGTAAAAGCAAAAATAGCCTATTGGGACTATATCAAAATAAAAAGCTTCTGTATAGCAAAGGAAATAATCAACAAAACTAAAAGGCAACCTACTGAATGGGAAAAGATATTTGCAAATGACATAGCTGATTAACGGTGAGTATCTAAAATACAGAATATAGAAAAAAATGTATGCAACATCTAAAATCAAATAATCCAATTTAAAAATGGGAAGAGGACATGAACAGACATTTCTCCAAAGAAGAAATAATAGATGGCCAATGGACACATGAAAAGAAGCTCAACATCACTCATCATCAGGGAAATGCAAATAAAAATCACTATATTGTACACCTAAAACTGATATAACACTGCATGTTAGTTATACTAGAATGAATGAATGAATAAATAAATAAATAAATAAAATAGAAATATCAGAGATAAATGTGGAGATCCCCATTGGTTTTAATAATTGCTGCTTATATAATGAAGAATCCCTGTTAATTTTAGCTAAATATTTCTTATGTGCCTTTATTCTTTGTGTTTTTTTAAAGGTCTTATTTATTTGCGGGAGTGGGGGGGAGGGCAGAGAGAGAGAATCTTCAAGCAGACTCTCTGCTGTGCAGGGAGCCTGATGTAGGGTTGGATTCCATGACCCTGAGATCATTACCTGAGCTGAAATTAAGAGTAGGTGCTTAACTGACTGAGTCATTCAGAGGCCCCATCACTGTCTTATTAAAACCAATGAGAATCTCCAGGTATGTATGCTTTGCATCAAATTCAAGAAACACCCCTGTGCCCTATTTGGAATTTCCATCCTTACCCACATTTGTCCCAGGGAAATGAAATTACTGAAAAGCAAGTGCCAACAGTATGGGTGGATGGGCTCCCTGAACCATTCTTCCCTGGAGAGCTTGCTTACAACCACTAAGTATGGGCCATCTTCCACTCCAGTCCACATGCTAGTAAATCATCAGAGCTCAGGCTATTTTTATTACTCCTTTCCTCCTTTTTACAAGTATTTACTCACAAACGATCCAGTGTAATATTCAAAAGCATGAGCTGTGGACCTAGACAGCCACCATGAATGCTAGTCCTGCCATTTATTACATCTGTCACCCTGAACAGGTGACTACCTCTCTAAGCCTCGTCTTCCTCCTCTAGAAGCAGGAACAATAACACCTGGCGTGTAAGGTTGTTATGAGCTCCCATAACATCCTAGGTATTGTGAATTACTGAGCAATGAAAAAGGCCTGCTCTGACGATGCTGACATTCTAATAGAAGAGACAGGTATTAAATAATCATGCAAACTGAAAAGTGATATATGATAATAAGAGGTAGGTGAAGGGCCTATTGAAGTCTGTGGTGTTTTACCAACCTACAGGGGTGTGTTCATGACTCAACCCTCTCTGAGATCTGAAGCAGTAGGAGCTAAGAAAAAAGGCAAAGAAGGAAAGGAAAAGAGTTCCAGGGAGAAAAGAAACACCCTTTCTCTTTTTTTTTTTTTTTCTTCCCTGTATTATAAATGTCAACTATTCTAAACAAGGCAATATCTTCAAAAACAGCCTAGGAATCTATGCATTGGTATAAGCCTTAAACAAAGTTAGAATTTACTCCAATGCACATAAATCCCATTAATCTCCATGAAACAATCAATGATAGCGTTATATTCTAGATTCCTCCTGCTGGCATTCCTCCAAAGCCACAGAAGAAGAGCTGAAACAGCACTCATTCAGCTCGTCTCATAGAAGAATACTTATTTTCTAAAGTGCACCAAGTAAGACATTAGAAAGGCATTCAGTACAGAATATTAAAACTCAATATTTTTCAGCTGCTGCATTGAGGAAAGATAGACAATTTATCCTATAAAAAAAACTGTGAGTTTGGACTAGATCAGTTTTTAATCCATGGCTGATGAATCAATATTTGCTTTGAGTCCATATTTTTAGGCAAAGCCATATTTTGTCCTACAGAATGGCCTAACTCATGAAATAAACATGTCAAGCCCCAAATTTCAAAGGACCCGTAAGTATGTCTGGAGCAGCGATCTTGGAATTACTTCCCCAGCCTCTGTCAGTCCCTATTTGCAGGAAAACGATTTCCAATTTGCCTTGTGCTGTGGACCCTTGTGGCAGCTCAGGTGTCATAGCTCATGTTGCATGTGCCCACTGCACCACTCCAAATGCCACAAGCTGGCTGCCTCCACTTCCTGACAGGCAACTGTCTCTCTGCCTTCAGTAACTCTTCTCCATATTTGAGAGCCATGGCCTGTCCTCAGGCACCGCCTTTAAGACCTTGGAGCAAATTTCCAAGTTTATAATTGAAATAAACAATAAAAGCAATAAAATACTGCCATGAAAACAGATGCAAATAATTTTATACACCTAAACAGTTCCATATCATTCCTGTATAAATGGAGATGACTATCTTTGTCACCATGACAGTACTCACCAGGCTCCCTGCAGAATGCTGGTACCTATATTTGTCCCAGGGGGGTAATAATACTGTATAGTATATCTTACATGTGGGGAAAAAAAGAGAGAGTGAGAAAGAGAAAGAGAAAGAGAGAGAAAGAGAGGAAGAAATAATGTTGATTTCATAGAAACAGAGTAGAGGTGATAGCCAGGGGCCAGGACCAGGGGAAAAATAGGGAGATTGTAGAGATATAGGTCAAAAGGTTAAAACTTTCAATTGTAACTAGTTCTGAGGACCTAATGTACAGCATGGTGACCATGGTTAATTACACAGTATTGTATACTTGAAAGTTGCTAATAGTAGATATTAAATGTTCTCACCACCCCCACACACAGAGTAAACACATGAGGTGTGGATGTGTTAATGATTCTGATCTTGGTAATCACACCACAACGCACATGTATATTGTATCAGCATAGTGTTCACTTTATTTTTTTAAAGATTTACTTTTTTGGGGGAGGGGGGATCCGAGGGAGAGGGAGGGAGAAAATCTCAAGGAGACTTCCAGATAAGTGTGGAGCCCGATGCAGGGCTCCATCCTATGACCCTGAGATCATGCCCTTGGCCAAAACCAAGAGTCAGACACTTAACTGACTGAGCAACCCAAGCGCCCCAGCATTGTGTACACTTAAAACACACAGTTGTCAGTTTTTCCTCAATAAAGACTTTTTTTTTAAATACAAGAAAAGAGGAAGTGGAAAGGATAAGAAATAGTGCATGCAGAGCCTCTACACCTTAGTACTTTCTAGATGATTCCTTGTGATGAGCAAGAAATTAATGTGCTTTTGTTTTAAAGTGTACCACTTTATGACATATTAAGCAAAATGTATTACTCCCAAACTACCAGGAAAAGAAAGGAAAGCAACTAACGTTAAGCTTCATAGAGAAAACAGACATCTCACTAGGTGTTGTAGCTTTGTTTTGATATCTGAGAGATCATAAATATAGTCATCTATATTTTTCCTAGTCGGTGCAATAAAAAATGCTACTGACTAATAACTCAGAGCACCAAGATGGCAGCCATGAATTCCAGAACCCAGGCCTTTGTATTTCACATTTTTCTGTAACCCCTGAAAATCTCCAGAGATATTCCACTCTTTTTTCTTTAACAAAACAATGCTAACTTAATCATTCTCTGATGTTTCTAATGAGATTCTAAAATGACAAATGAAAGGAAAAAAAGGAAAGTAGTCTACAATCACTGGGAAAAAAATGAAGCAATGATCCTATTTTGTGAAAGTCAACTTTCACTTATCCGTTTTGTCCCTCCCTACCAACCTCAAGTGCAAGAGCACAGGATTCAATGAAAGCCTTCAGAGTTCTATTCAAGCCCTAAAATTGCCCTCACATTTAAAAGGTCCCAAAGAACGACACCTGGGGCCACTTTAATGAAGACTATAAACAACAAATTGCTTGGCATAAGAAGCATTTCATGCACACACTAAGGAAAACCTGATGCCCAAGAGTTTTGTGCCATGATGTCAGCCTACGGCCTTGGCCACCTCACTCTGGCCATGGGTACAGCAGCCAGTCCCACAGCTGCCACCCCAGAGCATCACTCACCATGGCTTCCTTCCTCTCCATGGACCCTTATATGCTTCCAGTTCCTGTGATGTTCATGGGGACCCACTCGGCCATGTGGCACACACACAAGCCTAAGACGGGCAGGCAGTGTCCCCGACTGGGAGAATGGGAACCTGTGTCTCAGGGAGACACATCTCAGGTACACTTGGTCCACTCATGACCAGCCTCACAGTAGGTTAGGGTCAGGATGGAGGGGTGAACTGACTTGCCCCCCTTCCCCAAGTCACTCTCCCAGCAGCTGCTCCTGTCCTGGGAGTATCTGCCAAGGTAAAACATCTGCAAGGAAGCCTTGGCTCTGCTTTTTGGGCAGAATCCAGCCTAAGAAAAAAACATTAAAACAAAAAGGGATGTAGAAGATAAATCCTGCAAGACCTCATCTGTTCAGATAGAGGGCATGCTTTGAATCTAATCATTTACCCTACACTTTCTACCCTTTCAGGTGATTCTTGCCACTATATCCCCAAAGGCTCATCTTTTATCATTTCAGCCACTTCAGCTTCTGGTCTTTGTTAGTTCAGGCAGTTATAAGAGGTTCCGGAAGCACAGATGAGAACAGGAGAATGACAGACAGCAGACAGGGGCCACGGGGTAGAGTTCTGAAGGCCTGAGGCAGGGGGATAGTGGGAGAAGCAGCACCGTCATTCCCTCTGTAAGACATGGCAGCAAAAGTCATGCTTTGAAATCTAGATGATCCGGAGACAGATCTTGGGTGGCAAGGCATTTATTCCGTGGCTTTTGGCAAATAGCTGACCACCCCATAGGCTTTTATCCAGAGCGGTTTCTCCATACCAGTTTGTTTCTCAGAACGTAAGTTGTGACAACTCAATACTTTTGTTCAGAAGTGTTCTAGTAACTAACATGTTATCAAGTGGACAAGCAGCCAAACAGTCCAGTCCCTGGATCCTTCCTCCTTGGCTCATCCAAGAAGCAGAGAAGAGCTCAGGCAGCATGAGGTTTCCAAAGGTCACTGCAGGCCTAGCTCAGGAGTGGAGCCTCCAGAAACCCAACTTGGAACATGCTGAGCCCCACCTCTCTCTTCTCTCCAGTGTCCCTTCTCTGGGCTGAGGATCTTTATTGGAAGGGAGAGATGTTCTCTGCAGACATCACACATACTTTGGAAGTCAGGAAGCAAAACATGTTGCCACCAAATACAATTACTTTGAATTTTCTTGTCCTCCACCCATACCCCTGGGAAGGGAACGGGGTTACCAGGAGAAATGAATTGTCCTCTTCCAAGTTTTGTTGTTTTTATGCGTCCTATCACTGACCCCTCTTGCTCAGCCAGCTGTGTCAGGTGCTATCAATGATATGCTTCTCTCCAGCCAGCTGCTACTTGGAACCACCAACGCTTTCTGTAGAGAGAGAGGGGCAATTTGCAATGGAAAGCAGAGGATGTGTGAAGAGGGAGGGTCAAAGATGACGGTCTTTCCCGACAACTGAAAGTTGAAGAAAGTAAAACATCTGCCAGATTTGTAGGGAGAAAAGAATACAGTAAACTTGGAGAAAACTTTTCAGATGGACTTGGTTATAAGAAGAAAGAAAATCAGGCGAGGATGTGCCAAGGGCATTTAGAAATGACATGAATAGTACTTAATTCCACAAATAAGTATCAGGTGACTATAAGGAACTCAGAGAAGAGGTCCGTATTTTAGATATGAAAAGGTTTATCTCTTGGGTCGAAGAAACTGCATATATCAAAGAGAAGTAAGAATAATCAGCTTACAACTAAGAAGACAGACTCTAAGGAATATTATGAGATAAACAGGGAATACTGAAAGTCATTTTGAATTTGAAATGTGAGCTAGTGATAAGTAAATAATGAGAGAATTACCTCAGTTCACCTTCTGATTTAAGAGTCCACACATGAGGCCCCCTTTCCTTCAGTAATCAAACTGTGGTATCACACCATGTCCAGAGTACCCACTGACTACACCACGCCACCTAAGCCAGGGAGCAGCATGAAAAATGAGGAAGGAGGGCGTCTTGACTTCTCCCCAGCTTGTCTCACTCAAGGTCTCTGGGAAAATCACTTCACCTCTTGCCTCTATCTGGACCGTATAAGAGAATACCACAAAGCAAGAGTACTTGTATTTCTCAGTTCTGGCAGCTGGAAGACCACAATCGAGGCACCAGGAAATTTGGTATCTGGTGAGCCCCTGCTCCCTGGATAATAGCTGGCCTTCATCTGGCTGTGCCCTCCTGAGGCAGAAGGGATGAAGGAGCTCTCTGGGGTCTCTTCTGTAAAGTATGAAGAGCTCTGCTCTCATGACCTAATCACTTCCCAAAATGATTTTCCTCCTTCCACTTCTGAATACCATCCCATGGTGGTTAAGATTATAAATTGTGGGGGAGACACAAACATCCAGTCTATAGTATGTCTTCGATGTTGACTAGACTTTCACACTTGTGATGAGGGAGAAGATGCCACAAAGTCTGTGGTCACTTTCACTCTGAAATGTGGCCAATGAAATGGATGATGAACTGCCCACATTTAAAGACTTCCCATTAAACTCTTCTTAGTTTTGGAGATTGTATACAAATGGCGGGTTGTAGAACACCAAGCCAGAATTCCATTCCCCAATGTCTCCAGTTGCGGTAGGTCACTGATTGGTTTTTAGGTGGGAGGGAAGCAGTAGCCACATCGTTGCTCATCCACCAGCTCCTGGCATTGGCATGAGGCATCAGGTAGTCTGCAACTGCTCCACCTTCCCCTGGTCCTTCTTTAGCATCTCTGACTCCTGAGCCAGGTATGTTTACTCAGCTCTTCAAAGGAGGGGGCTTCTGCAGGACCCTTGACAACATCAAGATCATAAGAATGATAAGGGTTCCAGTATCATGTTTGTGCTTTCCAGCTCATCCTTGCTCTCTCCCAGGTTATTTGCATCTCCTTCCCCAGCACTTGCCCAGTGAACTCAGAGTTGCAGCATGGCATATAAAGACAATGGCCTTACAGAGACTGTCCAGCTCCCTAAGGTCACATCCCTGTAACAGATCAGTGTGAGTGTGTATCTCCAAACACACACGGATCAGAGTCTCAGATCTACCATTTATTAGCTATATGACCTTGGGCAAGTGACTTAACCTTTCCTAAACTTCTTAAATAGAGCTTATAATTGTGGCCACATCATAGAATCACAGTGAGATAGTGAATGTGAAGTTGGCACAAAATGCCCAATAAATATTTTATTATCAATTAATTTAAAATCCCAATTATACTGCAGAGGAAATCCTTTCATGATTTGATTGCTATAGATTAAGAGAAGTATGCAACATGCTCCTGCCCTATAAGAGACTGAGCTAATAGGGCTTTGGCTCTACTGAAAAACCCAAGAGCACAGCATCCTGTTTTTATGAGAGAACAGAACAGAGTAGCTAACATAGGTAAGCACTGACTTGTACTTCCAAAGAAATGATGGCAAAACCAGAAAGAATTGATTACATTAAGATATCTGAATAGCATTTAATGAAGATAAATTTTAAAGGAGGAGTCTGATATCTATATTAAAAGATAGTTAATTGTAAGATATCATACAATGGGGCTGTTCTGGTGAATGGAATACTCTGGTTGAAAGTCTAAGGAAATGATCTTTCCTTTTTCAGCTCTTAATAATGATAAAAAAAACACAATTCGAAGAACTATTTGAGATGGACTTAAATATAAAAACTGTACTTCTTACTTATCTACATCATTTATACCCTATCTTGTTCCAGGAAGATCCAAGTATATGAAAATTTTTTCTTCAGTGAATTAGGATTTAAGCCCACCAAAGAATCTCAGTATTTTTGATATGTAAGGCAGCTTTCCATCTTTATTTCACTTTCTCACATTTAAAAATGACGCTGAACAGCTGTCTTCCCATGGTTACACAATGAGCCAGTAAAGCATGGGGCGGGGGTAGAGAGCTGTACGTAGGGGCCAGGGAACCAGTCTTCACTATACTATGACTTCCAAACTGAAGCTCACATCCCTGACTGACCTCAGCTTGTTTCTTAATGCCAACCACCTTCAGACATACACATTTCAATCAAATATCAGAGCCACATACCTTTCCCAAAGTCTCTGCCAAAGTCACTTTTCTCACAGCCAAGTTTAAAACACTAGTGCCAAGATTTCTTCTCTCCTTTATAACCTATATTTACAGTTACTCACCAATTCCAGCAGGTCCTAAGAACTATGTCCACTATGCGGCTGCCCTCCTGAGGTTCTCACTGTCCCTCTCCTGGATACCTGCTCTGCCCTTAGGTGGTCCCATTATTCCTGCCCTTCCTTCCACACATTCACATACTGCTAACTCCCACCCCAATTTCCTCCTCCGTAACTATGATGCTGCCATCTTTTTACAGAAACTTTTAATTCCTATACTAGGAACTATACTATATCCTAGTTCTTGGATATAATATAAACACTACCAATTGAGACAAAATATTTCAACTAAAACCACTTTTGGGTCCTAAAGCAACCACCCGGTTTGGATGGCTGCCATGGCTGGAAGACATCATAAATAGAATGCTTAACTGTTCAAATTTAGACAGATGTTAGATTGAATTTTGGCTGTGCCATTGAATAACTATGTGACCTCACTCAACTTTATTTTCCTGATATGACAAACTAGGTTAATTTAGTGCCTCATAAAGTTATTACAATTAAATGACATAATTCATGTGAAATGCTTAGCAGGAGAAATGCTGAGTAAATGGCAGCTGCTATGAAAATCAATAACAGCTCCTTTGGGCTACATCTTCCCTGCCCTCTCACATGGAGCTGAGGATGGCTCCCATGGAGGGAAGGTCAGCACTTTCGCGTCAGTGATGCTACAGGCCCAGGGAACTGCATCAACACACTTCCAAATCTGGACATAACCTGAATATGCATTTCAAACCTACCTCTCATATCAATTTATTTTCTCTGGAAAAAAAATGCAAGAGACACATCCTGTTTAATTAGGGGTACTACTTACTTAGACTAGAGTTAATCAGGTTCTTAATTCCTATGATCTTTCCAAAGGATTAATAATAATAAACATGAAATAGGTATAAATTAAGGAGTTTTCTTAAAACACCCTTAATTGGTTCAAATTCTCTTAATGTGGGTGAAGGCCCCTTAAAAAAATTTAGGTCTCAACAGTATAGATTAAAATGATAAATTGTAGAGAATTCTGCTGGTGGAAAAGTAAATTTATACTTGCTTGCATGAGTAACTTCTACATTCTTTGTAATGGATTTTACATAATAGGAGCATGTATTTTGTGACAATAATAGGCCCACTCAAGCAGCTGGATATATAGCTAACTCTTTATCACTGTCAGGGTTGAAATAAAACTTGGTTTACTTATTACGTGGAAAAAAGTCCTGCCTTTCCAAAATACCAAATACATAAACTTAGATTCATTTAGAATAGTTTACTTCTCCAGTAGACAATAGATGTCTCATATACAATAAATCTCTGCAGACACGCCGACACACATACACACACACAGAAAAGAATCAGGCACACAAAGGTTCAAATGCTAGCTTGGCTCAATGATCTGGTATATTACTTTCACTTCAGCCTCAGGTTTTCTTTTCAAAATAGAAATAATATCTATCTGATAAGATCATCATGAAGATTAAATTAAATATTATATCTAAAAGTGACTCAGGGCGCCTGGGTGGCTCAGTCTGTTAAGGGTTCAACTCTTGTTCTCAGCTAAGTCTTGACATTAGGATTGTGAGTTCAAGCCCCATGTTGGGCTCCATGCTGGGCATGGAGCCTACTTAAAAAATAAATAAGTAAGTAAATGAATGAATGAATGAATAAATAAACAAAGTGCCCCATATGTAGAATGTGTGGCACTATGGAAGTAATTGATACATTGTAGCTATAATGATATATATGAAAGATTAAATAATATTAATCTCTTTCATGTTTATTCCTTCAAAGCTATACTTTTATGATAACTATATTTAAAGCTCTATCTGTTGCTGTCTTGGTTTTACTATAAAATCATCTTATAATGAAGACCTTGATATTTTTCTAAACCTCCTGTAGATGGAAGGAATCCAATAGGAAATATCCAGTATGTATAAGTATACATATTTTATATGTAACAGTGTGTTTCTAGATTGATTTTATTAATGTTATAATGGCTGACTTGGAAAAATTTCCAAAGCATCCTTGCATTTCCTTTAACTCAATTAATGTATCAGCTCTGAGGCAAATGGAGATTACAATTATACATTGCGGCATTACCATTAACTTCCCTTTATGCTCATGTAATCTGACTACAATAAATGTTGCAATACTGTTACTGCTAATACATAGTACTCAATAAATATTCAATAAAGGTAAATTTGGAAAGTTACCAAAGAGAAAATATTTATTTTAGATTATACTTTCAGAAATAGGTAAAAGAGTGAAAGATGACACAGAGTTTCAGGTGTCAAGAAATCTAGAAAACATAATCCTCCAGGCTCTCCATTGTCAGAGTGTGAGTACAAAAATAGTGCTCATGACTTTTCATATTAGCAAATTGGCTCACAATTTTTCAGAAAGAACTGTGGTTCGGCACTGTCACACTCCAATGGCCTTGACACTGTAGTTTCATTAATACACAACGCTTGCAACCATTTTGTAGAGCAGGCCATTCTGTGAAGCGTAGGGATGCTGTAAACACCTCAGTTACACCGTGGATAAGGTTTTCCAATGTTTAGCCTTCTTTTAGCTAATTGAATTTGTGTGACTCCATTTCTTACAAACCATGTAAATTCCACAATCTAAAAACCATATTCAAATGTTTATCATAGTCCATCATTTGTAAGCAAACCATAAAAAGAATATGTATATTCTTTTATGTTGCATCCTAGGATCCTTTAAATCAGTTGTGATCACTTTTTTTGAACCCTTGCAGCATGGGATTTGTGCTTCCTGACACTTACTCAACTCTACCTGGCATTCTGAACAGCTATATATGGTTGCTTACGTGCACATCACATCCTCAGGCCTTGCCCTATAAGTTGTAAGCTCCCTGAAGATGGAATTTTGTGCTCTCCTTCCTGGGGCAAGTGGCACTCAACACGTGCTGTCTGTTCTGTGTACCTATCTTTTTAGCACAATCTTTCTAAAACAGTTCACAGCTACTGCCTTTAAATGACTGAATCCGGAAATAAGTGCCAAGAAGTCCAACAGATATCCATGAAAGTACTGCAGAAAATGACATGTAATATGAATACAAGAAATAAATGACATTATTTTGTAAAAGAAAAATAATGTTTACAAAGGCTGGGTTATTTTTTACAACAGTAACCTTTAACTGCTATGGTATGATTTATCACCATCCATCATGCACAGGCATGTGCTACTACTTACAATGCTCACTGCTTAGGTAGGACTGAAAAAATAACTGTGCTCATTCATTCATTCACTCACTCACACTTATTAAATAAATAACTTAATCATTTCAACAGTTTATATTTATTATTGCCATAGAGAAATCTGACTTGAATGTACACAACTTAAAATACTTCAATGGCTACTTAGTGTCCCTGGAGACAAGTGTTGCCTTAGTACATGTGCCCCTCTATGACCTGGCCTCTCCCTGTCTTCCAGGCTCATTCCACTCTCCCCCTGCTTACACCCCCTTTCGTCACACTGGTTCACCCGCTACATGCCTCTGTGGATCTTTTATCTGTAGGGAAGATTCCCCTCCTCTGTCCTAATGCCTGTGTAACCTTAATGACTTAACTGAAAGCACTCCTTACCCTGGGAAGTCCTCTTTATTATCACATGTTGTAAGTTACGCTCCAGGTGAGCTTTTCCTCTCATGGATACCCTTAGCATTCTGGGCTTGTCTTTTATTATATTATTTATCACATCCCTTCCAATCTGTGTCTTTCTCTCTCTTGTGCCCGAGACTGTGACCGGCAGTATGATAGAGGGCTTAGCAAATGCTTGACAAAGAGTAGGCCCTCAATACATGTTTACTGATGTTTATTGATGTAATTCATGTTATTAATTTTGAAAAAAAATGTAAAGACTGGGGCAACCATGACAAAGAGAAGAGACAACTCGAATTCAAGAGACTCAGATCCTGTTATTAATATTGAAAGACCTCTGGAAAACTATTTAATCTTTTCTGGAACTCTGGGAGTAAGCCAAGGTAGTCTCCAAAGTTCTCCTTAGGTCCATGGCTGTGTGACATCTAAAAATGATGAAGTTCTAGTGGCCTCTAGCTTAGGGGAATAGCCCACAACTTAAAAGAAGATTATTTGTTTGCTTAAGGAGACATTCCCTGTCTTAATTTCAGATTGCTTATGACAGGTCTCTGATAAAATGTGTAAAGCGTCAAATTCATCATCTTTTCCAAAAGATTTTAATCAAAATGAAATCTTACAAAAGAGATAGACCTTGACAATATATCTATAAACAGTATCTTATTTTCTCTCCCAGTTAAAGATGTTACCTAGTTCGAGGCTTTGCAATGCAATATCAAACCTATCCAGTGGTTCACATCCCTACTATTTACAGAGATGGGCAATGTTCGATTCCTGTCCTGCCCTCTTCACTTCAGATTTAGATCTTTTTCCTGTCAGACCAAACAGTTATCCATATGACACTTCTGGGTGTCAAGGGCTGCTAAACTCCATGTCTCAGAAAAGCATAAGGAATGAGTATTCTCAACAGATTCTCACATACTGTGAAATCTTAGCAATTTGAATTATTCAAAAAGAGTTACTGAATCAGTTCATAGTCTGTTTTCTTAAAATGGTCTAAAAGCTTTCAAACACAAAGAAGTAAATAAGGTATGCTAACAAGTACGTTTGCCATTGAAGTCTTGTCTTTTTCTTCATTAACCATTTGCAATTAATATACTGTCCATGTAATGTGAACATAACCAAAGTAAGGGCCTTCAAAGTACTTAAAAATTATGCTTCTCTGGATATAGTCAATATTGTTTTTTTTAAAAATTGTTAATATCCTTACCTTACTTAGTAAAGGTTTTTAAAATAGTTGTCCCTCAAACTCCAAAGGGTAAATTCTGAATTAGTGGAGACTTAATTGGTGAGGTTTTAATGGAATAAAAAAAAATCTAACAGTACAACAGAACATTTCCATCCAACCCCTTCATTTCAAGTCAGACCTCATGAACTCAGCATCTTTAAACTTAAGTACTGAAATTCTTACCTTGTGATTTAGGAAATGTGTTTACATGGAAGTACAAGAGGGAAGACCCATAGTACCATCTCAAAATGATGCCAGAATGCAGAACCAAGACTTATATTAATAAAATTGCTTGGGCACCAATTGTCTTGTCTGAGTGATACCCTTTAAAGATAAGAAATAACTGACATCTGACACAGAGAATTCACCTGTAGGCATTGTAGATAAATGTTCCACAGCCCTAAGATCTACTTGTCTGAGGACTGGGATACCTGATATAGTGTTGGAAGTAGAGGAAATATGTTGTAAGCAAAAGAGGAGTAGAATAGTTTTAGAAATTCTTCAATAGACCACCCAGCTGGAAAGAATGGTGAGGAGAGAGACCAGGGGGGAGAACGTGGCATTTTGTTTTTCAAGCAATAGATTAATCGGGTCCCTCAAAATATATTGACCATTGTCCAAATTAAGCAAACATCATCACTAGGATATGTGAGACAGTTGAAGCTGATGAACAATACCCTTTGAGATGAAGAAATCATGGGAGGGCTTCATTAAAGTACAGCATTCCCAGGATGAAATATTCATATAACAGGTCTACAGAAAATTGTCATATCTAATATTTTTTTTTAGTTGAATACTTATAATTTAATTGTGGCACATTTATTTTCATTAATATTTCTGTCTAAAAATATAAATTAAATGTTTTAAATAAAATGTTAAAACTGACATCTAAGTAAAAATAATATACATTTTCAGTAAAGGGATGATCATAGAATTCTATAGAATTGGAAAATACATAGGTAATGATCAAATCCGATTATCTCAGTTGATAAATACAGATGATCATAGAATTCTATAGAATTGGAAAATACATAGGTAATGATCAAATCCAATTATCTCAGTTGATAAATACACAAGATACCCAAGGGCTTAAATAATTATTCATTTTTATCCACCCCGCTTATTTCTGGACTCTCAACCTACTGCTCTTTCCAGAATGATACCCTGTTACATCATTTTTTATTTATTTAAAAACTACATTTTAAAATTAAGGGGTACTATATAGAGAAATACAGTTTTGTATATTATCTGTCTTGACAGAAAATTTTTTAAAATAATCTTTTATAATATTTAACAGAAAATGTTCCTGAAATATAAAAATAATGTATTAATTTCTTCTTGGTGCAGAATTTTATACCTTACAGAGAATATATATTCTTCTTTTATTTCAGTGAAATGTTTATAATAATCAAATGTGTATTTGACTACATAGAAAAGTTTAATAAATTCCAAAATGTAGGAAAATTACAGACCATAATAATTAACATAATCCAATAAAAGTATAACCAAACAATAAAAGATAATTTAAGTATTTTTACTACTTAAATATAAAGTAAATCTTTTAACCTTTGAACAAATGAGAATATCAAAAGCATGTTTATGATAATCAAAAGCAATTTAAGTGAAAAAAAAAAAACACCTAAAATATGCATATAGATAAGGCTGAGCTTGGAGGAAATGAATGACTTCCATATAGTAAGAGAAGGTACAAACTCAACAAAGCCAGTGTAGGTGGAAAGAGGATGATGGACAAAGTGGCCAAGCAGGAAGCTAGAACCCCAGGCTAAGTCAGAGTAAGAAGAATTGCAGATGCCATGCCAAAAGAAAGAAAGAATTACCTTCAGATTAAAACAGAACACATCAAAATTTTCTTGTAAGAAACACAGATGACTTTTCAGCAACACAGCTGATTGCACAGGGTGAAGCTCTTCCTGCTGCTCCAATCATGTGGAATGGCTAGAAAAACTGAGGTAGAAAAAGCAATGAAGGCAGGGACACAGAGTGGGAGGGGGCAAGGGAAATGGAGGGATGGGGAATAGAGGGGAGGAGGGAAAGAGAAGGCAGGGGATGGAGTGGGGAGAGGAAAAGAGAGGGAGAGAGGGAGGGAGGGAAATGTGCAGGTGTCAGAAATGAGAAGGAAAGGCCAGTACAGAGCCCAGAGTGGGGGAAGAACACCTGCTGCCTTAGTACAGACAAGGATCCTGCACCCAGGCCCTGCTGTCAGAGCTGATGGGATGGAGCTGAGCAAACTCACAGATACTAGAGATGATTTTTGGGTTGCACAAGAGCCAGAAAGGTAGGTCTAAGAGCTGTGCTTATTTCAGGACCCTGGAAGAGTCCCACGGAAAGAGGGTCTGCAACACCTCCCTTCAAGAATGGGCAATGAAGCCCAGGGCTCTGGAAGATTGTAGAGGGGGAGCACAAAACTATAATCACACCATAGTAATTAAAATAGGAAAATATTAATATAGAAGATAGATAGTAGATCAGTGGAGAGGAACTTAAAGTCCTACATAAATATGACATTTTGGTATATGACAGATACAACGTTAGATATTAGGAGGGAAGGAGAGACTTTCTATGAGACTTAAATGTGTAAAGGAAAATGCCAACATTTTAGAGAGAAATATAAAAATGTCTTCATAATGTTAGCATTATGGGAAGGTTTTATGTAAAAAGGCCATGAAAGAGAGGATGGACATATCTGCCTTCACTGAATTTAAAACACCTGTATGTTCAAATAAACAGAGTATCATCCCAGTGAAGGCAAACCACATACTTGAAGAAGGCACCACTGATTAAGCATTAGCGACCCAAAACACATAAAAGACAGTCCTGGAAATCAATATGGAGGGGGAAAAAGTGCAATAGAAAAACTAAGGAAGGAAAGACCCAGGCAACACACAGAAGAGTGTAAGGAGAATAATCACTGGCCATAAAGAAGATGCTCCACCTCACTAGTGATCAGGAAAACACTGTTTACACACCCATCTTACTGCTGAAAAATTTAAAAATCTGATAATACTGAGTAAGGGTAGAAATGAGGAGTAGTGAGAACTTTCATAAACTGTGTGGGGATATCTCTGTACAAGTAGCTTGGACAGAAAATGTTATATATCCATAAAATTTAGCATTCAGATTTCATCAGATCTAGCAATTCCACACCTAGGAATATGTTCTTTTCATGTGTGTGCACAAGTAGGCACACTCAAGAGTGTTTATTGCAGCTGTGTGTGTGACCGCAAAAATAAGGCAACACACAAAATGTTTATCAACAGGATAATTACATAAATTGTGACAATACCCTTGTTAAAATGGGGTTACCAAAGCAATATTTCTCAAAGTGTGGTTCAGAACAAGAAGCAATAGCATCACCTGGAAACTTGATAAAATGCCAGCCCTTGGGACCCACCCCATATCTACTAAATCAGAAACTCCAGGGATGAAGCATCCTGTGCCTGTTTCAACAGGGCCCCTGGTTTCAGTTGGAAAACTGCTCTCCTTAAGTTAACATGTGTCCACCACAGGCAAGTGTTAAAGCCAAAATCTAAGCCAAATAGAAAATTTAAAAGAGGGGCAAGGGTATAATACAGTTAATATAAATCTTAAGAACATAAATCTTAAGAAATACAGTGAATTGAGGAGGGAGGAAGGGTGGCAGGAAAGGAAAGAGGATTTCAATGGTACCTGTAACATTTTACTTGATAAAAGGATTTGAAGTAAATTCAGAAAAATATGTTAGTAATTTGCCAAACCTGGATGATAGAGGGATGTCTGTTAAATTATTCTTGATAGTTTTCAGGTCATTTTAAATATTTCACGGGCATAGTGACATATCTAAGTCTGTGCTTTTGTGAGATGAGCATGGTGTACAAAAGGGTGTAAGGGGGGAGAACCTAGGGACAAGTGGACAAGTATGTTAACACACTGCTTTTGCTGTTCAGGAACGGGAGACAGCTTCGACTACAGCAGGGAAGGTAGGAGACTCCCTAGAAAACTGTCAGGCACCAAATAGACAGAAATTGACACCCTAGTATATGCTGGGTGAGAAGGGACATGGAAGATTCCAAAATGTATAGTTCTCTTGCATGACTCATGCATGAAGACTGACAACAAAGTCACTCTTTGGAATCGGGAAATAATAAAATTCTTCTGACAAAGTATACAACAAGAAATCTGGATCTAGAGAGAAAGTGAGTGTCTTCACAGTAGAGCTAATAAATGGTCCAGGCAGAGTAAAGTGTGGAAAACAGAAGAAAAGAGTACTGAGGACAGAATCCTGGAGAAAATAAAGAGAAAACAGCAAAACAAAGACATGCCTTTCAGGTCGGGGTAGAAACAAAAGCAAAACAGTTTCTAGTAAGGTCAAGGGAGTTACACAACAAAAGTGATCATGTGGTAGAGCTGCCTTGAAAGCTTAACATGGAGAAGAGAAATGTGATCCAGGAAGAGGAGTCTGATCATTAGGAAGGCCCCTGCCTGAAACACGTACTTCATTAGAAGTCCAGGAGACAAAGTCATATTATACCACCTGGAAAATCATTACGTGTGATATGGTATTGGTAACAGCAAGTATGAAGATAGAGGAGCATCTGAGGCAAACATATAAGAAAAGAAGGTGATAACTGATGTATAAAAGTTTAGGAGAAATGGGGATAAAATGGAATCATGAACCAGTGTGAAAGGGTTTGCTTTGGCAAAGATGAGGAACTCTTTCACTGAGAGAGGGCAGAGATAAGGAGGAGTTAAGATACAGATAACCTGGGAGGAGGTAGAGACAAGTTAAGAAAAGTTCAATGGAAATATAAATTCCACCCAGTATGACCTTGAAGGCAAGATCATATAACAGGTGCTGGAAGTGGAATTAAGAGGTTGAAGAGAAGAAACAAGGTTGAGATAACTGCCCCAGAGAATGGAAAAATGGAATTTACCAAGGACAGTGGTGCAAAAATCGCCATTCACCATTTTGAGAACATTGAAGATGAAAAAAATATCTTATGTAATGAGTCCAATAAGCATAGTTATATGACTTTAAAATAGCCTGAGAGCAGAACAGCAAAGAGGCTCTTTTATTTTTTTAAAGGGGGGGGGGTTCTAAATGGCTGAGGATTGACAAGGCAAGTACTCCAATATCTGTATTATCCAAACATTCAATGATCTGAAAGATGTGCTTGAGCCACCTCTGAAATATACTGAATTCCATCAATTCTTTTTCCTTCTGTAGTTCAAAACACCAGGATTTCACATCTAGAAGAGTACAAATTGGTAACTAGTCTCTGTGCTACCATTCTACTTCCTTCCTATCCTCTATGTTCTAGTCCCCCCAGTAGTCAAAATAACCCTTGAAAAATGTAAATCACATGATTTCACTCCCATGCTCAAAACCATCCAAGGGCTTCCCAGTGTCCTTAGAATTAAATCCAAAGATTGACCCTAGAAAGCAGGAAAAGCAGAAGGGTGTTCCTTCCATGCAAAAAGGAAGGAAGGAGGGAAAGGAAGGAGGGAGACGGGGAGGGAGACTTTTAAGCCTTAAATATTAAAAAAAAAATAGTTCATTCCTTTTTATAGCAACATATAGATAGCTTCAAATTATATTCAATGATTTTGAAGAATATATTTGTAAAATCTAAATAAGCATAATACCTACTAGACAAATCATACTGTTAAGTATAAATTAACTGAACCAATAACAAGAACAGCATTCACATAGCAGGTCCAAGACTTATAAAAACATATACTATACTTTTTATTTCTAAAAGACCTACTTTGTAGTTAAACATTTGAATGATTATTTGATTAATATCTATCTTCCCTGTTAGACTATAGGCTTCAAGAAGTCAGGGACCATCTTTACTTTGCTCATAGTATATCCTTAGTACTTGGCACAGACTCAACATGTTGTAGGCACCCAATTAACATTATTTGGATTACTATACATGTATTGAATAACTGTTGGTTGAATTAATTAACACACTAACAGGTAGAACAGAAAACTTGAGATGAGTCCCAGGCAGATTAAAGGATTGGACTTCAAGCTCTGTGATCAAGCAAGTGTGCAAATTTTATCAACCTTGGTTGTCACATTTGTCAAGTGACATATTATTACGTGTATTCTAAGGAAATTAAAATATTCTAGTGTCCTATTATCACAAATTGTGATGACTAGCCATCATATAGGATGTTTTGAGAGTCAGTTTGCTTTCTGACACACTAAAAGTCCTGAAGATTTAAACATGCAACAGGATCCACCATTCCATATTCTGGCGGTCATCCTTCATGGGCATCTGACGGCAGTAGGGAGCCATGGCTTCAAAGACCAGAGTGGTCATATGCTGTCAGGGTGGAGATTCTTACAAGCTCTATACATTTTCTCTTTAAGGCCTTTCAAGCCTAGGAATTTTCACCTAGAAGAATCTCAGAACCCCACAGTTAGAATGAGAAGTAAGAGGGAAGCTCTAGGTTCATTATTTAAAAAAAAAAAAAAAAAAGGCAGAAAAGACTTCACAGAGACATCTGGGTACTCAGATGAAAACTGTCATAACTTTCATGGCCTTAAAATCACTATTAAAGAATTAAGATCGGGCTCCCTGTAAGGAGTCTGCTTCTGCCTCTGCTTGTGTCTCTGCACCTCTCTCTGTCTTTCATGAATAAATAAATAAAATCTTTAAAAAAATAATAATAATAAAATAAAAAATTAAGAAGGGGGAAAAGCCACTAACCTTCAATGATAAGTCACTGTTCTTCAACTAATCACTATAACACTTTGCAAATATCGTTGCCAAGGATAATAATAAATTCACTGTGTATAAAAACAAATCACCGTTTTACCATCATGGCCCTTCAATTTTTTTTTAATGGGCATTTGTATAAACATATCCATAAGCCTCTTACACACATGCAGTTAACCTGTGTTTGCGTCGAAATTTAAAATACAATTTTATCACCATCATAGACTTCTTCCTTTACAACCAAACACCTATTTTCCATAAGGGTCCCTTTCAATTTACTTGAGCACACAGTCCATTCTACACACACTGGTTAACTTTTACTGAATATTTCTTACAGGTAATTCAGTATATATAGCCAAATTTGTTCATATTATTTTGCCATTTTCCTAAATATTTCAATATAAAGGATCAATGACAAGAATTGGATAAAATGTCTACATACTGAATTTAGTTGATCTTAAAAGTAAGTTTATCTTAGGATATTCTCTCTGGCAAATCATGCAAAATTCATAGATTTCTTTTCTTGAAACATTTTATATACATATCCATTTATCTCAAGTCATTAAAAATAAATTATTTTACTATTGTTAATAGTAAAATATGATCCCATGACAGAAAAGTTACTCAGACAGCATATGTCTTATACCACAAAGGGTGTACCTCTGCTGTCCTTTGTATTTACATAGACATTATAGTATTTAAAAAGATATTAGTTGTCTTATTTTGCAGCTCTATTTATTTTTAATAAAAGTGGTGTAAATCATTAGATTATTTTGGATTTGAAAGGCAATTCCTTACTCCTCTAAGAATCCAGCTGGGTATGTGCAGCCCTGCTGGAAGTACTTGTGGGGACTATTCCTCTCAGTGAGTTACACAATTCCTTAATCCACAAGAGAAAACAGGCAGCTCCCATCTAGCGCATCATTTTTTTATGCCCAAGACCCCCATTTCACACGCAGCAAATCTTGACAGAGGTACAGAAAGGGCATACACAAGAACAATATGATTTACATCAGCCCCAAAAGGCTCTGATTTTTTTCAACGAAGAGTGTTTTGATAGAAAGTATTTTCTTCCATGTAACAATTAAAGCTTGGAACCTGCCAAAACAACAACAGACAAAACCAAACACTGAAGCTTCATATGTTCAATACACAGACATTTTTGTTTACTCAACCCAAAAACAGAGTAGTCCAAGCAGTCAGATACATTTGAGCATTCCTTTTTTTTTTTAATTGTAGTTGAAATTACGTTGCTTGAATGAAAGTTGGAACATGCCTCTCCTACCACTGGATCCATGCCACAGAACCTGTTCAGGATTTGGAATGCATTTTCCATAGAAGGATGGCAGATGCTCTCTCTCTCACAAAAGGTGGGTATCTACTCAGGGGCAAGTCTAGTAACTGCTAAATCTCTGTCTTTTCTTAAAAGCAGGCTCTTGTCTAGACCAAATGCTCCCCAGACAAGCTGCAACGGGAGACAAAGGGAGGCAAGGGAAGACTTCTAGCTTCTCACTTCCCCATTGCTTATGTAAATGAAAAGCTAAGCATGGGGGATCCCTGGGTGGCTCAGCGGTTTAGCCCCTGCCTTTGGCCCAGGGCGCTATCATGGAGCTTGCTTCTCCCTCTGCCTGTGTCTCTGCCTGCCTCTCTCTCTCTCTCTCTCTCTAACATAAATAAATAAATAAAGATTAAAAAAAAAAAAGAAAAGCTAAGCATGGTAAGTCCTTCCACGTCGTTAAAAAAATATTTACTGGGATCCCTGGGTGGCGCAGTGGTTTAGCGCCTGCCTTTGGCCCAGGGCGCAATCCTGGAGACCTGGGATCGAATCCCACGTTGGGCTCCCAGTGCATGGAGCCTGCTTCTCCCTCTGCCTATGTCTCTGCCTCTCTCTCTCCCTCTCTCTGTGACTATCATAAATAAATAAAAATAAAAAAAAATTTAAAAAAAATATTTACTAAATACTAAATATTTATAAATACTAAAATCTTCCATCATTTTGCAGGAAGAGTAGTTTCACAAAGGGAGTTTTAATGTAACTACCACTTATAAAGACCGACAACTATACTATTTTCCACTAATAATCTTTTTGATGATATTACCTTTGAAGTTTTTCTGTAGAAAGAAACAGCAATTTTACATTTTAATTACCTTCTCTTTTGGTTCACCTTATTGAATATCACTCTTTGTTTTCTATTCAGGCCTGGAAGCTACCACTCTCTTGTATTACTTACTAATTGTTGTTTCTAGTGCTGAGATACATTAGCACAGGTTCAAATGGCAGCATGGAACACAGCTGTGCCTACTTACCCACATTCTAGATATACATGTGCCATATTCCCTCAAAGTGAAGTTTCTTTATCTGCTGAAATCATTGGGCTACCAGAGTCACAGACACGTATGTGGACAGTATGCACTGTGTCACAAGAGTTCAAGATACAATCTGTTTCCCTTTCTCAAAGTTTTCAGGTAATTTAGAGATTAATGGACTTCTACATAAATTTTGCAAATATAGATAATTCAGAGTGAAGACAAAATCAGACTCCAAGCCATTGGTTTGGTTCTCCATACTATTCATGGACTAATATATGCACAAAACTAAAGAGGTTAGGCAGATGGAGGTGTATGAAAAAACTATCATTCAGGGGCATCTGAGTGTCCCTGCACTGGGGTGGAGCCTGCTTAAGACTCTCTCTATCGCCCTCCTCTCCTACTCCACACCCCACCCCCCCCACACACACTTGCACTTGCTCCCTCCCTCTCTAAACAAATAAACAACAAAAACTGTCATTTACCCCATACCACTCCAGAGACCACTGTCCTGGGAGTCAGCCCCTGAATGGGCAGCCCCATACAGAAGTTAACCAGCCTTTGGCCAGTGCTGTCTCTCACAAGTGAGACACACTCTTAGTGAGTACTAGCTCTCAAAAACTGCATTGCACAGGGGGAGATGTAATTTCTAATCACTTAAAAGTAATGGATATTACACAGAACACAGTGATGTCTCAATGAAAGTAAGCCTCAGCTAATGCAATGTACGTCTGAACGGAGACGTATTTGAAAGAAACACCTTATATGAATGCTGTTAGGGAAACAGCACAGAAAGGCTGAGGGAAGTGTTCACTTCATGTCAATATGCTAAACATCACAGGAAGTATGTAAGTGGATTAGGATTCTTAGAGGAATCTATCTAGCACAGCAATATGGAACGCATTAAAGTCAAAGAAACAAAATGTCACTATCATCACTTTTCTTGCAGCTCCCCTTACTAAAAATGGGTTATGTCATTTCTTATTACAACCCCAGTTTTCCCACATAAGAATATTATTAATACGGTTGGTGGAGGGATGGAAATCAAGTGTAAGCGTAAGAGTTTAGTTGCGCAAAGCATTCCTTTACTTCAATAAAAAGTGAGAAACATTTCTTAGTACTTATGTGACACTGCTGATTACACATTCTAGAAATAATTAATGCCAATCTCAACTACCAATATGCAATTCATATTTTAAGCTAACTCAGTAACTGAAATGACAAAAGAAGAGAATTTCCTTTATAATGTTCAGAGGTACTCATAACCTGTTTAGGCAGTAGAACACGCTCTCTGCAGCCATTGTTACGTTGGCATCATGATTAGGTATTAATAATTCTGCTAAGTGTAAGTGGTGATCTTATTAGAAAAATTACAAGATGCAAATCTATAAAACCTATCTAAATGCAGCTGACTGCTTCTATACTTTTCTGCAATATTTCTATGTATTTGCTTGCTTATTCCTGGCTAGTTCTCATTAACATACAAAGTTGGTTTGAGAACAATTACAGGATAAAGACTTCAAATTTAGAATTTACTCCGCATGTATTTATTTTTTCCTATGAAATTAAGGAAACAGGGCAATTATTGAATTCAAGTGGTAAAAGATTGGTTCAGCTCACTGTACTATGCACAGGGGCCTGAAACACTGGTAAGGCACTATTTTTGCCCATGATGTACTTATAGTCTGATAGGAGTGACGGAGACACTAAATTTATAGATATGCTTCTGAGTTCGAGCCACAGTGTCATGATGAGTCTGCAAAGAAAGGTGGAAATGACATTCTCAGCAGAGGAAACAAGGCAAGGAGGCATTAAAGGGCATTTTGTGAGAGGGAGGACACTGATGGTTTTCATTACTAACTACTAAAAGTTCAAGACTGGGATTGATGAGAAGAAGTGGGATATAATCAGGATGTAGATGACAGGGCAATGGTTATGTAATGAGACATAAGGCAAATGCTTATGATTTGGGGCATGAGGTAGTAAGACTGTTCTTATTCTTTTGAAATCTAACCTAACAATGAAAGTATCAGAAAAGAGAACAATCATATTTATAATAATCCTCCAAACTGATTTTAAAGGAACTTTTAAGTGGCAAGACAAAATATAAAAATAAGTAAAATAGGAAGACTCACTGTTTTCAACAAACTGGTGGTTGCCAGAAGAGAGGTGGGGGGGAGGCAGATGAAGTCAATTAAGAGGACACTTATCTTGATGAGCATTAAGAAATGTACAGAACTGGGATCCCTGGGTGGCGCAGCGGTTTGGCGCCTGCCTTTGGCCCAGGGCGCGATCCTGGAGACCCGGGATCGAATCCCACATCGGGCTCCCGGTGCATGGAGCCTGCTTCTCCCTCTGCCTGTGTCTCTGCCTCTCTCTCTCTCTGTGACTATCATAAATAAATAAAAAAAAATTAAAAAAAAAAGAAATGTACAGAACTGCTGGGTCATTATGTTGTACACTTGAAACTAATATAACACTGTGTTCACCTAAATAAAAATTTTAAAAGCTCAAAAAAAGAATGACTCAAAATAAGCAAACAAATAAAAAGAGCACAGAATTAAAGACCCTATTCAGGAAGCTTTGGCAACTTATTTTTTGCTTCTAATGGTTTGGGAAAACTCCAGTAACCTTAGTGTTATACGAATTTAAAGCCACGTAAACTTCCTCAGTCACAGTACACTTAATAAAATGGGAAGAAATCTAGTCATGAAAGACATAAATATCAGTAAAGCAAAGTACTAGCTTGCATGTGAAAAGAAAGCAATATTCTTTGGGGTGAACTGATTATGAGATAAATATAGGTTCTAATAATCCAAATATTTTTAATGATTTAATTTATTATTATTATTATTATTATTATTATTATTATTATTATTATTATTTTACTTTATTCAGCTTTCTCTTTCTATCCCCATCTCCAGTTATAAATCTTCAAACAAACTCTCTGAGAGCCCTTGACCTCAAGAGAAAAGTGAATATAAGGAGTTCTACCTAACAAAGACTCCTAAAACTCTCAGACTAAAGGAGTTGCTATCTGTCCCCACTGAAATGGCACTTCTAACAAGCTAAGTTTCATGACTGTCAAGAAGGGTTCTCAGGAGGGGAGGCCCAGCTATATTCTGAATTACTGATTAAAATGTGACCATTTGGTGCCACTTGTTCCAACTTATGATGGAAGCTGTTTCTTACTCTAAATAAACTACATCTTTGTGCTAATGGGGTTGAATGTTATGCCTTCCCTCCTAATCACAGATTCCCCTTTATCTGCTCTACATGGTTCTCTGATCCTTCTTGGCTCTCAACATCTGATTACTATGTCCAGTAATCAGACTTCTGACTATGGTCCCTTGACTCAGAATTACCCCTTGTGAGACTTCAACATCTGCAGCCAGGGCAGGTGTCAGCTTATCCCATTGCTCTTGAACTCCCAGACCCTTCCTTCTTCCTTCCTCCCCTGGAGACTGTGTCCCTTGCGGCCCCAGATGCTACACCCTACACTGGCACACCTACCCAAAGGTCAAGTCCCAACCAACTCCACTGGACACAAGAGTGATATCCTACCCTCAGGCTCAGCCGGATTCCTACATCATATTCAAAGTTCTATTATTTGAAAACTTTTCTTACTAGAACATTCCTAGTCGGTGAATTACATTTCTTTGGTACCTACTCTATAACAGGAATTGTAACCAAGAACAAGAGTTGACGAAGTAGATCAGATAGAGGAATAAGAATGAGACACATATGCAAGTAAGTAGATATAAGAGATTCTCCTTTAGTGGAAATACATACGAGATCATGGTGAAGAAAGGAGTCAATTCCTCTTGATGACCAGGATGAGGTGAGAGAGGTGATGAAACAGTCTTTATAGATGTATTTTAATTCCTAGCTATATCAATACTTCCCAAATGCATGTTAGAATCTTGTGGGGGAGTTTTAAAGATCCTGATGCTCAGGCTATAGCCCAAAGCAATTAAGGCAGAATCTCTGGAGTTACAGAGCCCAGACATTAATACACATTTTTCAAATTCCCCAAACAATTTCAATGTGCAGCAAAGTTTAAGAACCAGTGAACTAGATCATTGCTTCCTTGATCAGATAATCTTATACTAATTTTAACCCTACAGAACCTAGCATAACACAATGCCCACTGAAGATTCTTAATATGGGTTTGGTAGTGGAATAAAGTATCAAACAAAGGAATAATTTTACTAAACTAAAAAGGACACAAAGCAGTATTTTATGTTATCTGAGAAGTTGTATCTTCAGATTTTATACTAACTAATCATATTTTAGACTTTAAAATTTGAAGCTGTATTTATGAATAGATATACGTACATCAAGGGAAATTAATAACAGATAAATCTTACCAAATTCTACATTGTTCTTTTAAACAAAGCTATTTATTTATTTGTCTAGATGTTGTAAATGCATACAAATAGTTACAGTGATCAAACAGTATATACATAGTTATGTAAATGTTGGTTGGTTGGTTCTAAAACATGTTTTCATATGCCAGGAGCCTCTAATGCAGTCTCAGTGAAACAAACTATCAGTTTGAAAAGATGAATCAGTACATTTATAGAATTATTACATTGTGAGCTAATCAGTCAGTGATCTCACTATATAAAAATTACTAGATTTTTCATTACCAAAATCTAGAAAATGAAAATTTAACACTATTTTGGGTGCTTATGTTTAAATTATATAGATATAATACTTCTATTATATATATATTTTAATATATACTTAATATATATTGTGTATGTGTGTGTGTATATGCACACATACATAGACCTCATTGCAGATTGCTTAGGATTATTTAACAGCAGTTTAACAAATTTAATTAATAAAAATCCTTGAGGTGCCTAGGTAGCTCAGTCTGTTAAACATCCAACTCTTGATTTCTGCTCAGGACATGATCTCAGGGTTGTGAGACTGAGCCCCACATTGGACTCCTTGCTCAGGGTGGAATCTGCTTGAGATTCTCTCTCTCCCTCTGCCTTGGCCCCTCTCCCTTACTATCTCTCTCCTTTTCAAGTAATTATTTTTAAAAATTTTTAAATAAATTTTAAAACCTATTAATTCTCTCTTTAGTAGTCAACAATTGCATTTAACATGGATTTTTTTCTAACTTTAAACTCACTAGTGGATATAGGTTTAGTATAATAGAAAACACACCTACATAATCTGAACAGTTCATTCACAACAGTTCATCACAAGCAAAGAGCAACCAATCCCTACATTGTGTCCACCACTTTAAATTCAGACTACATATAAATTCAGCCCCTTAATAAACTATTATTACTGATGTTAATTCTGCCAACATACCATAAGCTTTTGGCTACTGCATATTTAAAGCATCCTGAGAATAAGAGAGACACAGTATTTGCACAGTGGCTCATTTCTGTACAGAATAATGTGAACTGGCATGTAATAGGCAATGTATGCCACTGTGGACACGGGAAAATTGAGTTCAGTGGCACTGGGTCAATTTCCAAATTCCAAAGGTAGATTCAGCATACTACCTTAGGGCTCTCAGTTCCTAACTTTGTAAACTCAATTGAATTTTCATGGCTCTAGAATAGTTATGACCCTAAGTTTGTGTGAGGGGCTACTATGTATGTTTATCTTTGGTTTTGTGTGGCCAGAATACATAAGCCCTCATTGCTTTACTCTTGCTGCTGAGAAAGAGGCCCTCCTTCTCACATTCCCTAACTATATTTCTTTGATATGCCCCTGGCCCTTCCTCTTCTGATGGATGCTTATATAATATGTGTGTGTGTGTGTGTATCTGTGTGTGTACACACACATCTCTCTCTTTCTGTATATATACATACATCTCCAGTCCAGACTGATGTAACACAAACTTTCATCGAAGGTGATAAAATTATAAACAGGCTCACATATTACAAGTCTAATTTATTTATTCTATTTCCCAGTGGAAAAAAAATGGGCATTAGTAAAAATGCATTTACTTCAAATAGAACTGTTGCTTAATCGGCGACTAAACAGTTTATCAAGAAATAAACTCTTTAGGGGATCCCTGGGTGGCTCAGCGGTTTAGTGCCTGCCTTCGGCTCAGGGTGTGATCCTGGAGTCCTGGGATCGAATCCCACATCAGGCTTTCTGCGTGGAGCCTGCTTCTCCCTCTGCCTATATCTCTGCCTCTCTCTATGTGTCTCTCATGAATAAATAAATAAAACCTTAAAAAAAAAGAAACTGTCTTCCTTAGATAAGAAAGAGTCCCTAGTTTTCCATTGTTCTTTGCTGTCATCTGATATATGAAGAAAACCTTCATATATCAACTGTATTGTACTTCTGTAAATCAATACAATAATTAAAGATATCAAAGCACATTCACTCGTGTTAAAATATATGACTGAGTGTAGAACAACACATTTTCAGAGTTACAAATCAATTAAAGGAAGCCATGGATCATTTGCCTTCCCAAGAAGAATTCAGACTTTTCTAAGACATTTGCACTGTGATATACCTTATTGGCTACTATTTTAGTTTAAAAAATGTAAATTCCATTTAATTATCTTATGTTTTTAGTACAGACAAAAAAGCAATTTCCTCTAAAAATCAGCAGTTATAAAAACTATAAGCATTATATTAGCACCAATCACCTCCAAGTTAACTTCAAATATAATGCTGAAATTCAGAGGGGCCAGAGACATCTTGACCTATTTTAGCATTGAGGTCCATTAGGAAGGATTCTTTCTTTTGCCTTTGTTTTTATCACCTCAGATCTCCCTCACACTTCCTTTCTGTACAACAGTTCCTGGAACTTCTCCTCCATGTGCTGGTACTCTCTCTAGGTCATTTGTCATCATGTAAACTATAAAATAGATTATCTATATACAACTGGCTTCTTGATGGCTACTTTTGTATCTCTTGTCAATTACCATAAACTAATACATTTAAAAACTGTTCAAACACAAAGAAAGGCTATAGCTTATTGTCTTAAAATTCCTGCTATGTTCCTTGATTAAAATTTAGTGTATCCCCCCAACCCCCGGGCACAAATTTGCTCTTTACTGCACTATTTCCAGTAAATTACTTACTCAATTTTGTCATTCAAATTTGTAAATGGAAAGAAAATGTCTGAGGCTCTTAGGAAAAGAGGAAGATTAAGAGTGTCAGAATTATTCTGATCCAATGACTTTAGCTAAGCAAATCTTTTTAAAACAGCTCAAATAGTATGAGCATTTTACAAATGAGATTTAAACATTCTTAATCTAAATTGCTCTTAACTTCTGAATACCTAGCAAACTACTATTTGCAGCTTGAATATAAACATTCATGCCAGACTAATACAGAAAAATCTAGGGCAAATCCATGATTAATATTTTTTTTCCAGTCCGCAATATCTAGCTCTGTTTAAGAAAGGAGTTTAATGAATGCTACTATAATCATTTAAATATGAAGCTGATTTCATTCTTGCATTATCACTGTCATTTCCATCAGAATTGTCACTATCACTTACATCTTCTATTCATTATTTTCATTTCACAAAGGAAAACTACATCATTAAACACGTCGCATTTTCCAAAACTATAAGTAAGCACACTAACTCCTTTCTTCTTTGCAAAGAATTGTCAACATGAGGGCAAGCTCTGGCTAGCAGAGCAAAGGATAAAGGTTTCAAATCCATCCTTGTAAGTGACAGCTACACTTAAATTTAGTTGTCTATAAACTAAAGGGTACTTTTCTCCCTCTGGATAAATGTAAATATTTCAGCATGGTTCATTCAAACTATTGTGAAAATTTATGGGCATATTCTTCATGATTACATACATTTTTGTCTTTAGAAGGAATATTAGTAGTGCTTGAATGTATTATAATCACTTCTCAGATCCTACAATGTTTCTCAGAAACTCAGTTTCTCAGAAAACAGATATCTCTAATCTGCACATAGATAAACCCCATATAGCAATTAGACATATTTACATTATAGTTATATATATAGTTACATATATATATAGTTACATATATATATAGTTACATATATATGTCAACCAAATACTTTTCCTTTAAGGAATATGATTGAAGTATAAAATATAATATTATTCAAAGAAAAAAAATCACACCTTAATTAACAAAAGATTAAGAAAATTTAAGCAAATTGATTATAAATGTTAGGCAAGCTAAGTAGAATTTTAACTTAACATCTCATTGACTCAGTATTCACTTTTTCCCCCAAATCATAAGAGATGTAGTGAAATGGAGTATAAAACTATAAATTTATAAGGAACATTTTTTGGCATTACTTAGAAAGATGTTTAGCTTTTCTATTTAAAGTCCCAAGTTAATGCTTATTATCCTCAACCTGACACTTTTATTTGAATAAGAATTATTTAGCACTAGAATATTAATGCTTGCATAATCAATCACAATTTTATTTTGAAGAGATTAGTCAACAATAAACAAAGCAATGGCTATTAGTCTATATCATGAGGAAGCATAGTAAGAAGAGTATTTGGCTTTTGTTTTTCTTACTAAACTGCCTTCTAATTAAGCAACCATGTTTCTCTCAAAGCCAGTTGATCCAAACAGCTAACTCCATGGGCTGTTGGCCGCCAGAAATTCAATGAATGGGGCAGGTCAACACATTATGCCTGTGCCACTGGGTTTTCCTCCCATGTTCTGAAAAACTTTCAAACAGCTAACCAAAATACTATATCCATAATGCAATAAGCACGACTTACTCCCATAATATTGCTAATCAGAACATCTGATCAGCGAAGACATTATTTTTCTACAGTTATAATTTCAGGGGAAAAAAGACATTTTAGTTGGGTCATGTTGCCCTAAAAAATGTAAATGATTTATCTTTCAGTCTTGACCTTTCCAACAAATAGGCCCAATCTCTCTCTTTCTCCTCAAATTTTCCTTCCTCTTGCACTTTCTGTTCCTTCAGTCACCAGAGTCAAAGCCTGGGAGTCATCCCTCATGCTTTACAGGGATACAGCAGCCACATCCCACCAGCTACTAAACCCTGCAGTTCAACTGTTCCCTCCTCTCCAATCCTGTTGCCACCTACCTAAGTTGTTAGCAAGTGGCCGGGGGAGCAATTTGGAGTTAATTAAGTTAGGAACAGCTCTTAATGAAAGTACAGACATGGCAATGGGAACTCATGTAAGTATGGGAGTGGAGGGAGACCAAGGAATAGTGGATGAGTCAGAGGCTTGTTGAAGATATTTACATGTGAGGGACTGAAAGTCTTAGTGGAAGCTAGGGCAAGTGGAAATAGTATGAAAGAAGCCGAGAAAGAAAAAATCCTTTGGATATCACACCAGATTTGTTTATGGGATCCAAAGAATTATGAAATGAAGCATTCTACAAATAATGGAAGAGAAGAGGAAAGATAGCATCAATGTGGAATGAGCACCAACAGTCATATTTCAAAGCAAATTCCAGAAGAAGATTGGCCCTGTAGGTAGACATGCAAACTTGGTGAACTGTTTCTCCTTTCGTTGCCTCAATTATACCTCAGCCCTTGAATGAAGATGTTCACAGTGCCTGTATCCTACATTTCTTCTGAGGGTTAAATGAAAAACATGTATGCATGGAAAGTACTAAAAGCCTAAAAGCAATGAATTACAAAATCCCTTTCAGCTCTGAAAGTAATTCTCTACCTAGTAGTTTAATAGTAATCCCGGATATTTCTAACTTACATACTTTATGCCAAAATGTGTCCAAAGCACCATGTTTCCATATGACTATATCCAATAAATATTCGACAAGTATTTGGGATTTTACTTCTAATTACGTATCTCTATGTGTATGAGAGGAAAAGGGGTGGGAAGGAGGCGTTTATATTATTTGGAGGAGTCATTCATTTATTTTTTGGTTTTAAAATTTCCTTTGGACTATTTGTAACTCTGAGTTTTACGATATTACATCAAATACTTCTTTCCAAATTTTTAGTAGAACAAATTATCTTTCAGTGAACAATATAATCACCTTATAAAAAGGTTTTTATGTCCTCTAACTAATTACCATGTTCCAAACTAGCATCAAATCACAATAGGGCTGAAGTTAAAAATACGTATGACTTATACTAGCCTCCTGAATTTGTAGTATTTTGGGTTAACCAAATTGTCCAAGTGTTAATAGTGACCTGTCATTACAAGAACAGTCTGTGAATTCTGTAAAATATAATGCCTAGACCTTGGTATAGAGAAGGGCAATTTACTTGAGGGCATATTATCAATAATTCCCTTCTCTTGAGCTACTTTCATTTTTATGTGAATTCTTTTCAAAGTCAGGAACAACTGATGCATTGTCTTAGTTGCACACAACTCATTTACAAAAATCCAGACCATTGGCTTGGGGTGATTTATAGGGCTGCCTTAGCAAGGATAACTAGTTTGAGGTGAGTTCACAACCTCAAGTAATAATAATGCTTTTGTAATATTACATCAAACACTTCTTTCCAAATTTTTAGTAGAACAAAATCTCTTTCAGTGAAGAACATAATCAAGTTATGAAGGTTTTAATGCCCTCTAAATAACTCCCATGTTCCAAACTAGCACCAAGTCATAATAGGGCTAAAGTTAAAAAATGCGTGTGATATAGACTGGCCCCTGCATTTTCAATTTGAAATACAAATTATTCTTCAAAATGGAGGCAAACTAAAATTACAATAACTGACTTTTTCTCAAAGAATTTTAGAAGCAAAGTGAGCAATAAACTGTCAACTACTTAGAGCAAGGATGCAAACTGAGTCAAAATACTCAAACCCAGAGCCTGCACTCCAACATACATGAGCTATTCTGGTTCTGCTACACTAGCTGTAAACCAATGAAGGGGACTGTGGTCCTTCAGATGTTTTGTGTGGTTTTTCTGTAATACAGGAATAATCACATCCTCATCATCCTGTTGCTCTATGGCTTCATCTCCAACCACCTTCCCTTTAGCTCCTTCATTCCAGGCACTCTGGCCTCTCCATTCCTCATCCCCCACTATGGGCTTATATCTGAAATCATCTGCAAATACTCTTTTCTCCTCCAGAACGGTTCCACCCCTTGAGGGCTGCAAGGCTTAGCTTACTGGCCCAGAAAGGTAGGCTTTATTGGAACATCAACTGGTCAGTAAGGCCTCACCTTATTTAAAATCACCTATCAACCCTACCCCTTTCAGTCCCTTTCTTCTTAGTACTTATCATCAATATACTATATATTTAACTTCTCTCTTCTGCTTATTTTCTTCCTTTTTTACTTGAATGCAAGTTCCATGAATTAGAGACTTGAGTCAATTTTGTTCAAATCTGTACCTTTTCAGTACTTAGAATAATGTCTGCAATGTGGCAGAAGCTTAAGGAATATCTACAGAATAAATAGATGAAGGTATCTACCCCAGGACGTTGCTGTGATGGTCAAACAAGACGTCAGGGATAGCATTTACAAAACTATAAAACATATGGTTCACGATTTTTAAATTCATTTTAACATTTTATTGAAATAGCAGAATGTATATTATAATTGAAATATGAAAGTCAATACAAAAAATGTTATAAGAACCTTAAAGTATCTGATAATACTAGAAGCAAAAGAAAAAAAAAGGAAGCAACTGAAGGCTTAAACATATACTAAAAATAAAAATACCCTAGATGTGTGGATTAAACCAGAGCTGTGACCTCTGGTAGCAATAAACATGTGACCTATAGCCTGGTACAGGAAAGCCATTTGAGGGAGAAAAAAGTTCCATAAAAGAATAAGAGGTCTAGAGACAGAGAGGAAGAAAACAAAGAAAGAGGAAAGTGAAACCTCTGGAGAATTAAGTTCCACTCAGCAAACACACTTATAGAAGATTAGATTTTCAGATGCTGTTGACTTAAGCAATAAAAAGTACATCAAAGTGTACCCCGTTGATGAATGGCACATAACTAATAATTCCTAGGTTAGCCCTTTCAGACACATTGAAAGATTGGTCATTCCCTAAGTATGACACAATGAAATGAAACTGTATAAACCATCAAGTCCCAGGGGGAATAACCTGGTTTTTGACTTGAGCTTGTCCCAGGAAGAAAACAAAACAAGACAAAACAAATAAAAAGCAAAACTCAAAACACAAATTGACAAAATTCACCCTACACAATCAAATTCATATTTGCATATATTAGAAGCATGCTTTTTCTGTTCAGGTCAAGGTACAAGGAGCAAGTAACAAATATGTAGATAGAAAGATTGGTTTCTCCCTGGGAACTTCAGCCTTGATTCAAAGGGTATAGTTTCTAGTGATGCTGAGCACTATTTCTGATCTGAAAATGGCATAAAATATAGCTGAGGATCCTACAACTCAGAAATATTGCCAAGCAGGATATGTAGTTACAGTAAATAGATAACGGAGCTAACTATTTAAATTGGAGCTAATACTTTATAATGGAGTTAACATTTTAAATTTTTATAGAACCCTGCCTTAGAAGGTATGCAAAATCATTTTTATAAGCAGGAAAATTCAAAATAAGTGAATCGTGATTTTCTTTTAAAAATGATTATAAAAGTCACATATAAATTAACTAAAAATTACTTCACAGTGGAAATAGAAATTTCTGGCTCTTCGGTAAATAAACTTAACAAGGTATTAATATAGAATTATCAGCATATATAGTTCTGATTTCTTTCATTAAAGGCAATTCTAAGATGTATAATCCCCTAACATATAGATGGGCTATATATAAAGGTAGAACCAGTCCCCTGACTATGATCAGTCAAAACTGATCAAACACAGAACTAATTTGCAATCTGCTCATAAAGACTAAATTTAACAAAGCATCAAGTTTTATTTATATAGAGTCTATATGTCTTTGGTTTCTTTTTATCTTTTTTTTTTTTTTTGAAAGAGAAAGAGGCCAAGAGAAAGGAAAGAGAGGTTGTTAGGCAGGCTCCTCACTCAGCGTCGAGCCCAACACAGGCTCCATCTCAACCTTGAGATCGTGACTTGAGCTGAAATCGAGTGTCAGATGCTTAACTGACTGAACCACCCAGGTGACCCTGTTTGATTTCTTTCTTAATTGAAGTACAGTTGACACATAGGGCCACATTAGTTTCAAGTGTACAACACAGTGATTTCACAGTTTGAATTTTGTAAAGGAGGGAATAATAAGAAAGCAACACAGCCCTCATGGATATTTTCTTCTTGTCAAGCACATACACATTCACTTATTTTAGTGGCAAGGTCGTCCTGGGAGGTAAAATTGGGACATTCGACGAAAGCTTAAGCGGCGGACCCAAGGTGCAATAACAAGTGCCAATAGCTGGTCCAGCTAAATCCAAATTGATGCTCCTTCCTCAACATCCAGCCCAAGGGTATGACCCAGAAAGACAGACAGCTTCTCATCATAAAACAATTGATCAAACTTGGTTAATTCAAACAGGATGTACAAAGCAGAACTCTGGACAAGTTATAATAAAAGCAATGATCAGGAAGGAAGAAATTTAAATAGAAGATTGATCATTTACAGAAGGTAGTCACGAGCCCTACCCAAGTCCAGTTGTGGTCAGGTTAATAAATTCTATTCACAGAATGTATTAACTTCTCCTGGAAGGTTAGTGTTGTGTTTTGGGTATAAACTGAAAGTACTAAAAAAACCAAACAAACAAAAAAAACTGAACAATACTATATGTACTATATGAACATAGAAAATAACATAAAAAATGTGAAGTTTGGAGGCTAAGACATTGCTAACTAAATTTTAATGTTTCTATGCAAACCGATAGTAACAGAAAATGAAGTAGAATAACCCAGAAGGAGCATCCTCATACTCAGCTGTTTCAGGGACACTTTTATACAGACAGGTTTCATTCTCACTTAATGAAAATAAACTTGGTGGTTGGAAACGAATGTATAGAAATACCACTTTGCTCAGTAGTCATGGTTATTCATCATATTTAAAACACCCTTACACATTTGTGAACTAAAAATGCATGGATATACATTCTAAATGCTCTCTTTCTTCCCTACTCTCTACAAATCCCACCCTGAAGAGCAGAACACCGATATCACAATGGAAAATCATAATGGTAACAACAGTTCTTAATTTTCATTCATTCTGTGAGTTTCTAAAATCTGTAGAGTGATGGCCCAAACACCCAGATAGAAAACAGAAAACAGAAGAACAATCTTCCAGGAAGTGCCAGTGGGGTAGAGAGAGATCTTCCTTCGCCTGCCAGAGGAGTGGTGCATGCACATTTCTCGTGGGCAGCTGGGTGTGCAGGTCAGCCTTGGAAGACAGAGCTAGGGTAGATTCAGAGAACCATGGCTCACTGGCTTAGGACAGTACTCAAAGTCATGGTGAAATTACACACACTGCCACACATATTACATACACAAACCTCAAAGAATTTGGAATCAGGTTTCAGGTGAAAGTCTCAGACCTGACACTTATTAGCCATGTCCTTGGGTGAATATTTTAAATCTCCATTCTCCGTTTCCTCATCTGTGAAAAAGAGAAGATACCCTGCCTCATCCTACCCCTTAAGGCTGCTGTGAGTATGCAATGACAAAAGCACCGGGAATTGTATAAGAAGTCCAATGCATGCATGGATAATTGTTATTAGTAGTATTTTTAATGGACTGTATGTTTTATATTGTTTATATATATATTGTTAAACATATATTGTTAAAATATATGTTTATATTTATATTTATATATCTAAAATTTAAAGAAAAATAAGAGACACCTGGGTGGCTCAGTGGTTGAGCACCTGCCTTTGGCTCAGGGAGTGATCCTGGAGTCCCAGGATTGAGTCCCACATTGGGCTGCCTGCATGGAGCCTGCTTCTCCCTCTGCCTGTGTCTCTGCCTCTCTTTCTGTGTCTCTCATGAATAAATAAATCTTTAAAAAATTTTAAAAATAAAGAAAAATAAATATGTGGGGTGTCTGGGTGGCTCAATCAGTTAAGCGTCCAACTCTCGGCTTCAGCTCAGGTTGTGATCTCGGGGCTGTGAGACCAAGCCCCAGGTCAGGCTCTGTGCTCAGCATGCTGTCTGCATGGGACTCTCTCCCTCTCCCTCTGCCCCTCCTGCTCGAACTCTCTTTCTCTCGAGCAAATAAATAAATCTTCAAAAAAAATATGTAAAAAGATATGTGTCAGTGACAAGTTGCTGAAAGGCAGGAAGTAATGAAAATACAGAAAGACATTTTAAAAAAGCTTTATGATTATCAATTTTGTCTGTCACTCAAAATCTGCTGGAAAAAATTAATGATACACCATATTTACTCTTTTTAACTATATTTTTAAGAACTTATCATACTTTTTATAATAGGACCAGCCGACAACTGGTCATTACAATAAACTATGTCTCCACTTGAGCATACAACAAAATATATTTTCTGTTTGCCCAAACTGGAAACGTTTCCCTGATGCATACTTTGTTGAGGTCTATCACCCTGACTTCTCTCTTTCTCCAGACAATACAATGGCTACAGTCCCTAAGTGAACCTTCATAGCACAAAGCCAAGCATGTCTCTAGACTCTCAATAGTCATTTTTATAGACATATAAAAATAGCAACCTAGCTTTCCACAAACATCTTTACTGCCATTAGTGAAAATATGTGATCATTATGTATGCACGCACACAGCATAATTCTGTCATCCTCCAGAGCTGAGCCTATATCACGGAGACCTGAGCACACATTTCATAACGCATATCACTTACACATCTCCCCAGGGGCTGACGGGCAGGGGCTTGGTTTGATCTTTCCTCCATCCTCTTGCACAGTTAAGAGTCCCTTGGGTAGTATCTTCTGTGTGCTCAAGTTTGATATTTCTTACTCAGTCTCTATGATTTCTGACCTAAAGCTGGCTGAGTTGTGATCTCCTCAAGGGGGGTAATGTCTTTTTCTCTGTCTCCCCCAGCACCTGGCCCCCCTTCGGCAGGCATTCGGCTCCCTACTGATGTTGAGTGGATTAAGTTGGTCTAACAAGAGGTGTAAACCACTTATGATAAAAAAGAAAACTTTTCTTCCATGCAAAAGGTCAGGGTAAATGTGGTTTCAAAACATAAACTGGATTTAACAGCTTTCTTATCTGCATCAGAATTAAAACTCAGTATGGTATTCTGAATACAGAATGGAGGACACAGCTACAACCTTTCTACATAGATGTAAGTCAGTACTCTTCCCCATTGCTAGAAACCAAAATTAGAAATCATCATTCCAAGTCTCCTTTAATAAAGCAGAAAAGATGCAATCATGTCTTAGTAATGTCAGTTCCCAAACACTGACAACCGAAACCACATCTTCTGGCTCTAGGTGCTTATTAGTTGCACAGATGCACTTCACATTTATAATGTTGATAAAGTATAGGAATAGTCTTCCACCTTTCAAATTCCATTAGGTCAGCCTGGCTTGGTATTATTATAAACAGTAGCAAAGAGCAACAACAGTATCTCAGTTGGGACACTCATGTTCTACACACTTACAATCTTATTTTTCTCTGGATGAATCAATTTTCAAGTAAATATATTTCACAACTCATTCATTCATTCATTCATTCAACAATTAAGCATCAGCTAACCATCTTCAATAGAGGTAATGTGATACATTGGAAAGAGTCTTAGAACAGACTGGGTGTAAATCATGGCATTATGCTTGACTAGCTTAATGTTCTTCCACAAAATATGGTGTCTGTGTGAGTACCCACTTCCTGTCTCATAGAAAGGGATCAGGAGGAGTAATAATAGGTAATGTATCCAAAACATATGACACGCCGCATGGCATAGCTGTGTTTTTGTTTCCTTTCTCTTCCTTTGAGAGGCAGTGGGTAGAAAGATGAGTAAAACGTGTTTCTGTCATTTAAGAACCCCAAATATAGTGGGACATGTGGATAGCCACCAATAAACAACTTCTAATACTATTCCAAGATGATTAGTGATAAAATTCAGGCATGAATTTAATACTGCTATTAAGGACCAAGTAACTATTGACAGTGATCTTAACTCCAAGAGCCTGGGCAAACTTGTAAGGCAAGCTGCTAGAACTGACCACAATAAAAACAAGAGAGTTTCAGAGACAAGGCAGTAGAAGTTATATAAGTCATGATTAGACAAATCTACACCATAAAATCCCCTGATGTTGGCCATCCATCCTCTGCCCAAATCTTTGACTGTTTGAGGTGCTCAAAATAAAGTAAAACAAAATAAAGAGTTGCCTAATGAATAAAAGGCAAACTCCTTGACGTGAAGATCTCGAAGATATTGTGATTCTGCTCCAGCCTATTCCAGCAGGTATGTGCTCTCCTCTCCCCAGCAGCAAGGCTCTAGTTAAACTGGAGTCTTGTTCTGAAGCAGAGCTTCATATCTTTCCCCTGGAGCACCCTTCCCCTGCTGGTGCCCCTTGCCTCCTTCCCTCAGGACTCCATCTGCCATAAAGCTTTCAACGGCCCACTGAGAAATACTTTTCCCCTTCTTGGAACATCCAAAGTATATTGTGCCTCTTTCATGGCAGTTCTTTTAAAACTTGTCACATTACTTTCCAAGATAATCACTTGATCACAAGTTTCATCTTCTTCATTAGATTGCACACTCCTTGAAGTTTATTTGATTTTATTTTTTTGCATAGTCATTCAATAGACACTGACTGAAGACACTTTAAACTTTTAGAATCCTCTATTAATTAAATCAGCCATTTTAGCATACTTTATTAAACGTATCCATTTACTAAATATATATAGTCTCCAGCCTTAAAAAATTGGCATCAGGTCACTCATTCCTCAAGTAATTTTCTGGTTAACTGCTAAACCAGTTCCTACCAGATCTGCTACTTACTCAGCACACAGCTCTTCCACTGACATGTGGAGACCAGCCATGTAAACTGGATTTGGGCATGAGAGCCCTCATTGTGTTTCTTCAGTGTCCTGAGAGAACATTTCTGCCAGTTACTAGGTGAAAGCCCAACTTCTAAACTCTGCCTTGATCTATTGTCTTCATTTCCCCGGTGGCCTCCTCCAAGCCTTCAGCTAAGGAATCTTGGTAGGCATATGTTAAGGACACCATTTGTTGTATTATTACCATCCATTCCCCAGGTTTAACTCCCACAGATATGAAAAACACCTCATAACAGGTGCGAGGGTTTCCATCATATTCATAACCGAAGTTCCTTCATACCAGTTCTAGTCAGAGCCACCTGTGCTCATGTGCCCCAAGTTATCACTTGCTCACCCTTTCTACAGCCCACAAGAAATAGCTAGATTACCAATGCCAATGCATTGGGATGTTCCTTCAGGGTCCAGGGTCCCCATCAGGTCCCCACTATCTGTGTTGAGAGTTTGCACTTCAGGTAACTTTTCTCTCAATTACTCAGCTCTTAAGCTATACTACTACATTTAAGATATATAATCTCCATCATATATATAAACATACACACATATAATGACCTTGTACAAGATAATTTGTAGTACTCACTTCCTATATAGATAGAAGATAGATTTATACACACACACATATATGTAACACACAAATACACATATGTAAATACATTCTAATCAGATAACTTGGTCCTTTCTATGTGTCATACACAATAATCCATATGCATGAATAATATTTCTCTAGCACTCCAGAATCAAAGACAAAATCTGGCACAGGGCTGAAGTGTATCAGTCTGATGTGCTGAAATCCATTCCCTAAACTTGTCTCTACCACAACCAGTAAGTGCCTTATTGACACAAGACTACAGCAAGACACGTCAGTGAGGATTATAGTATCTGACTATACCACAAAGATGGTAGAACTGGTTTCAAAACATTCTGTTTGTAACTCGAGGCCAAAACAAAGAGCTGTTGTTCTTTCACAGGATGATAGAAAGCTCTCCTGTTATTTCCAGTCATGTCACTTTACTGAAGGACTAGCATCAACTACTGTAAAAACTGTGTAATATAATTCATTCAATGATACCCACTACTACATGTGGAAAACTTTAGTATTTAGATGCATAAAATGGACAAACAGAAGGCACTATTTTCTATTCTATATGTTCAAAAACAAAAAGAAATGGCCTTCCCTTGTGACTATGGAAATACTCTGCACAGCCCCATGTAATTGTCAACCTCTCCATCTTTCAGGTTCTTTGGGTACCTGGTGTCATTTTGGCTTTCAGTTATGTATTTAAAATGTGGCGTGATTTTTTTCTTGAATAAAGACAATAGATGAACTTAGTGTAAAAAGTAAAATTTATTGTCACATCTCCTTCAAGTGGTCCTCCTTCCCTGTTTGCATGTAGGGATTCCACTGTGCTGCTACCACATCATACTTTCCGTTTACTCATCCCAGTGCACTGATGCCACAATGCTGGCAAATTTCTTTATTCCTTTATCGCCTTACTGCCAGTGGGTTTCCTTGATGGTGAAGCTCTCTGCTGCCTAAACAGAAGAACTAAGGGCCAGCTATAAGCTCTGCTTGGTCCCTGAGAATCAGAGTTTGGTTTGGAATTGCCCTTTGTAGGACTCATGTTCTTGAATCCTATTCTCAGAACTGGTGTGATGTGGAGACTTTCTGTGCAATGCAAAATTAATTGAAATATGGCTTAAGGGGCAGCCCCGGTGGCGCAGCAGTTTAGCGCCGCCTGCAGCCCGGGGCGTGATTCTGGAGACCTGGGATCGAGTCCCACATCGGGCTTCTGCATGAAGCCTGCTTCTCCTTCCTCCTGTGTCTCTGCCTCTCTCTCTCTCTCTCTCTCTCTCTCTCTCTCTGTCTATCATAAATAAATTAAAAAAGAAAGAAATATGGCTTAAGTTTCTAGAACTTCAACTGTGACATGTAAGAAAGTACTTTTTTTGCTGAAAAATGTTAACTAATTCTAAGAAAAAGTCACAACATTATTTAAAATAATGTAAGAATTCTTGCCCTACAGTAGATGACATTGGATATGCCCTATAATTTGCATTAAAGATATATTCATTCATTGTATAATGTCTGAGTGTTCCTTTGAAAGAAATGTAAGGATTATTATTTTTTTTTAAAAAAACCTACTTTTTTGAAACTGGCTTCAATTATAGTAACCCAAAGTTTCTGTAGAAAAAAACTAATAAAATGCAACACAATGGTCAAAACCACATTGATTCTTTTTCTCCTAATGTAGATAGTGTAAATATATATATACATGCATATATCACAGAAAGTCTAATGAGAAACACATGGTTCTGTTACAATGATAATCGCATGTTGGTTTTTCCGAGTTTCTTTTTATCAATTATATTCTCTATTTTGCCACTTCCAAAAAAATCATTTCAGAAAATTTTAATTCTCCCAAAAAAGTTTTAAGAACCGTATTTTAAAACTGTAATTGCCTGAACTCATTATCCTGAATGGTTTGGTTACAGCAGTTTTGAACCCTGGCTGCATAGCAGCTTTTAAAACTGGGGAGCTTTTAAAACTATTAAATAGCAAACTACCTGAAACATAGTAGCCAATCAATACATGGAAATTTCTTTCTCTATTATCCCTCCCAGCCTATCTGCAATTCAATATTTACCCAATCCCTACAGAGTATAATCTGACATCTTAACTAGCACCTCACTCGGTATGCCCCAAATTTTTCTTCTGTCACGACATATTCTATCCTCATAACCCAGTAAGTGACTGAAGGTATTGATTTTACCTATGTGATATCAGTCCCCTCCTCATATACCCTCTTGCTCGCAGGATCGTTGTGAACCATCTCCCAATTTAAACACTCAGTTGCCTACTCTGGGGCCTTATTACCGAAAGGTAATTTTTTACCTTTGTGCAATTTTACCTTTGTGCAATTTTTTACCATTGTGCAAGTGTCATCACATCTCTCCCAGTATCATCTGCTCAAGTTCACATTCCCTCGCTCCTCCAAGCCCTGCAACCATCAGGGATTCTCTCAGCTTTGTACCTTTCTCCCCATGTTGACCTTTCTGGTCAAATAGAACTCTTCCTGGAATAAGGATGTTTGAAATAGGTGCCTTCCCTCATTCTTTTCACATTCCTATTTGTATGTCCACCTGCTCTTAATGCTCATCTTTTCTCATCTCCTGCTCTCTCTACTGGCAGTGTCCAGCTCGATATCAACCTGTGGCCTTTGTCACATACATATATGTGGAATGGTTTAACAATTAGAGGGAATGCTAAAGTAATCTGTGAAAAAAAAAAACAAATCATAAAGGATCATTTATTCCAGGGTGTGCCTTCTGTCTTTGGTTATGTCCACATTTGGGGATACCCTTCATAAAATATACCACTCCCAAATATCCAGTGGGTAGCTATTACAGTGTTCTTTAGATACTGTTAGAAATCCCATCATCTTCACAAATTAATATATCTCTTCCATAGGCATTCATTGAGTAACAGCAAAATAAACCTCAAAAATGAAACCCAGAAATCTCTAAACACCTAGGGCCCAAACAACTTAAAAATTATCATTGTACATCAAACTAAAATCACATCTTAATGAAAAAGTGGCATAAAGTTTGGTATGCTGTATGGAGTAGAAATGCATCGAGTAGTCGGTACTTTCTAGACATAACCCATGTTTTTGTATTTCATTACAGCTAAAAATATTGAATTTAGACAGAATCTAGGAGGAAATGACAACGTGTGAGAAGCCGACCTATTTAACTTGAGATCAGCTGACCTTTGGAGTATGGACATGGCTCTCTTGTACAAAGCTGAAAAACTGCTACAACTGTGTTGGATTTCAACAGCACTTTCCTCAGCACGAAGGACCTTTACAGGAGATAAAGCACTGATTGTTCTCGTCTCTTTCTTCTGCTAGAGAGAGGGCCCATCACTGTCATGTGCATGCCTGGCAACATGGGTGTGACTTACTGATAAAAAGCACAGGACGGTGATTTTAAAACAGGGCTCGTGCTGCCAGTCAAACTGGAGCGGCAGGATATCCTGTCCAAGCGATTACTGTCTGGGCTGTAGTGTGGCGAGCTGCCAGGTCAATTACAGTGGGCCGGGTCGGAAATATGAAGACAGATAGGCTTCATTCTAAACAGGAGCATCAGTAAAATAGAAACCTGGAGACACATTAATGCAATGGTCAATTATTTAAAACTGTGGCTTTGGCCAGAGCTACAAAATGTATTTTATATTGAGCCTTTCTATAGGTAAATAATTTTTTTATTAATAAGAATAGGCATATAGGGAATTTTAAAAATAACACTTGTATCTGTATTTGTGGAGGAAAACATTTCTCACAGGAAAATTAGGGCTCTGTAATTCTCATCTAGACACTTAGACACACGGGTAAGTTAATAGTCAGGAGAACTGGCCAATGATATTTCATAATTGTTCATGTCACTGATACGTCAATTTTCCTTCCATTTTTCCTTACCAAGATGGATTTCAGTTCTAAATTCTCCCAAGCAAATCTCTCCTCTCAATTGCACCTACCGCTTTTTTGTCTAAAGGGAAAAATACTAAGAGATCAGCAGCATCAATTTGAGGATTCATATCACAGAATACCTATAAACAGGAAAATATTTCCTTTGTTTCAGACTCAGGCTCCAGGAGTCTCAGGGAATCACATTAAACATCAGACTTGCCAGGAAAAAAAAAAAAAATGCAGACTGTTTGAATCACAGCTTAATTGCTTGTGAACTAGATTCTTATATTCCTCTAATAACAGAGGAAAACCCCTGTCAACATCTATGTGAAGAAAATACCAGGCTGCTGACACTGAATTTTGCAGCTACACTATTTTTAATGGTGATTAGTAAGCTCTCAAACTGTGGAAGATTATAAAGAACACAAAAAAAGATGTAAATTAAAACAAAAATATAAGATGTACTATCATAATTTCCTACCAACCTAGAGATGTTTCGAAAAAATATATATTTGTGTAGTATTTACATACATTCTAGGACACAATGTTCATTAAAACCTCAGTAATACAGGTAGGCAGTATTCAATGCTGGTAAAGGTATCAAGAACTGAAACAATATAAATCAAATCCAGCTTCCCCAAAATAATAGTATAATATTATTAACTGATACTTAACTAATTACAGAAATGAAAATAAACACAATATTTTATCTATCTCTGTGTATTATTTATATCGGTAAGAAGGTGCATAAAAATCTCTAATGATACAAGTCAACTAACTATTGACTTAATCACTTACTAAACTACATAATAAAAGAACCTATAAAATTTAAAATGAGAGAAAAGATCCTAGATTCTGGACATATCTGTGCATGTATCTGTCACACACCAGTAGAAGTATCTCTGAAGCAATCTCTAAAGTTGCTGATATCTATGTGCCTAAATTTTTCACTATCTTTAATCTATCATAATAACTATAAATTACCAAGTGAGAAGTCTAGGATCAGAATAGAAGAAGTCTTCAGAGGCCTTTGAAACCAATCTTCCAACCACCCCGGCATGATGGAGGGTTCTCTTTCATGCTACTCCAGTCATTCTTTCAAATATCAAACAACTTAGCTCTTTGGTACAACAATGCACAAAAGAGCAGAAACTCTCTCCCTCATGTAGAAAGACAGACACAAGCTAAATAAATCAGACAGGCAGAAAACATGGGTCGTTGGGAGGGAAGTGCAGCAATTTAACATAGGGTGGTCAGGGGTGGCCTCAGCAGGAAGGTGAAATTTTAAGAGGTGAGGGCGTGAGCCATGCAGATAACTATGGGAAGAGTGGTCCAGAAGAGGGAAGGGCAAGTGCAAAGGCACAGAGCTGGAGGAGCACCAGTTTTCTTTTGTGGCATTTGAGGCTGGGAGGGAGGGAGCTGTAGGGAAGCTTTCAAGGACTAGGCTTCAGATCCCAGTCTGCAGGAGATGGGGAGGCTCTGGGGGGCTCCGAAGGTTGGAATATAAAAACATCTCCTAGGATGACTGTTAAATGCAATTCCCAGGCTTCCCCTACAGAGGGGACAGCTTCTAGTTTGGTGGGTTTCAGGCCCAGGAATTCACATTGTTTTAGTTCTCAGGCAATGCAGCTGAGTTTGGCCTAAAGACAACTCTGAGAAATACCGTTTGGAATCCCTAACGGTTTCTTCAGTCAGCTAGCCACTACACAAAGCAGCCATCGTGGGGGCACCTGTTTGTCTTACACACTTGGGACAGAAAAGGAAGAAAGAAAATCCTAAACATGAGTGTTGGAAACAGAACTGCCCGCTTCTCCCTTAGTGAGAGAATGAAGTCCCCATAGCTGCTGAGATGGGCTGGCACCTGGGGGCTGGTTAGTGACAGGCAAATCAGTGAATTATATGAGTACTGACAGTCCTATGACTATTCTGGTGGTTGATTTAACTAACAATTCCTGTGCCCTTGGGGCTTGCTAGCACAGAAGGTTGGTGTGTTTTGTGAGTTTGTAAACTGAGGGTCATGTCAGACACCCACTGTTCAAGTTATATCATGTGACGGCTACCCACATGCCCAGGTTGCAAGAGACTACCCAGTGACAGGTATGACAGGTGCAAGCATCAGTCCAATGATGCAAAATATTTCCAGTTCAGAAACTTCTTTTAGGGATTCCACTTAGTACTTCGTCAATGTTGTTTACTGTCCGTGTGTGTGTGTGTGTGTGTGTGTACATGAGATACTGCAGAAACCCCAAAACCATTGATAATAGGTGCTTCCTCTGTACATAATCTTACTTAATCCCCAAAAGAGCCCTGGGAGGTAAATACCATGCAGGTGAACTGAAGCCCAGAGAAGTTAAGTCACTTGCCCAAGGGTCACAAGGCTTATAATAGGCAGAATTGAGATGTTTAACCTGTGCCCATGTCTTAACTGCCTAAATAAATGACTACCTAAATCTATTTTTAAAAAATACTTGATGCAAATGTTTACTATGTGGCATTTCAATATAAGAATTTATATTGATATGTTGGTTCATTCTCAGAGACCACATGATTGAGGAACATGAGCTTTGGAGTAAAGCAGATATAGGATGGACTCCGTATTTGACACCCACCACTTAATATGCCTGAGTCTCAGCATCTTCATTCATAACAAGAGGAGTATACACCTCTCAAATCTCAGAAGAATGTGAGATGCACGGTGTGTAGTACAGATCGTCCTTCCTTCCCCACTGACTTGGAAGTAAACCTATCTGTGCACAGAGCACTTCCATAAACTCCTTGACAGAGGGTCACCTAAGCCGAGCTTCAACATGTCTTGCAGTGGGCCAGGTCCCCTCATTTGGGCACAGACATATTAGTGATTCAGAGCGTTTCCTCCTACTGCCCTGACCATCACCTGCACCAGGACTGCTCCTTGGGGCAACAGTGACTCAACTAACAACTCTTTCCAGGTGATGGTACCACAAATCATGGAAGACAATCACGACCCTGGTCTTTGCTCCTCTGAATTAAGTAGGTCCACCACATTCAGAAGTCCTTCCCATGATTTCCCAAACAACACAGTATCCCAATTGGCTTCTACGAGAAGAACTAGTATTTTCTGTGTCCTTTAAAATGCAAAGCCCAGGGGCACCTGGGTGGCTCAGTCTGACTCTTGATTTCGGCTCAGGTCATATCAGGGTCGTGAGATTGAGCCCTGTGTCGGACTCTGTGCTCAGCATGGCAGTCTGCTCAAGATTTTCTTTTCTTTTCCTTTCTTTTCTTTCTTTCTCTCTCTCAAATAAAAAAAAATTTAAAAAATAATAAAATGCAAAGCCCAAGAACAAAAGATTAGACTGATATATTAGGCAAGGAGCACAATGGAACTGCTGTCTGGATGGTCAAAAAAGCAAACTTTTATCATTCAAATCTTCTTGAGGCACCTTGGCACCTTTGCCCAGTGTAGTCACAGCAGCAGAAAGCACCTCATCCTCCCAGTTCCTGCTCAGATCTCTCTTTCCCCTTCCACCAGTCCAGTCCCAAATCCAGGAAGACTGTTCTTGTAGGTTTCTTCCCTCCCCAGTCAGGTTGGCAAAACAGCCCTCTTCAGTAGGCAGAGGAAGAGAGAATAATATAATTTGGGACCTTGTCATACTTCCATTGACCCAGCAAAGACTATAACTACACCAACTACTTCACACTGTTGGCTGCAACAAGCCTGAGGTCAATCTCAAGTGGGAGAACTTCTACCACATTCTCTTTTATCCAGGTGCTCATCCTTCAGCCTGTGGTCACACAATATCATGTCCTTAAGAGCTAAATTCAAACTTTTAACTTTATCCCCAATAAGTTCAACTCCAGTTTCGTCTTATTGTTTCAGTTTGAAGCAATCACTCGATTTTTTATTTGGTTTCTCTTGTCTTAGTTCTCCTTTCTCCAGATCTGTACCATCTGCAAACGTGGCATGACTTCTGGGTCTTCATATGGGTCCTGGGCAAACATGTTGAGTAGTCATTTGCCCAAGGAAGGAAAATGCGTTACATTTACAAATGCACAGTGCTTATGAAATAGGCAGCACATAACTACTACACAGCCATGGAGGCATAGAAGAGGCTCATAAAAGAACACAACCCAAATGACAAGCAGAGATGTCAGTTAATGTCACAGCACTGAGCATAATCAGCTCCAGAACTCCTACACAGACAAAACTGATGCAAAAGCATGTCCTTTAGGAGCCTAACGACGCTAATAGCATAGAATTAAAGAGGGATTCTAAGCTATTAGAAAGGGGCAGCAGGGAGAGGGTGTATTTTTTGTGATTTAACTGACAATAAAAGTTATCTTAATTATACACTATAGAGGAATAGAGAAGCTTTGTTTGAATCACACGTTTTTAGTGACAACAGAAGCACAGCTGTAGGTATTAAAATTTCATTCATCTCAGTGTCATTTGTTTTCCTTGTCCGATAAGTAGTGATCTTCTATTTTTCTTCAGTGTCTTTTCACTTTTAATGTATTCACAAAGTATTTTCTCCTGTGCTAGCTCAAATTCATTTTAAAATCTGAATTATCCCGACATTTCAATGCCAGCTCAAGTTATCTAGAAAAAATATTGGTCTTGGTTTCTATGGACTGCCAACCTCAGAGTTTGCTTCCTTCCCCTAAAAAGGCAAACCAAAGGTACTGAAATTTTAAGGGGCTAAGGTAAGTTGTTTTCTAAAGTAGCGATGGTTTTTGTCCATTTCCCCGTTGGCTACTTGGATTTCAAGTGTGTTGATGTAGGAAACATGTTAAACTTTTTCTTACATACAAGGAAAACATTAACTTCAGGTTATAATTACATTGATGCCATTCTAATACAGATAATTTTTTTAAAAAAACTTATATAATCACATCTATTACTTGAATGTAAAGGGAAGGCAAATGATGTCACATGACCCTGAAATAATTACCGTTGAATTAACTACAGATTATGTCACTTTGTTCTTTTCAACCTTTTAATAAACATCTTTGATAAGTATAACCTACAGATGAAAAATTAATAGAGAAAAGGAGTCTAAAATTTTCTCCCCAGAATTGATAATGAGAACAACAGATGCGGGCAGATAATAAGCACATGAATATAGTGTTTGCAGACTGAGGAATTTAGGAGATACAGCAGATGAGTTAGTTTCAGGGTCATTATCAGAAGTTAAGAATTTAAACAGAATTTAAAAGTCACTAGATTGTCCATTTATCAGTATAAATATCTTCTACAGCATACAAATAATTGTGTTTTTTCTTCTGTTATCTTAATTAAAAAAAAAACTTTGAAAAGTTAAATCTAAGCCAACTGTAATTTCCAAGTAAAAGTATATACAACTTTGATTCTGTAATTAGGCAAAGGAAATTTAGCCATTTAAAAACACCCCTTTTCTGGGACTCCTGGGTGGCTCAGTGGCTGAGGATCTGCCTTCGGCTCAGGGCATGATCCCAGGGTCCTGGGATCCAGTCCCATATCAGGCTTCCCATGGGGAGCCTGCTTCTTCCTCTGCCTATGTCTCTGTGTCTCTCATGAATAGATAAATTTTTAAAAAATAAATAAAAATACCTCTTTTCTTATATAAATTTGATGTCTTCATTCATTAAACAGGAGCAAAATATGTGCCTCACTGAAATATATTGAATACAAATGTCGGATAAAAACAAAACCCAAATAACCACTGATTAGGAAAACATCACTTTTCCCTCGGTCCTTTTTTCCTCATATGCCTCTGTTTGCATTATTCATAGGTTTATCAGAGTTTTATTTCATCAGGTTAATGATAAAACATTTTCTATTTGTTTCTACCAAGGGGCCTGGTATGCCATTACTGCTCAGTGCTTTGAGTGTCTCAACATGACAAATGCCAAACATATACCAATCAAAACATTCAACTGATAGCATATGCTGAATTTCCCAGATGCTAGAGTTCAATAAGGAACTTTTTGGTTTAATGAGTCTTCTTCTATTATGTTTCTCTACACATCATTATAGAATTGTTCCCATCTTCTTCAAAGAACTAGCACAAACCAGAAGAGCAAAACAAAGTACAACAAACTCTGAATCTCACCCCCCCAAGTTTATAACCTGTAGGTCACGTAACAAAATTACTTACGACACAGAATTTACCGAGAACACTGCTGGGTTTACTATTGTGGCCAAATTTCATGAGAGATGAAAATAATATATTATACATCCATATAGTTCTTTATACTATTCATTTCAAAGGACTTTCAGAACAATTACCTAATCAGACATTTACAAAAACTTTCTGACTGAAGTAGGCAGGATTTTTTTTTCCCATTTAAAGGAAGGGATAAATGAAGCCCAGAGACATGAAGTGGTATCTCCAAATTCAGTTTGTTATAAAAGGATCAAGAGGTACGCCTGGGTGGCTCAGTTGGTGGAGCACCTAACTCTAGAATTAGGCTGAGGTCATGATCTCGGCATGCTGGGATGGAGTCCTGCATCAGGCTCCCTACTTGGTGGGGAGCCTGCTTCTGCCTCTCCCTCTTCAACTCCCCCTGCTTGTGCTTGCTCATTCTCTTTCTCTCTAATAAATAAACACATAAAATCTTTTTAAAAATTAAAAAAATACTAGGATAAAATAAATGGACCAAGACCAGAACTAGCCTTTATTTAACCCCATCCCCAGGAATCTCTGACCATTCCTTGTTGGGCTTGCCTCCAAGAACACAAAATTGACAAGCAGTGATGAACTGAAATGTTACCACCACCCCCCTCCTATGACCAAAAGGCAGCCCTACTAACTCTCTGGCTGAACTTTTAACAGTCAAAACAATATGAATGCATATTTTAGATCTCTGCCTATGTTTCCTGAAAGGAAATCAGGCTTCAACATCAAACACAAAGATCAACCTTAAATCTAAACCTGAGAACATGAATCTCCCAGTTACGTGTATAATCCCATTTCTACCTCTATAAACCACTAACATCCAAATAATGCTTTGTTTCTTTTGCAAATACATGTTAGATGGATTCTAATACAATCTGTGGGGATGAGTCATTACAATGGTGGATTTCTTCTGGAAGGGTGGCTATCCTTCCTATTTAAGTAAAAGATATCTTCACTTGAAAGCTATTTGAGCTTTAGTGTTAATGAACTCAGGTGCAATTTTCTATATGAACAAGGCTAATAATGACTCTATTTCATAAAGACCAAGAGCTCATTTATGGGTTATTTCATGTGGCAATCATTTCAAGTTAAATAATCTGACATTTTAAAAATGGCATTTGGTAAATAGCTCTCAGGTGCATTTTATGAGCCCTCTCACTTGCTTTGCCTTCTTGCTGACTAGGAAAGGTAAATGATATTTCTTGACAAGAGGTGGGTGAGTTTTTGTCCTTTGAAATAAAGAGATTATCTATCAAAATCTCTTCCCCATATGAGGTTTTAATTAAGTGTGTTGTGAGAAATAGATAAAAGACTGACTATTGATTGGTTATTTCTCAGGTATTATAAAAACTCATGTCGGGGCACCTGAGTCGCTCAGTTGGTTAAGTGTCCAACCCTGGGTTTCGGTTCAAGTCATGATCTCAGGGTTGTGAGATGGAGCCCTGCACCACTGGGCTCTGTTGTATTCAGCACAAAGTCTGCTTGTCCTTCTCTCTCTCTCTCTCTCTCTCTCTCTCTCTCTCTTTCTCGGACCACCCCCCCACACACACACACACTCGCACATGCTTGTGCTCGTGCTCTCTTTCTCAAATAAATAAATAGAATCTTTAACAAAATCATGTCAATAACACTCAAGATGTTATCTCTGGATGAAATGATATGCTCTTATAATTAGATATTCATTTATTTAACTTTTAATACCAACAGTTTCTATAGACTTGCAAAAATCAATAAAACTTAAGTCTTGCCATTGAAAAGGCAGCAGCCTAGCTAGGAACATAGAACTAATAATAATACAATGTGATAACTCCTTCATTAAGTATTAACATAAAATCAAAAGATAAAGGAGCACAGAATATGAGACTAAATGTGCCTTGCCTTTTGTCTGATGTCCCACAGAAGTGGATAAGTTTCAGTTGATGGTGTCCAAAAACATCTTCATAAATAGAAAATAAAAATTAATGTGCAGGGAGATTAAGGTTATACAAATAATCAAGATACTATAAAGGATATAATCAGAGGTATAATAATGTAGACGAAGTAGTTAAAATTCAAAAAATTAAACTATTATCCCTGTAAGTTCAGCCTCTAATACAAAGAAGCTTGACTTAGGTTAGCTTCCCTAGAAACAGACCCTAAGTGAAAGTGATTATTAGAAAATATCTTCCTAAGGGAGACATAACTAGGGAGCTAGGGAGTGAGACAGGGAAGGGACGTAAGCCCAACAACAGTGTGTCATCAGGCAAACTCCTGTGGAGGGGAAATTTGGCTTGTTCCCAAGGAAAAATTTGGAGACACCTCTCAAAATTGTCCTGACCTAAAGAGGAGTAGAGAATGAGGAATAGGAGGTAGAAGAAGGTAGAGTAAATATCTCTGCCCTTTTCATGGGTTAAAGACTTTGTATTGGTTAAAGACTGCCTTAGGATCATGTAAATTTCCAGGCTCACTTCAGGGGTTGTACCTCTACATGGTGAAATTTCTGAGCAACATAATCTCATCTGCTCCAGGGTTCATGCCAGGAAAGTTACTTGTAGAGTGCATTTCATTAGTATCGAAGTATACATTAAGTCTTAAAAAGAAGGCTTCAAGTCTCTGGTGGATAATGCAAGAACATAAGACCATATTCAAGTTCTTGAAAAGATGCATAAGAAGTGGGTTTCGGGAGTTTTCTGGAGACCAGAAACACTTTCCTGTGTATAATGTTGTGAGAGTGCCATGCCAGGCAGCCAGACAGAATGGCATGTAATGATGAAGTTGACTTCAGACCTCAGACACAACGAGAAGAAGCGTTGGGTAGACCAGTCTCAACTCATTCATCGCTCATGCTTGCTTGGCAAATCTCTAGGACTAAAACTGAGAGGATATCATATGGAAATACTCATAATAACAAATTCTCCTATGTATGTAATTTCAAGACTCTTTTTACCATTTCCCTTAATGATCCAATGATCTTGTAATAGCATTAGTAAGTGTTCCCCTCTTCAGAAATTGAACACATACAGATGAGATTCTATTAAGATTCAGGTCTTCCTGGTGAAATAGTCCAAGTAGAAAATTTGATAGAGAATATGCACATGGGCATACAAATTGCAAAACTATGTACTAATTCTCCTAGCTATAAACATCACTGGTCAGACCAATGTCTGAAAACTATACCCAATATCCAGCCTATAACACACTAAATGGAATTTAAGGAAGTTCATTAAAGCTTATAAAACTTATAAAATAAGAACTACAAAAAAATCATGAACAATATGAATAGTGGTTTCTCTAAATGTACAGTTATTCAGAGATTATTTTTCTTCAGAAAAAAAGGTTATCAATCCTCATGTTTATAAAAAAATAAATCCTCAATGCAGAAACTTGGGCAAGTAATTCTAGGTGCTTTTCCCTTTTTTCTTTTGTATATAAATGTTTTTAATGAAGTACAACCTATACAGAAAGGCACACAACTTATAAGTCTGCGCCTCCATAAGAACTACCCAGAAGATGACTCTGCTTTTGCTGAGGGCACAGCAAACTCATGGGAAAGCCCTTGAGTGGTCATTATAACACATATTTGTGAACTACTTAAGGAAATGAACCATTGCCTTTATTTTTCACAGTCCTTGTATATTCATTTGTTGGAAGACTGGGAGATGAAGTTATTTATTCACTTAACAATTATTAATTAAATGCTTAATATGTGTTGGCAGCAGTTGTGTGGTGATGGAATTTGAGGTCTAATGAAAGACAGATAATGCTGAAGCAAATGTACTAATTAATAATTATAAAATATGAACTGCCATGAAGGAAATATGCTATGGTCAAAAATATCAGGGTATCCAGGGCACCTGGGCGGCTCAATCAGTTAGGCACTGGACTCCATTTTGGCCCAGGTCATGATTTCAGGGTTGTGAGATTGAGCCCCATATCAGGCACTGTGCTCATCAGGGAATCTGCTTGAGATTCTCTGTCCCTCTGTACTGCCCTCTCCACTCTCTCTCTCACACTCTCTTTCTAAACTAAATTTTAAAATATCTAAAAAGAAAGAATATAAGAGAAAGAATGATTATAGAAGTAAACAACAGATGAGCTGTAGATGGAAATTTGAGTAAAAAGAACCAGCTATGGGAAGAGAGTAAAAAGAACATTCTAAACAAAGGGAACCTCATGAACAAACTACAAGAGTTCCCCCTTGTCCACAGGGAACATATTCCAAGACCCCCCATGGATTCCTGAAATCAGATTATACTAAACCCTCTATATACTGTTATTTCCTATATGTTCATATCTATGATAAAGTTTAATTTACAAATTGGACACAGTAAGAGGTGAACAAAAATAACTATTAATAAAATAGAACAATTGTAACAACTATAATAAAAGTCACGTGAATGTGGTCTTTGTTTCTTACAATGTCTTATTGGACTGTGCTCATTCTTCTTGCAGTGATGTCCGAGGATAAAATGCCTGTGTGATAAGGTAAAGTGAGAGGAATGATGCTGGTTTTGGGACAGAGCATCAGGCTACTGTTGGGCTTCTGACACTACAACAGAAGGAGGGTCATTCACTACCAGACCACAGTTGACCACAGGTAACTGAAATCACAGGAGGTGAAACTGCTGACTATCCTACCCACACACTGAGAACCAGATGACTAGACCGTAGCGAGTACAGGCAATAGCTGGAGAACCAGAAGAGAGGCCAGGCCATGCACAGCCATGCAGCTCAAGAGGAACGATTTAAGTCACTAAGTGTACTGTAAAGATAATGAAGGGTTTTTAGCAGGGAAATAAAGAGATCCAATTTGTATTTTAATAAGATGACCCTGAGCACTATATTAGTGGATGGCAAGACAGAAAGCAAGGTACCAGTAAGTGGGTTATCACAGTAATAAAGGAACACAAGATGTACTCTGATGGTAAATCAACCAGTTTGTGAATGGATTGATGTGGGGGTGTTGGAAGGGGGCAAAACAAAAAAAATCAATCAGGTTTTTTATTTCAGCCATCAGAATAAGGTGTCATTTGCTGAGGTAAAGAAGATTTGTGGAGAAATAGGTTTCCATGGGAAAAAGCAAGAGTTTAGTTTTGTACATATTAAGTTTGAGATGTTTGAGAAACATCCACATGGAGTTGTCAAGTAAGTAATTTGGATAAATGAGAAAGAAGCACTGAGGGGAGATCAGGCTAGAGATATAAATTTGGGAGTTATTAGCATATAGATGGTTTTTAAAGCCATGGGAATGTAACAACAGAAAGAGAAGATAAAGAGAACTCGGTGCCAAGCTATGAGGAACTTCAATATTTAGAAGGTGATCAGATTCAAGTCAGAAACAGCAGCTAAGCAAAAAAAAAAAGGCCAGATAAGTAGGAGGATATCCAGGTTCTCAGACAAAAAGGACAATGTTTCCACAAGAAGGAGATGATCAGCTGTGTCAATGTTGGTACATGGTGAAGAAAGATGAGAAGATAAAAACATTGAATGCACATGGCAACATCTGAAGTTTCTGTGACCTCACCAAGTGTCTCAGGGGGAGTAACTGGGAAGACATAAATGGGGCAAGAGGTGGAGAAATAACCGGGGGCCAGGTAAGATTTTTAAAAGTAGATGCTATTCAATATGATTGTGTTCAGAAAAAAAAAAGAGGAGAAAGGTTCATGATTCTATGGAGAAGTGACTAGAGAAGTAATTTCTTTGATAAAGCCTAGATGTGGGGGGTGAGACAAGTGTAGTGTCCTGGCATCTGACAGCAGGAAAGATGATATGTTTCTAAAGAAACAGGTAGGATGAAGGAAGCAGTTCTCTGTGTCATCTTCTTAAATCTTAGTAAAGCATTTAGGCAAAGTCATTAGCCAACAGGAAAGAGGCAGCAGAGGAACAGAAGGAGTATCAGGGCCAAGAACCACCACCACAGTATAAAATGGTGCTTACACAAAGTGGAAACCCGCACTTTCTTTGAAATCCTGGTAATATTAATAAGAATTGAGGAACTATCTACTGACTGTGATGTTAAAGTGTCTTCTGTTTACCCAAACACTATTTACTACAAAACAACAAATCCTTAAATCTTCATGAGAAAAAAATCAGAAAAGATGGATTATTAAAGTCATCTGAAGTTACAAATTTGCTCAGAATGTGCAATAAATAGAATGGAAAGAACAGGCGAAGGAAAGTGAATAAAAAGGCTCTGGAAGGACACCTGGGTAGGGCAGTCCATTGAGCATCTGACTCTTGATTTTGGCTCAGGTTGTGATCTCGGGGTCATGGGATCCAGCACCACATCAGGCTCTGCACTGGGCTTAGAGTCTGCTTGGGATTCTCTCTCCTTCTCCTTCTGATCCTTCTGCTAGTATTCACTTGCTCTCTCTCATGTTTGTGCTCTCTCTCTCAATCAAATAAATAGATCTTAAAAAGAAAAAAGGACTCTAAAATCTGGGCTGGAGAAAGCAGGAGAAAGATAGGAACAGTGGAGGGGAGAGAGACAGGGAGGAGTCACTTGAGGCTCAGGGAGGTTAGAATATCTGTCTTTGTGAACATCAATGGAGCAACATCTCTGCGAGCAAAGAGACAGGAATGTCTGAGTTTGTAATTTGGAGAAGAAGATAAGTTTCTCCTGATGACAAAAATCTAATCTAACACCCTGAGAGTGTGTGTTTAAAATAGAGAAGAAAAGCTCATTGGAGGTGAGCGGATCAAAGAACTAAGACTGAAGATACTGAGTAGGATCATTCAGTAAGTGATGATTTCCCAAGAAATCTGACAGAAGTTGGATGGGGGAACATGGCAGAAGGGATAAAGTCTTCCATGGATGGGTGATACAAGTCGAGAGAGGAGCAGGCGGGTTGAGAGAGGACAGTACCAATGTGATGGAGAGCCTGGTGGATCCAAATGGCCTGAAGCCCAGGAGTTTTTACAAAGAAGGAAGTACTACTCTGGTTGGTACTGTGGACAAAGCACATCTTGACCTTCTACCTAAGCATGAAGCAGGCATGCGTGAGATTATTCAGCCTCACCTCAGGAAGGCTTCAAGAAAAATGAAAAGCCCTCAGGAAGGCAAATGAAGGTGTCATTATTCTAAAATGTGACTGTCAACAACAGAGTTTGCTGATCATAGAAAAAGAATTCCTAGAGCAGAATGGAGAAATTATCAAGGGGAAAGGTAGAACAGAATTATCTGGGGATTGCATAGAAAGGAGGATTTCTCAGCTACCCCTATATCCAACTCAAAAACTCACTTTTATCCAACTCAAAGATCATTTTTTGACTCCTTTTATATGCAAGGGGCCATGCTTTTAACAGGCTTGTTGGCCATAAGAAATAAAGAACCAAGCGGGAAAGGCACATAGGCTAGTGTCCTCCTCAGTATGTGGTACCAGTGTATCCATGTGCAAAATGATTTGCAAAAGTCAATAATTGCTACAGATATTTATGTAAGAAGGAATTTAAAATGGCCTCTAGAGTCATATAAAATAGATTTTGTAAATCAATTTTGGTGGCATTATTTTGAAGTACATCAAATAAAATTAATTCACTTCCATATCCAAACAATAAACTATTCTTTAAAGCAAAACTATAGTGGAATGCCAAATTAAAAAATAAAATACCAGCTTTTCGGTAATTTTATTCATCAAATCCTTCCTTAATGGAAATAAGACAGAAATTTACACTAATTAACTGGCTAATGAAAAACTGTTAGACATTATCCAATTATAGGCTTTCTTTTCTACTAGCTTTTCACCAGTAACAGGTGTCAAGTACATTTGATAAAGCCACTGTTGCTGAGATAGCTCTCTTTTGGTTTTCCAAATATACTCACGATACAGCATCTTTCAATGAAGGATGTGTCACACAATTATTTGAAAATACAAGTAAATAAAAATTGTTGCAGTTTTCTTTATAAACATTATTACATTGAAATTTCACAGTTACAGTCAGTTTCCTAAAGCTGAATTCAAAACTAAAACTAAATTAACAAGAAGCTAAAGTTTTTTTTTTAGGTAAGTCAAAACAATTATTAGTCTGGGCTTTTATGCCAAAGGTTTCTCAGTTATGAAAAGGGCGGGTTTCCTTTTTTTTTTTTTTTAACTTTTAACGTTAGCATATAAATACAGTTAACAGAGGTAATAAAATATGTATCCTGTTAAACCAGTAAATTTGTGGTCCTTTGCTTCACAGCAATAGGTAAGAAATACATGTTACAACCTGGAAAAAAGGCTCAGGCCTACTGCACACTAGGTTACATATTTACAATTAAAGCCCTCCTGTGAAATGTCTCAGAAATCAAGTTGAAAGCAATTTGATCAGAGGCAACTGGCGGCAGGTGGAGAAAAGGAAGCAATATCCACTCAAATTTCCTGTATATGTTTTTGAGTTTGGCACAGGCCTTTTTTTCTTTTCTGTAGCATATCACATTGAAAGTAGAGCTTGAAACAAGGAAAAGGCATGACCATTGCCTGGAATTGTGGGTGTGAGGCACACTGGGGACTAGAGTGAGCCCTGTGAGGGGCCACGTAGCCAGTGTGTGAGTCATTCTCTGCCACCACCATCCTGGGGTAGAACACAAGGAAAGGAATATCAGAGGAATAAACAAAGTAGATCTGAAGAGATAAAGTAGGTAAGAAGGGACCACATGTAAACAAGGGATGTCTAGGCAACATTATTCAGAAAGGCGGTCGGTCGTCTTTGCATTGTGAGTGTAATATGTGTATCACTGCCCATACTTGAGAATACCCTTGACAGTGCCTGGCAGCAGTCAGAACAACAAAAAAATCGAATAATTCCTTTTGCCCAATGTGAAAATCTCCGATAAGGCTGTAGTTGGAGAGGATTCTGCAGACCTCTAAAACTAATCAAAAGCTGTGACTGCCACACCCGATCCCCTGTGTTCTGACTGGACCGGCTGCTACATGTGATACACCATCCTGCACTCATCACAGCGCAGCAGGTGAGCTACATGTGATACACCATCTTGCACTCATCGCAGTGCAGCAGGTGAGCAAATGCACCAGAGTCAGAAGCTCCCACCCCCTCTGTGGCCACAGCCATGTTGAGCAAGCCACGCCTGGTCACCAGTAGGAAAGCCCAAACCCAGCCAGGCCACCCAGCCAGGGACAAGCACTGGGCTCCATGCCTCCGCCAGCTTTCCAGGTGTAACTCCTGACTTTAAACCACCCTAAGTGATGTGCTGTTCATTGACAGCAGGTCTTCTGACTCCTCAAAAAGCTGCCATAGCACAAGCTTTGCCAAATTTTCTCTTGTTACCAGAATTTCATCTCAGGAGGTAATTTGGAATAAGATCTTGAAGGAAGCTTCAAGAGCAGCAAAATTTGTAATCATCGCCTAGTTGTCTTATAAGAAAACAAAATTTTGGCTCTTGGGCATCACAACAATGAAAATCTAAATATCGCATGAACATCTAAATATATCCTTTTAAATGTACTCATTAGACTGCCGCTCCTTACTATAAGGTTTTGTTTGGTGATTTGATGACTAAAGATCATTCTTCTTTATTGTGAATATTATGCTATCATCTTTACTAACCAGTTTATAATATAGAATCTCAGAAAAAAATGTCATTTATGACACAGCCTTCACTATTTCAAACTATTCAGGATACCTTGTATTATCTTACATATTTTCATTGTTTTTTTTTAAGCAAATGATTCAATTCTCCTATACTTAAAGGTCAATGAAATGTCCAGTGGAAAAATACATAATTTGAAACTTTTCTACATTAAAAAGCAATTGGTAAGTTATATGACACTTTCAACTCCACAGTGTTTGTGTTACGAGGACATTTCACTACAGGGAGAATGAAAAATCCTAGTATTTTATTGGTAGATAAAACAAGACAGAAACTTTGACAGGCCATTAGCTGATTTGTGGAAAAATATTTTTGTTTAATTAAAACCTTACAGAGCACCTGGACACACACACACACACACACACACACACACACACACACACACACACAGAGTCTTCCCTACCCTTCCCATCCCATTTGTAGCTGACATCCAGGAAGACATGTCACAGCCATCCTATATAGGCTCCCCTCAGCCTTGGAATGGCTTCACCTAGGAAACTGAAACACTTCTCTCCAAGAATGTTCCAGTTCACTAGGGAAAGGCTCCAACTCCTCCTTGCTGAGGCCCTTCTTTTATGCTGGAACCACTAGTGAAAGGGGAAGCCTCATCTCTTCATGTCTTCCAGGTATGGCAGTACTCTAAAAGGTAATAGCCACAGGGAAGCTCACAATACAAACTGCACATTTTTATGCCTCCTATATGTCCACAATTATTTTTTAGAAACGCTTCCACCTGCTTCTCAGCCCCTTATTCCTTGCAAATATACTTTACCAATCAGAAACACGCATCTTAATGATATTTTGCTGTCAAAATTTTTGTTCACAGAGATGGGAATAGGAGACAAACATTTTCCTATATGTGAGAAAGCAAGGTAATGGAATGAAAACAACATCTCCAATTACCTAAGTTTGTCAAACTACTGTGACCCGGTTTATGACCATGACTAACTTCTCCAGCCTCCACTTTCTTTCATGCAAAGTGACTTGTCTAACCAACAGCCACAGAGAGATCATAGAAGCAAACTCAATTAACATTTGAGACCATTATTATTAAACTTTTATTTATATTTACATGTATTTCATTTCCAATTAATATGATGACAGAAAGGGACAGACATACTTGTCAACTACATTAACAGTGAATTCCTTTCCCCTACCACACTCATTAATGAAGAGGCTATAATTAGGTTTCAAAGATAGCATTTCATTAAGTGAAGGACCACAAGATTACCTTTGTTTCTGAATATAGGAAAAACCTTTAAAAAGTTTTTACTTGACTGTGGTCAGTTGACTGTGTTCAGCATCATAACTAAAAAGAATATATATAGTACAGCCTTGAGTTAAATATCATCCTCAACAATATATTCATGATGATTTTAAATGAAGAGTCATTAAACTGATGCAGGTCCATAAAGGGTTAACACGTGACAATTTCCAATTGGAAACAGAAGTATCGAAGTAATATAATAAACACCCAGAAGCTTAAAGAAATGCAGACCAAACAGATCTCTGGGTTGTGCTTGAGCAATGCCTTGCATTTCACAAACATGAATATCAAGGTCCTCAGAAATCAAGTGATTTTTAATAAGGTCATACATCCAATGTATTACAAATCATGAATTGGAACCAATCTCATGACTCTCTTCTGGTGTTTTTTTTTCTTTCATTAAAATGTCCTGCCTTGTTATTTTTTTACATTTGGCATTTCTCTGCAGTATAAATTACAGATTATATTAATGTGTTACCCAAAAAATGGCATAAATATCAATTGCCAAAACTCACTCATTTAATTTAATCAGTGTGTATTTACTAAATGCCCACTCTTTTTCAGAAACTTCACTAAGATGAATAAGCTGCTCTCAAGGCACAGAGGGAGAAGCAAACAGACAAACAGATAATTATAAAACATTATAGTCTGTATAGTGATAGAGATGCCCACTGGGTATTAAGGCACCAAAATGGAATAATAATGAAGATGATAACAAAGGGCATTTTCAGGTACCAGAAAAGACTCTGTAAGAGAGTAGCACCTGATTTGAGCCTTACCTGGTGGGCTGAGGGTTGTCAAGAAAGGAGATCACGAGAACAGGGCTTAAGAGTGAGAAGCAGCATAGAGTGTGTGTAAATAAATCAGTTTGGTGTTAACAATAATGCAAGGCGTGATGGAGATAAAGCTCAGTGGTAGGATGGTCAGACTATGGAGAGCCTTACACATTAAGGAGCTTGGCTTTATTCTTTGGGCATCAGTGGCTATCAGTCTTAAGCATAGGAATGCCATGGTCATATTTTTCGTATTACAAGTAGAGCTTTATAGGAGGGAATTGATCTTTAGGAGGAAGACTGAAGGTAGAAAGCTGATAGCTAGCTAATTTAAAAGAATCTACTAAAAGAGGATACAGAACCAGATTAGGGCCAGTGGTAGGGCAAAAAAAAGAAAAAAAATGCTTGACAGACTTGAAGTAGGTAAAATTTGTGACTGGTGAGAAGAGGTAAGAAGGGTAAAATACAGAAAACTCAGCATGGAGGCCTGAGTGAATGTGGTTTCACCAAATGAGAAAGCAGAAACAGATCGAAGGACAAAGACGATGATTTTAGCTGAATCTGAAGTGTCTGGGGGACACCCAGGAAGAGGTGTCCAGCAGGCAAGTATATACGCTGGCACCAGGGAGAACCCTGGCATGCAGCTAAGATGCAGAAAGCATTCAGCATATCTGTGATGTGTTAGAATATGGATGTGGTTGAAATCACCTAGGATACATATGCCAGACAAGGAAGAGGGCTTCAAAAGGCACACAGGATAAACAGCAAGAGAAGGGTGAAAAGAACCAGAAGAGCAGATTAGTCATTAATGAGCACTATTGATAAAGTATTAACCATTAGGTGTGAGACTTACTAGCCTATAGTGCCATCTTAGACTATTTTAAAGAGAGACAGAGATAGAGAGAGAAAAGATTTTTTAAAACAGAGAAAAGAGAATGAAAAGAAAGAAAAAACAAGCAAGCAGGCATTCCAGACGCAAACCAAGGGTTCAGCAATTGGAATTATCTTGACCATCACTCACCTCCATACCCAATTAGAGTGAGGAGGTGATTAGTCTGAATGTGTCTCCTCTCTGTGATGTCAAAAAGCCTATAAGATAAAGCCAACATTCAGGGTCTTGCTCTGAGAGCCTTCTGGTCTCCCCAGGGACTTCCTTGGGTATAGTTACTATGGGGTCCTGGAGAAGGCCCAGAATGTGGAGAGGTCTGGACACAGTCCAGTCCATCTGAGGATAGCACATCAGCCTCTGTTCCTGTCTCAGAGGGATGCCAGCCAGCAAAGCCACGTGGAGGATACCGCCTATCTCTGGGTCCAAGGGAGCAGAAGAGATAATAGGGTTTCCTTCTGACATCTAAAACCCTATAAATACATATTCTGTTTAAAGCCTGGGTGTCAGAATGCTTAATGTAGATAGCCCACCTAAGTTGAGAAAATGAGGAGCAGAACTGGGGCTGATAGACATGCATTTTCTCAGCCATACATGGACACAGCCAACATGACTCAGTGGAGGAGGAGGAGGCTCTGACCTACTTCAGAGTGACTTGGCTTTCAGAGTCACTGAAAAGTGACTCCCAGTTTCAACATTCATCAGTAGAGTGACCTTGGGAAGATGGCTGAAGGGCCCAGTGTCATCATCTATAAAATGGTCAAAACAATCCCTAAAGAAGTCTGGTAAACATCCAACAGTTGCTCTGTGATGCTATCCCTATTGTTTATTGAGAAGAGCTTTACTCAACGGTTTAGCACTGCCTTCAGCCTGGGGTGTGATCCTGGAGACCAGAGTCTGATGTCAGGCTCCCTGCATTGTTGAGCCTGCTTCTCCCTCTGCCTGTGTCTCTGCCTCTCTCTGTGTGTATCTCTCATGAATAAATGAATAGAATCTTAAAAAAATAAAAATAAAAAGAGAAGAGCTTTACTAGAACAAAAGGCCACAAGTCCTACCAGTCATCCTTGACTCTCACTCTGCCTTCCACACTGAGTCCATCAGAAGGCCTCTTTACCTCCCTAAAATGCCCTGAATTCGCCCATTCTGTCCATCTCTGCAGCTCCCACTTCGCCAAAGGCATCATCATCTCCCCTCAACCTTCTAAGACAACTTCCCACTGCTCTCAGTCAATTCTCCATACAGCAACTAGAGGGATCTTTAATTTTTAATTCAGAGTAGACCATATCCCTGCTTAAAACCCTTCAGCTGCATTCCATTGCCTTTAGACTGAACACCACCTCCACCCCTAGGTCTCAGGGTCATGAAAGTTCTGGGCCATGACCTCATGTCCTGTCAGCTTCCTCCTCACCGAGTCCAGCTATACTGGTTCTCTTTCTTTTCCCAACAACCTCCCTTAATAATGCTTCCCATCTTGTTCTCCCCACCTCCATAAAACACAATGGCTTTCTTCTACCTGTCATTCAGATCTAGAGCCATGTCCTCTGTGAAGCCCACCCTGCCAAAATGATCTAAATGTATACCATCCCGAGTGTCCTCTTACCTCTCATATTGCCCTATTCTCTTTATGACACTTGTTTATATCTAAGATTCTTATTTGTTGTTCTGTGCATTGTCTTCATCATTTGCCATCTGTCTTTAAGCTCAATACAAGCAGCAACCTCCATTTTCAGAGCTTGGCCTTAGCAGACACCAGGATACTGATTGAATGGAAACATACACAGCTGTGCTTCAGATTATAGATGATGAGCCTTCCTATGCATTTGTAAAAACAAGCACAGTGATTATATAGAGACACCGTAGCTCTGTGGCAGATATCATTTGGTCTGTCCTTGCAGGTTTCAGGTAAAGAGTAAATAAAAAAAAAAAGTGCAATTAAATGAAGACCAATAGCAATCAAGTGCAGCATCATGAAGCTCAAACTCTCCAGGACTTCTTTTTGGTCATGTATCATAGATGTGTAGCCTTTGAGAAACACAATTATCTGCAGTACAGATTGACTCACATGGACTAAAGTATAACATGGCAACATGATAGTCCTTTTCATCTACAAGCAACCAATCTAACCAAGTCGGGCCCCAAAACGCCTCTTGCTTCCTATTTTACTGGGAAAACAGAGGTCACTGGTAGGAAAGATTATCCTTCTCTGCCCTCTCGCAACTTATTCACCACAGCAATGGTGCTGTCCACTTCACCTTCTGCTGTGATAGAAAAGACAACCTCCCAGGATACTGGGTGGTTTAGTAGGTTAAGCGTCTGCCTTCAGCTCAGGTCACGATCTCAGGGTCCTGCGATCGAGCCCCAGGTTGGGCTCCCTGCTCAGTGGGGAGTCTGTTTCTCCATCTCTGCTTGTCCTCTCTGTCAAATAAATAAGTGAAAATCTTAAAAAAAAAAAAAATACCCTTCCTTCAGTCCAGCCTTAATCTTGGTATCTTCACTTTAGATCTTATCCTCTATTGTCTACTTTCAGAGTGATCTTATCTGTCATGTAGGTTCCTGTGAATGTCCACGTGGGTTGCAAAGGTCAGAACATAACCTAGCCCTTCAGTAGCCATGCTGAAGAAGTTATCTTTCCCAGAAAAATCCACATCCTGAATTATTCTTCACTATAACATCTTGCAAAAATTAAAGCATGCAGGTTTTACTGTCCGAATTTTTATATTACTGCAGAACAAACACTTAATACTCATGAAAAAGAATCTACAGCTACATAAAACATACCTAGACTTACACAAGATTTTAAACTGAGCTCTGACATTAATTTGCTTTGTGATCCAGGATGAGCCATTTAACCTCCTTCCTTCCTATGGTTCTGTCATCTGTAGAATGAAGATAACAGAATGGCACACTTGTCAAAGCACCCAAATTACTGACTTGATGAGCCATATGTAGACAGATATCTCTAACTGTGTCCCTAGGTAGAGTCACTGAAACATCTTCGTTGGGGAAAATACCAGTTTTTACAGTATTGGGGGCACTGAAATATTTGCTCCAGTGTGTCTCTATTTAACAATAAAATTCCCTACCTGGAAAGAAAAATATTATTTAATTAGTTCTATTGAAAAGCAAGCATTAAAGGAATCTTACTAGGTCTTTCAGTAAAATCAATCAAGAAATCATGGTTAAAATCTATTGCAAAAACATCTATTGCCCATCTATTTCTTAAAAAAGAAAAGTTACATTGCAGTGACTGTGCAATTGGCCTCACAAATCTTGTGTTATCTAAATCAAAACAAAGCAATACTTGGTGTTGCTGCTCCCCTTGCCCCAAGTATTTCTCCTTTATTTGTTATCTGCACATCTGCCCCTTTTCATTAATAAAGTTATGCAAGTCAATAAAAGGTAACAAAAATGTTTCATTTAAATGTGAGTTGTCAGACATAAACGTTAACGAGTATCTAAAAAATCATCCTTTAATTGCCTACCTTTCTCAAAATCATCTCTGCTAATTGTATTTACAAATATTTCCTTTGCCTTCTGGTTGCTTCACATTCCATGTTTATAATGTTCTATGGTTACAGGCAGGTTCCAAAACAGAATGAATGCTGAGGTGTGGGAGTCTGAACCACTCATTCACATGAGCAACTCTGCGAACGGAACACAGGCCTACCTTCAAGTTCAGCACTGGACATCATTACTCTGAGCTCCACATGCTTTCCATCCAGTCTTTCCAGTGAGGATACTGCTCCTCTGGGCCCAGCAGGGCTGCCTGTGTCTCTCTGCCTAGCAGGCACAGGGCCAGGGGCTGAACTGGCGGCCCCTGAGAGTCACACTTCATTCAAATTTGTCTACTTCTTCAAATTCCTCATTGTGATAGCTTCCAACCAGCCCCCGCTTATCCCAGTTAGGTCTGTTCCTCTCCTGCTCACTGTCTTTTTGTTATAAAGTTTTTACTCTTTTTTAATTTCAATTTCAGTGATTTGAATTAGATGAGTTATACATGCTTGTAGTACTAATTCAAAGGATACTCACGTTTCACATTTTAATAAAGATAAAATCCCCTGCTCTACCAATTCTATTCTCATTCCCCACATTGAGTGTGTGTGTGTGTGTGTGTGTGTGTGTGTGTGTAATACCTGCACATAACCTATGCCTTCTAAACCCATGGTACTCTCCAACCAGTCCATTTAGTTTTGCATACCATAGCCATAAAAGAAGAATCTTGATTATATCTCTTCTCTTGGTAAAAAACCTTTCTTGGCGTCATTACCTTTATAATGAAGCTCAATGAGTCCTTTGAATCATACTTGCTTCTTCAGCCTCAATCCTTACCTACATTGTTCATCCTGTCTGCAGTAACTATACCGCAATTTCCAGTTCCCCCCAGTACTGTCCTCTCCCCCTCACCCATGCACCTCTGCGTGTGCAGTTTCCTCTCCTAACTCGATTTTCAAATACCCTAGGAAAGAGAGATCACACCAGAAGTCCTTGGAGAGTTGTGCATAATTATTAATATTACTCAAATCTAAAACTGCATGCTATCCAAAAACACTGAGAAATAGGCAAGGAAATTGGACACAAGGAAGACAAAATCAGTACTAGGCTAGGGATACAATTAACTTGAATAAAGGTCAGCTACACAGATAGAAAAACAAAATTATCCAATGTTAAATATTCAGATTATAATTGAATTCTGCAGACTTTCCTAATAATCATTGATTTCCTTTAAAAAATAGACTATTTATTGTAAATTTTGAAAAAGAAGAGAAGATAGACAGATTTCAACAGCTCTCAGCTCTCAGGGAATCTTACAAGCTGAAGATTTACCATTTGTAGGCTCAGTTTCTTTCTTCCAAGTAAAGCAAAAGTGTCAAAAATAAATGCCTTTCATTTCTAAGCATGACCTTAAAGATAAAACTAAAAGAAAAAAAATGATGACAGATTTCACTACTTAAATCTCTAAAATTTCAGTATGCCAAAACATACACACACACACACACACACACACACACACACACACACCTATCGAAATAAAAAGATAAATTACCAAGTGGAAAAATAGTCATAACCAACAAGACAGAGTTATACCTCTAATCCAGAAAAAGCTTCAATAAACAGACATGGAAAAGATAAATACACAATAAAAAAAATCAGTAAAAAATCAGTAACTGTAAACACACAACTCAAGAAAAATTAAGCACCAATAATGTAGGGGAGACTTTAATCAAACCACTTGATAAATAATAAGATACCAGTGTGATGTCTAAAACTGGTAAAGATTAAAAAGAAATGAATGTCAGTGTTGATGAGGGTCTGCAAATATACGTACTCCCAATACTGCTGGTGGGATAGAACCCATTCAGAAGGTCATTTGGTAAAAAATATGTGTCAAAATTTTAAATACGTTCTTTAAACTAGCAATTTAAATCAGTGAGATTTATCTAGAGGAAATTGTCAAATAAAATACTATCTAGCCATAAAAATCTAAAACCCAAATGTTAATCTGTTAAGGGAAAGACATCTACAAAACTGTATGTAGATATGGTTTAAGCCTATTTTTTGAATAAAAATATGAATTACATAAAAGGGGTGTGGGTGGGTGCCCATAGGTGTACACCTAAAATGGTCTACATCTTTTACACCTTTTATACCTTTTGTTTGCAGAGCTGCAAACAAAAGTTTAACAGTGAGCTATCTCTTACATGTAAATATAAGTGTGGTCTTCATTATACTTTATAAGTTTTCCGTATTTTATACATATTTAAATAAAGTATAAGTATTTCTCTAAATAATCAAAATAACACCATTATAACTTTGCTTTGAGAACAATGTATTTAGGAAAGTTGTATGTAGAATGAGAAAGTAATACATCCATGGAAAAGAGAAATGCTGGTTTTAAATTCTAAAACCCGATCACATATTCTATTTGTTCATCACTCAGAATTTTTTTCAAATGGTTTCAATATAATAGAGCCTTAAATGTTTTGCTCTAAGCATTCTTGATTTGATTTTTCATACATAGTGTATTTTAAGGGCTGTTCATCTGATTGCATTTCGTTCATTTAAACTCATCAAAATGCAAAATTTCTAAGAGCTATTTTACCTCCAAAAAAAAAAAATAATAACCCACACACTTAGGTCTAATTTATGTCCTATTTTTCTTAGAAAACGGAAAACAAATTTTACTAAAAGTAAACGAACTTAAGCTCCAAAAATTCAAGGCTGATACAGAAATGTGAGACTAAAAAGCATCCTGGCCCTCAATTCTTATTCGAAAAGTTTACCCACATACGATCTTTCAATCAGCACACCGCAAACAACTTTTCCTATCTCTCAGAATCCTACGTTCCATAGTCTGCTTTAACACCATATTCTCCTTCAGCAAAGCAAGTGAACAGTGATGCTTTTCTTAGGGAACAGGTCAGAACTACCATGAACCTCTGAACAACTGAGGCCCTGATCCAACTTCATTACTTCCTCCTCTTCCATGTCTGGGGCTGATCCTGATTTCTTGAGGATCACACCTTCATGAGAAACCCACCATCTGGGGGATCCCTGGGTAGTTCAGTGGTTTAGCGCTGCCTTCAGCCAGGGACTTGATCCTGGAGACCTGGGATCGAGTCCCATGTCAGGCTCCCTGCATGGAGCCTGCTTCTCCCTCTGCCTGTGTCTCTGTCTCTCATGAATAAACAAATAAAATCTTAAAAAAAAATAAAAAGGAACCAGCCATCTAACCTTCAGCTCTCTGATCTGTACAACAGATTGTGACTCGGACTGGAGCTCCATAGAGAACGGTACTCACCAGCAGACTCCAAACTCACCATTCTCCCAGACTCTTCCATTTCAGGAGTGCTTTGTCCTGAAGTGCTCTCCCTCTTATATTAGGAACCAAGGCCTGTCCTTCTGGCCATTTCCCTCTCTCTCCTTCTCCAAATCTGACAAAGATAGATTTCAATTCTATCAAATCTCTCACTTAGTTCCCAGACTCTGACACTAACTGCGCTTACTTCTACCCAGAATGTCCTGTGGAATCTTCTCTCTACTGCACTTAGCAGATACTTAGTTATCCTTTAGAATTCACTTTAATCATCTCCTCCTTACTGACTTCTAGTTCCTGTAGTGGATTATGTGACCCTTTCTTCTGTGGGCAAAACCTACACACACATTCACATACATACACATAGGTGTGTGTGCACACATACACACACATACAGTTATTACTTAGCTTGTATCATAATAATTTGTTTACCTGTCTTTCTTCCCTATCAGGCTCTAAGTTCCTTAAAGATATGCCATATCTTATGTATCTACATATATTCAGAACCTCACCTCAACAGGCAATAGCCTGTAACATATTCTCCATAAGCTGCTGAATGAATTACATGTGGCCTATCAAGAAACTTATGTTCATTTATAGATAATTTCCTTGGTGTTATAGCCTCCTTTTAATATATATTCAGATATACATGGGGCAAGCTAAAGGATTTGTGATTTACATAATGATCAGTTAGGGGGGACAATATACTTCCAGAGGACAGGAACTATCACATCAGACGGTACTTTGGAAAATTTAGGAATAACATTAAGGAAGGACTGGGCATTGTGGGCAATTCAGTTATTACCAAATGTAACTTGGGGTGACAAGGTTCTATAGTACAATGGTGACAACAGCAGGCACAGAAGAAAAACCTCTAAGATGCCCCACAGTACATTTGGGAACAGGCAAGAAAAGTGTTCTGTTAGGCAATAAATAAGGTAAGTAGAGGAGGCCCCCTTTCCCAAAGAAACCTCCTGGCTGTACTGTTTATATTTGGAGCACAAAAACAGCAAAGAGAAAGGTAAAATATCTCAGCAAATTGGTAAATCTGATGCTCAGATTAGCACTGCATCTGCTCCTGACTCCCGAGGGCTCCCTGAGTGCAGAGCTTTTCCTGTTTCTTCAGAATTCTCCCCTCCCCTGCAAAACCTGAGACATGTATTACTCAGCTATATGTACTGAAAACACAGTGGAATGCCAAGCATACTTGCTGAACTAAGGAAACATTAATATTCCACGCTCCTTGGGTACAAGGATGAAGTCAATGCCAGAAATGGCTTTACCCAGAGAGAGTCAAAGTGCCACTGCAGGTTCACTCAGGGTGCCATACTAAGTTAAGACACTGTCACAAAGGCTAACAAGAAGATTAAATGTACTAAAAAGAGGAGTGAAACTAATATAAATTTGATTTTCTTTCCCCAAAAGAATACTGAGCATTCAAGATATAAGAGGTTAAGTGAAAGGCAAAAGAGATGGTTAGATTCATTTATAAGTGTTTTACTTCTGAAGAGAGATTTTGAAAGATTATTTAACTTAGAATGAACAGTAAAACATTCAAGGCAGTTTTATGGTAATTAATGAAAAAGTGGGCATGCGTATTAAACTCCTAACTCACCAGTGTCATGGACCCAACAAGAAAAGGAAGCCAATTTTCGATTTTGCTGAGGAACTTCTTATATGTCATTTCATACATCTTTTAAAAAAGATTTTATTTATTCATTTGACAGAGACAGAGAGCACAAGCATGGTGAGGGGCAGAGGGAGAAGCGGGCTCCCTTTTGAGCAGGGAGCTCAACACAGGACTCAATCCCAGGACCCCTTAGCCAAAGCAGATGCTTCACCGACTGAACCACCTAGGTGTCCCTCATACATCTTCATATAAAAAAAAAAAAGATTCTTAAACATGGATTTCCAACAAATAGAAGTGGGTAAAATAAAGGAAATTTGTTTAACTGAGCTATCCACACATTTTCATCCAACTTACATTTGGAATACATTGATGAGAGGGTAGTCAAAAAAACTCAAAGAGAAAACTAATGTTTCTCAGCGCTAAGCAGATGACCTCACTCACAAAGGGTTGTAAAAGCAAAAAGTTTAAATAGACATAAATAAAAATTTGAATCATTTATTTCTAAACAGAGTGCTATCCACAATAGTCTCAAGTCATTTAAATTCCCCATGGTTAAATCTCTTATCTGTAAAACATAAATAAACATATAAATCTCTTTGATGGCATTATTAAGCATTTCACACATTACATATCAATCTGTGAAGAGAGCGCTGAAGCAGAGAGCTCCAAGATTACTTATGAAAACTGGCCTTGGAGGAGGAAGTCTTGTCCTTCTACAAAGTTCCCACAGCTTTACAGATCTTAAAACTAATAAGAAATCAGCCTTAATATTTTATTTATTTTTTTTTTTAATTTTTTTTTTTTATTTGTTTATGATAGTCAGAGAGAGAGAGAGGCAGAGACACAGGCAGAGGGAGAAGCAGGCTCCATGCACCGGGAGCCCGACGTGGGATTCGATCCCGGGTCTCCAGGATCGCGCCCCGGGCCAAAGGCAGGCGCCAAACCGCTGCGCCACCCAGGGATCCCCAGCCTTAATATTTTAAAATGCAAAACAGAATATGTTGGAATAAAAATGTATGTCCATACTTCAAACACATCAAAGCTGACTAAATTTTCTGAATCACCTGCTCGTTCTAGTTTCAGAAACTAAGAATTTTGAGGATACCAGATCCTGATTATGGTCCGTGTCTTTTTGTTTTCACATGGTTTATGCTGCTACAGAGATAGTCCAAAAGTCCCTGAAAGAAAAGATGGGTTATAAATAGAAATCCATTTCCAGGACCAGGTTCAAGTTTACCTGACAGTGTCTGCAGTGCTTTATCCTTGTAAAGCAAGTCACAGGCTACTCAACTCAGTTCTTTTTGCATTTTATTAAAAAGAGTCCAACTTGATGGTTACATGGTTTGTGTTTACCTTATTAACTTAAGCTTTTAAATCCCACCCAAGACTTACCACAGTGTTGGGTATGCAACAGGTCTCCAAAGACTTTTGGATGTTTTTAAAATAGTACCTTATAATGTCTGCCAATAATATTAAATTCAGCAGCAAGAGCAATAATCCTTTAGTTACTGTTTTGCTATGCATTCTAGCTATACGTAAAGAAAATACCTGTGAAAACACAACCATTCTATGTGGCAGAAGCTAGAGAGAGCTTCAGAGTTTAGTCAGCCTTTGAGGTAAACAGTAAGAGTAGCTACCATACCACAAAACTGTGAGGAATTCTTTGTGGATGATTGACTCCAAGCTCCCAGGCTCTCTTTTCCACACATATGTACAAATAAGTGTGCACGTGCACACACATACACACACACGTAAATAAGCAAAAACCCCACCTGTGAAAGAATATAGTGCTCTCCTACCCAAAAGAGTTGACTGCTGGTAGAGCTTATTCCTCAAGGCTTTCCTTAAATGGCATAATCATTTGTCACTGACGAATCCAGTAATTATTCCGTGATTGATATGTGGACTTAGTAATGCTCTATCACTCACAGGCTCTGTGGATGCTTTCTTTCTCCCAGAGGGCAGCCGTTCCAAAGAGTTAACCCTCTCACAAGCAGCAAGACCCATCAACTCTGTGAATACAAAGAAGGGTTTCTACCATTCCAATGGAAAGAAATACCAATTAAGCAAGTTGTCCTCTAAAACAAACATTTTTAAAAAATAAAAATAAAGCAAATCTCAGAAAGTCATGCATACATAACCCACCACTAATATCCAAATATTTTTAGAAGTCTCCACTGACTGAAGTACTGGGAGCTTTAATGCTGTTTTGTTGCTAAACCGATTTATGCCAACCTGGGCAGGGAATACAGAATGCATACTCTACACAAAATATTATCTGATATGCCTTTACTCTGTTAATCAGTGAATCAATAAAGTCAACTCTTGAGTTTATCACTATGTGGATTGCTGCCCTGCCTCTAAAAGAATTTAAGCATAGTTGTTTACTGATAAGGAATAGTATATGTAAGAATTTTACTAGGCACAAATATTTAGAATACCACTTGCTTCAGGATCCAGGAGGCAGAACTAAATCACAGGTAACAAATGTAATTTCATCTTAATATCATGATATTCAACTTCATAAATGATTAGGAAAGAGAAAGCCAGTCATATGACAAATTTTGGGCATTTACTATAGAAGTATTATAGCAGATTATCTTAAGTTATTTAACTTTTAAGACCAACCAAACAACGCCTTTCTTAATCTGTACTAAAAATTATGTTTTCTTTTTATCAGATGATAATTATATAGCTGCTTTTAGACCAGGTGATAGTCTGAAGGAAAATTAATATTCAACCACAGTAAATATGTCAGCACACTTAAAACTGCTGTGACTTCTGTCTTATGCCCTCCATCAAATGAATCAATTTCCTTTTTGCATCAAATCTCCCTCATCACCAGGTGGCTGGCTGCACTGAACTCTTCTGTGATTTTCACACCAATCCCACATTCCTGAAAATTCTCTGGCTCCATTCATTTATTCCATTCCATTCATATTTATTCATATTCACACTCAAAGTCACCCAAGAATCATGAAGTATGCTGGGCATTGGTATCCACAAAATTAGTTTTCACACTTACCAGAACTCCATTTTTATATTCTATCAACAATTCTTTAAGTGTACAAATATGAGTAATAGTAAGATGTAAGAATAAATGCTCCATGAATGTTAGCAATTATTTCTATAGCCTCATTCAGGGGAAAAACACTTAATACTTCATTAGCTTTGCTATCTAATTATCACATCCATCTTATAATCTCAGTATTAATATCTTCAATATTACCGAAGTACGGGCTGGATTCATGGAAGCTAAGTAACTAACCCAATTTTACATAAGTACCAGAATGGCCAAGACTCACAATCAGTTGACCTGACTCTTTATCCACTGGGTGATAAGGGAGAAAGTACAGAAGTGCAGTAGACAAAGTTAAGAAGATGTGAATTGCAAGTAACTCAGATTTGATAATATCCTGATTATCAGCATCTCAGAAGTTATTGCTTTTCAATAGTCACTATGTGAAAAGATGTTTCTACTTCATAAAAAGAAATTTAAATACACCTACTACTTGAACCTTATGGAGGGGCCAAAGGTATTATGATGGATACTGGTCTTTCAAAATGTTAAATCTAAATACACTACTGGATGGAGTAACATAACCACCCATGACCATATCTGGTTGGCAAGTGAGTATCCTGGTAGTCTCAGAAGGGAAAAATGTACTGTGTAACTCTTCCAATATGATCATGAGTTAGAGCAGGGAAAAGTCACAATGCTCAGGACTGGAAATCACCATGAGGGGTGATAAGCTGAGCTTTAATTTTACAGCTGTGCATATTAAATCTAGAGGCAAACAGGATTTCTAATCAAGTAAATGAATGACTTTTTTTTTTCCTGACACAGAAAGAGAAGCTCTGTGCAAGTAAATGCGTTTGAAAGGGAAAAAGAAAGAAACAGAGACACATGGGGGGGGGGGGGGGACATAAACCAAAAGATATCTGGCATGTTAAAGCTTACAATGAAAAGAAGTGCTCTTGATTATTTATAGAATTAAATTTAGTTCACTAAGCGCTTCCTGAGTGCCTTATGTACATGGCAGAGGCACTGTGGTGAATCCTAGTGATGCAGACATAATCCTGATATCAATGCTCCAGTAATCTCACAGTCATATATAAAAGTAACTTGTACAGTGTGATATATGCACTAAAGTAACTATATCCAAGTGGAGGAAGGATATGATTTATTCATTTTTCTATTTTAGTAAAGAGGTACATTTTAATAGAAACATAAAGCAGGTGTGAAGCAGCACCCATTAAAGTCTGTGGCTACAGTTGTCACTCATACAAAAACTAGTATTGCTTATAGACCTGGTGGCAACCATCAAAAAACAGAAGCATGGACTGGTTAGGCCCTTCCCCCTTACAGAATAATGGCAATATATTAATGATAAGCAGAGTAACCTTACATTATCTTATCATCAAATAAGAACAGATTAACATGATAATTATTATATATGTGTAATATGTTATTAGATATAAGTATAATGGATTATCAATCAAGTTACAGCAATTTATCTTTGCGAATTTCAAAATAAACCTCCTTGACAATTACAAAACAACCTGTCTCAGATAAGCACAGAAAGACAGTAATTTTAGTAAGTAAAATGGAACCCTTAAGTCACTTGAATTATGCAGATCAAAAAGGAGGAAAATTGTAATTATCTATGTTGCAAGGAGATTAAACATCCTTCTTATAACTTGGGCTCTCAATATCACAAATAAATAGAAACTTTCCTTATTTCCTCTGGAAAAAAAACTATGTAGCAAGGTGAATTATTTGAGCTAAATGAGTTTTACTGAGATAAAGGTAAAGTACTGTTCTTGACTTGGAAAGTGAGTAAGACCATAACAACAACCTAAGGGTGAAGGATGGAGATTCCTTAGCAAGGACTAGGATGATTGAACCACTCCTCACATTAACCACAAAAGTAGCAAGCAATATCAAACTAAGATTTTTTTTTTTCTTTTGGAGAGAGGGAGAGTGCGTAAGGGGTGGGGTGAGAGGGAGAGAGAATCTTAAGCAGGCTCCATGTTCAGCACAGATCATGCTGCAGGTTTCCATCTCAACACCCCGAGATCAAAAATCAAGAGTTGGATGCTTGCCCAACTAAGCCACCCAGGTTCCTTCCAAAGTAGGCTTTTTAAAAGCAACTAAGTTTCACAGGAAAATGGGCATTTCATGAGACAGAATTCTCCAGGCAAGTTGGCACTGGACCTAGGCTGCACTCTCATGCATCATCCTAACTTCTGCCTCATGAGAGCAGAGCTCAGTTTTCTCAAATGAATAGCCCAGACCATAAATAAAGCACCCGGTGTGGCCCTTGGCATATGGAGGGTACTTCAGTTAGTTCTGTCACTATCATGTGTGGGGACAGGATAAAGAGACATTGTCACCATCCTCTCACTGAATGTCATCCACTGTTACACCTCTTCTTTCCTGCACACACTCTACCTTTATCACTGTGGCTCATCAATCTGATCCTGTTATATATGCCCCAGCCAGAATTCTGTGATTTGGTCAAAACAATGTGCCTGGGAAGCTACATTTTATGACAAAGTTAGTGTTCTCTATACAGTCTCTTAAGCCTTATAAGGCAGCACCAACAGTATACCACTACTATACTTTCCTTATGGAGGTATTTCTACATGGGGTCAGACTTATTAAATACCACTATTATACTTTTTTGCCCTCTTCTCCATTATTTCATTATAAACAGCTTATATCTTGGTTGTGTTTGTTCTCTCTCTTTAGATTTACAATTGGAATATAAACCACTCAAAGGCATGCCCTGCACCTCTACTCTCTTCTGCACTGTCTTACGGCTTGGAGAGCAGCTTTTCCACACAAGATCTGGAGAGGGACCAGCTGCCTCCACGGGGATAGATGTTTATATTTGTTTTGTTTTGTTTTTTACTATCTAAAGCCTCTATTGTCCAAAACCACAGACTCATCATTTTGATTTTTTTTTCTTCATGGTCATTTTTTTTTCCCTCGTTCACACTCCTGGGGCAGGGGTGGAGGGATGAACAAGGGTTGTAATAACTGTGTGTTTAAACAGCTGTACTAATAAGCTAAGTACATGGGGGTTTTGTTTTGTTTTGTTTTGCCTTTTTTAAAATTTAACATTATAAGTATTTTCTTTCTGTTTGAAATTATTTGCAATATACAATCAAAGCAGCTGTTTTTATGGTGCAACTAAATAACAATAATTATAACCCAAGTTTTCCCAGATCCCCCTTACAAAAAGACATATTTAAAAAGTAAGTATAAACTTGGGCTTATTATTGATATTTGAATTTGTACTTAATATTTTCAGTCATTACATGAAATCAGGTCTTGTTGTTCTTCATTTTCTTCTATTAAAACGGCTGGTTGTTATGCACACACATTTAAACACACTGGCTGTTTTATGTTTTTGTTTTTGTCACAGTAGCATTATAATTTATCTTCATATTTTGAACAGCATCTACCATAGTATTCTGCACATAGGTGTACTAAATAAACACCTAACATATTAAATAAACAATTTTTTAAGTTGGACCCACTTCAAGAGCTTTCAATTATAAGGGAGAACTCCTTAGGGATTAAAGAACTTATCAAAGAAATATAAAGTAAATGTTTTAGTTATTTTCTGCCTTGATAAAATTTTGGTGTGTGTAACAGTGTGTGTGAAGCCATCTAAAAAGTCCAAGATGGCTTTATTGTAGAGTAATTATCTTCTTGCCTTTTTCTTTAAAATAAAATGTATACTTCCTTTTTCATTATTAGCAAAGTAATAAATGCTCATTATGGAATTTTTCCATAATGAATTGAATGATTCCATAGAGAAATGAATGAATGATTCCATAGAGAAAAAAAGATTTCATTGCTCATGTCTAACAGTAATATATTCTAGGAATAATTTTTAACTTCTGAAACCATAAAAATGTCATCAAGATTATTTTCCAAAAGGGAAGAAAATATCTGGCATAAAATTTTAAAATACCTGCTGATACATCTACTAAATGAAAAGTGAAAGTAATAATCTTAATTCCAACATTACATCAACTTTATCTGTAAAGTTAGCTACTTTTCTTTTTATATTAAGAAAGTAAACCAATAAAGCAGAAAACAAGTGGCTACAAGACAATGCAAAGCCTGCATTGATTGTTCAGGCTTTCTTGCCACTTTCCATCTGAATCTTCTGTCCACCAGTCTTGAATGGGATTACAACCTAAATCAGTTTCACTGAAGCACACACTGCCAACAAATCCCTGGCTCCAGTCTTAATGAAGAGTAATGAAAACAGTGAGAGTCATAATGAAACCTCTAAGAAGCACTGACATACCCTACAGACTGATCCAGCTTTAATCAGTGCTCTTGAGAACTTTTTTATTATAAGTAAATCGGTAAACAAAAACAACACTGTGATCCACATGCATGGCACAGACACAACATGCCACTTGGGAGCACACCTTTGGGCACACACTAGCCTGATGATGATCATTCTGGACATGTGGGAACGGCTGGCCCCTTGTATTACCTACCCCACAACTCACATAAACTAGTCTCTCAGCTTAGGAGCTAGCTAGTTCCAAAGTCACCATGTTTGATGATACCTTAGACACAGTAGTAACCTGGAGGGTGCTTCTCTGAATGGAGCACAGGCCACATCCTGAATGGCATGGCTCTGACATCAGGCTGCATGTGATTGAGGCTTTCAGCTCCAATGGTTGTTAAGAAATCATTAGAAATGGAAATGGACACAGAGAGGTAAATATGGCCTGAAATATACATGGAGAATGATGCAATTTTAAAAGTATTATTGTAAGGATAAAAATGACTGACAGAAACATTTGATTGGATTCATATATCTCTTCTATGTACCCTTAAACCTTAATATCAAATATTACCTAAAAATACAAGTTGTAATTTTTTTCCACAATCAATAAGTTGGGAGCAAGGGGTTTGCCTGGAGGTACTTAATCCATTAGGGATTTAAGTTTAAATTTAGTTAAGCTAATTTAGCAGCAATTTCTGTCAGCAATGAAAGATAACAATTTTGACAATTATATACCAAGTGTGAAATGAATATTCAATCCTCTTTGTAGTAATAACCAAATTAGTGATTTTTTGACCTACATTCTAATTCAGATCTACTGTTAGAAAGAAAACTGTTTTTAGTGATATTAAAACACACACACACACACACTAGAACAAACAAGAGGAGATTCCAATAATAACAAATACATGCATAAAAACTTCACAGTTTACCAAGAGTTTTCACAACTAGGATGTCATCTGATTCTCCTAACAGCTCTGTAGACTAGGTAAGCTAATGTTACTCACTGGACACATCTATCCATGTATTCACCTGGTACATTTTAGGAAGAGGTGTTTCAAGAATAGATCTTCTGGCAACTACCTAAGATTCTGCTCTGTGATGAATATTCAGTTCATTGTTCATGTTTCTGGTCCTGTGGGGTTTTTATAGTTGAGTAATAAGCTGATTTTTTAGGGTGGGATCCACCCATAATCATTTTGGCCCAACAGAGATATCCTTTGGAAGTTTAAAGAATTGATCACCATCTGCCTATTTACTCATCATCTGCCTGCTTCCAAATACCACAGCTTCAGCATCTACAAGTAATAAAAAAGACATTGCCAAAAAAAGTATTATTTACTTTTCTGCCCTGGAGATTAGATAAGCACAAACTAGATATATGATTACTTGATAGGGAAATAAAACCAAGCAAATATCTTGGCTTTCTTCAGCATAACTCACAGCTTTACGTAAAGTAGGACAAAAGTAAAATATATACATATTCAGAAGGATGAAGAGTGGGGCATGAAGAGAGAAAACTTTAGTGCAATAAAAAAATAACTTTCCATTTGATTATTATGAATCTCTGCACAGTGGAAGTTCTGAGGGGGTGAAATCTAACACAGTCTCAGAATGCATGTAGAGAAACTTCAGAAGTCAGCTTACAGTGCCATCACAAAACCCCCAGGACACAGGCTTTGAGCCCTCTCTGCAGGTCAGAGACATGCAATGCAGGGCCCCTTGGGGAGGGATGCTAGCAAGCAGTATGGCAACTGGCCCAAGGAGGGAGAAGTGTTGCTGGACGCCACCTCAGCGAATGGTGAACTCTGCTAGCATATAACTATGAAAAGCAAATGTGTGCAAAACATAGGTAAGGGTTAATTACGAAGAACAAGAAAACAGAGCAGGAATATAGAGGTAAAGTCAGAAAGGTCCAAAGCAAACCCCAACCAGTCAAACCAATGGGGGCAAATGCATGCTTTTTAGAACTAGTTGCACACAGAAGAAAAAAAAAATGAAACCAAGAGCAGATCACATGCAACTGGATGGCACTTGTATTTCATGCTTTCAAAGAAAGGCTAAGCAGCACTTGGTAGAATGCTGCATGTCTGGCAAACAATCTAGCAATAATAAAAACCATCCAGGGGGCACCTTGGGGGCATCTAGGGCTCAGTCAGGTAAGTGGTCAACTCTTGATTGATTTCTGCTGAGGTCATGATCTAGGGGCCATGAGATCCGGCCCCCATTTGGGCTGTGTGCTGAGCGTGGAGCCTGCTTGGGATTTTCCCTCTCCCTCTCCTCCCCAGCTCGCACATGTGTACTCTCTCTCTGTCCCGCCCTCCCAAAAAAATCCAGACCAACTTACAAACTTTACTTATAGAGTCCACACATGAAACATTGGTGCCATCTCTGGATTTCCCATAGTCAGTAAACTTAAGAGGAAACCTCACAATACAATTCTACTGAGTTTGGCAAACATTTGCAGAGGTCCTCCTCTGTTCATAAACAGGATCTCTGCCCTTGAGTAGCTTCCATGGGACCAGACACATGAGTACATAATGAGGCCATAAAGTGTGCACGCTAGGACCCTGAAAGCTAAGGGGAAGGACACTGGCTCAAAGTTAAGGGTGCTTACCACCACTGGAAAATTCACAGCCTGTTGGGGCAGGTCCATGGGCAGGAACAGGTTTCAACACAGAAAGGGAAGTTTTGGTAAATATTCAAAAGGTTTGATGTTGATTTCATTTATAGATCATTTATCCTAGAACAATCAAGTGATTAAGGCATGCCTTGGAAGCAACACTCTTCAACCTTTTTGCCCAAATACTTCCCAAAAGAATTCTGAAAAAATGATGTGGCTTTTGCATATTTTGAGTAGACAGCTACAATGTTTTATCTTAAGTGTATATACTTACAAAAAATGTAGTCCTGATATATTGCAAAGACTGAAAACTCTAAACAAACTTGTTATAATCTTTGAAATAGATCCAGTGGTATCTCAATATACAATGATACAGTACTATTATTCATTTTAAAAATACATAAGCAAGTTCCTTTTCACAGTTAGAAATTTTATACACTTCTTCTGTCTCTTTGAAGTACACTTCTACTGAATTGTATTCTAATACAATGTTTTTTATGCTTCAGAGTCTCATTGATCACACTGTATAGTGTCTATAACAAAAAAGTATGTATGATTTCCATGGTAACTGAATTACACAGACTAGTCCACTAACCAGGCTACTGACAAAATTCGGTCAGAATAAAATGAACATGTCATCCAAGCTCACTTACTTAGTTTTAAAATGCCCACATCTCAGACTCTTGCCATAAAATTAATTCTAAAAAACACAGCGATCCAAGTTTGAAATGCTTCCTGATGGTATTTGAACATGACATATTTTAGATGTTATGTGGGAACACTTTCCTCTGTTTTTCCTATAGTTGAATACTTCATGTTCTAGAAGTTGTTTTCAGTTTGGAGAACCCTTTCAGGAAAGTACATGAAATACAACTACAATATACCCCAAAATAATAGCAAAAGTTTGTTCATAATTATATTATCTTAAGAAGCTGCTGACTAACTTAAGACATGATAATAACTTGATTTTTTCTTAGGGATTACTGTACCAATTGCATATTTTATATCTTTCATATGATGCTATTTGAATAATCTTAAAGTAGTCATTTTGAAATATAAAGAATATTTTCAGTGCTAACTCAAAATTAAATAAAAGTCATTTTTTAAAAAAGATAGAAAGGAAGTCAAGGTTGGACATTTGCTCATATCAATAGCAGACTGTAATAACACTTAGATTCAGATCTTCTCACTTTTAAGAAAGAAGATCCAGGGATCCCTGGGTGGCGCAGCAGTTTAGCGCCTGCCTTTGGCCCAGGGCGTGATCCTGGAGACCCGGGATCGAATCCCACGTCGGGCTCCTGGTGCATGGAGCCTGCTTCTCCCTCTGCCTATGTCTCTGCCTCTCTCTCTGTGACTATCATAAATAAAAAAGAAAATAAAAAAAATTAAAAAAAAGAAAGAAGATCCATTTGAATTAAGGATGTTAGTGTTAACAAAAAAATGAAAAGTTTGCAAATAGATTTATATTTCATAGTAAAGAAAGCAAGTATATTTACCAATGATTATCTAGCAACACCATAATGAAGAACTAAAATATCTAATTTTTAATCCAAAATATTTTTTAAAATACACCCATTAATTCTGAGAAATTTGTTGTAGAAACTCAGATAAATCTGGGGAAAAAATTTTTGATATAATTGCCTCACATTGTTTGGGATAATGAGGTTATATGAAGACTGTAAAAATCTCAACAAAACATAAAAAAAACACATTTTAAAATATTTTTAAACAATTTGTAGAATTTAAAATGCTCTAACTTGTAGTCATAAAAACTGCTTATGTCCACACCCTCCCCATGACATTGTCAGAGCCATAGAAATGTTTTATCATGTTTTCTTTTCCTTGCTTGTATTTTCCACAAGTCACTCAGTGACTCATAAATGTTTCACAATTATGCTACAGTATTTCAAAGGCAGGCTGCAAATATAAAATATTTCATTGTTATTTTTCTTACTAATCATGTTTATTGAATAAAAGGTAATGATTATTAAAATATGGTATTTCCTATTTTATATTTACCATAATTTGGTAAGCAGTAGATCAACATCGTATTTCAAATATTTCCATAAATTGTGCAATGTAGATACACAAGAGGAAAAAAAGCAATAACTTCCTAAATGCTGGAGTAAAGGAATTAAGTATCTTCTCTGGCATAACTCATTCTTTATGGAAACTAAAGCAGAAAGCTGTATGATCAATGTTAATGTTGATGCCTTATAGATTTTCTACCATAAAAGACAATCTATATACTTTAATATTAATGGTAGAAACCAGGTATCTGAGTATATTAGAACTGCTATACAAATCTACCTTCAAATATTTGGCCTTAACTATGGTCATATTGTGAGGCATGATTTTAAAATGAGGACAACACAGAAAGCTTTGCCTCTCCTGGAGGAAAGGGGGGATTTTCTCTATCAGAGACCCAGAGAAGGATCTGACTCCTAAGGAAAGGAAGCTGTATGAAGAGAGAATCCCCTTCTTGTCACCCCACAGAAAAGAGAGGCATTGACTATTAATGCAGAAATTCTTTAAGAAATGCAGTGTCCTTTCTGAACCCAAGTAGTTATCTAAAATCTAAATTTAGAGGGTACCTGGGTGGCTTAGTTGGTTAAGTATCTGCCTTCGGCTCAGGTCATGATCTGAGGGTCCTGAGATAGAGCTCCACACTGGGTGGGGGGTGTGCTGCTCAGTGGGGAGTCTGCTTCTCCCTCTCCCTCCTCCCTCTGCCAGCCACTTTCCTTGCTTGTGCTCTCTCAAATTAAGAAAAAAAAAAACAAAAACTTAAAATCTGAATTTCGACAATGTTAATGAGTTGATTCTAACAACTAAAATAAATTTAGTACTAAGGTATATTTTTATGTAGCTATATTACTTGTTAATGTGAGTCTTGTTTTCTCTCTTAATCTGTAGAAATGGATGAAACCATGTTTCCTTGTATTTCTTTAAAATATAAGAGATGGCAAGAGAGTAAAACAGTTTCCTCTTGTTTTTTTTTTTTTTTTCTGAATATGTGAAAACAATGAAAATGGCTACTAAGCATTCTCTCTTGGAACAAACCTAGCAAGTATCCTATTTTCCTGTTCCCCAGGACCACTTAACAGACCTCTGTGTTTTCCTGCTATTTCAACATGTCTTTAGCATTTGAAATCAAAACTAGACATTGAAAATGGCACATTTATTTCATATTCTTGCATATTTTCTGCAACCTTTACTATGAACTGTTTATACAGACAATGATGGTTTTGATTCACAGGGTTGATTCTGTTGCCATTATACCCCTGCAAAGCCTTTCTCTTATCCTGCATCTGTGTATTATGAGTTTTGCCTAAGTACACTATTTGCCTTAGTACAATACATGACACGGCTAAAGCCCACAGAACCACTGAAGGGGCTGATACCACAGGATGTCTTCCACGAACACCTTTCAGGTAAAAAAGAAACTGACACTACTCCATGATGATAGGTAAAAACAGAATAGCCCGCTCATAGTCTCCTGCTGCATTATTTTACAACTAGCTCCTTTCATCTCTATGTAATGTGAATTTAGAATAATATTAAATATATAATATTTTCCATGGTATTTATACAAAATAGATATTTATTGAATTAAAATAGAATCAAAATGGAAACTAACTCATTTCACTGTGAATTAGCCAACATGATAATAGTGATCAAAATCACTTTGGGTTACACAAAGAGAGAAGTAATTATGCATCATTATTTTTATTTTTATTTTTAATTATTGTCTAACTGTGTCAGAAATTGTTATTACAACATGGAAACCTACTATTTAAAATAATAAATACATGGGAGTCTTCCAAAAGAAAAGGCTAATATGCAATCTTTTATATTATTTTTTAATCTACTGACAGGAAAAAAATCTTAATTTTTCTATAATTTTATTCATTTATTATTTCAACCAATCATTCAATAATATTTAGTAATTCATTAATACCTACTATCTGCCAGGTACTCACTAATATGGGTATAGAAAAGATCCTTTTTCATGGAGCTTACATTTTATGAAGAAGGAACAGGAAGAAGAGAAGAAGGAGAAGGAAGAGAGAGGAGGAAGAGGAGGAGGGGAGGAGGAGGAGGAAGGCGGTAATAATAAATATAAGTAGTAAGTAATTAATAATAATTATTATTAATTCTATAGCTAATACAGTATGTGAAGCCCAGAACTAAGAAGAGACTCATAAAATTAAAAGGAGTTCCAAAGTGATTAGATGCAGGTCGATAGACAAATTATATGACCTGTCCTTAAGACAAATTACAAGTGTATTCAAGAATGAAGATGTCACTTGTTCCCTTTATACTTCTGCACTGAAACACCTCAGCAAGTTTGATATACATTATTTTTATGAGGTGCCACTACACATCCTGAAAAATACAAAATGTTTTTCCAGTTTCTGGGTGTATGATGAACTAAATAAATGGTAATGGTAATGTGTCCTGCCAGCGAACACCAGAAACACTGGTTCAAAAAAAATAAACATATTTTCAAATGTCAAAATCACTTAGGGAAGTTGCAGCGGTGAACAGGAAATGGGAATTAATTCAGCAAGTCATGGCACTGCCCCAAGGATGTCAGTCTTGGTAACCAAATGGCTGGAAATCTGGTATCCTCACAGGCTATGCTTCCATGGTGGGCTAAAAAGGTCCAATCAGTAGCACCAGGGGGCACACTGAAATCTGTGTGTCTCTGCCTGGAATCTGGAGGAGGGAAGCATCTGTCCAGAGAACAGATGGGGTTTTAAACTTATACATTTTCTGATCCAAGTGTCCCCAAACAGGGATGATAACATTAAACAGTGGTCTAGTACTTAATGAGTTCATCCTCCCACCAGAAGCAAACTCAACACCACTCTGGAGAAATATCCTGATAAAGGCTATCATATGACAATACCCAAATGCAGATGAGCTCACAAGTTAAACGTCAGCCTGCACCACAACACACATAATCACTCTCTACAACAATGTCAACTCTCATGATATGAGAGTTCTTCCAGTCCACTGTTAACATAGAAAGGAATTCAGGTTTACTATTTAATGCCTAATTTTGACCATTATCAACAAAAACAAAATAGAAATAGTGGGAAGTCTCCTAGAACATTCACAAGATATATGCTTCCCTAGTTTTTAAGTTGGAAATCTGAGGGGTTCTAAAATTATCATTCAGTTAGTGATCTAATCCTTGAAGAAATCAAAAGGAAAAATATAGGATAGATAATTATAACTAATTGTTTCTATATCTCTTTTTAATACGGGCATAACTTATAAACAGTAAAATGTACAAATCCCACACATGTGACCTACTGACTGACTTTTTACATAGGTATACATCCATGAAATCCCAGACCAGATCAGGATAAAGAATGCCTTTATCACCCCAGGAAGCTTCCTCATGCCCCCTTCCAGGTATGGCCTTCCCCAGCTGTCAGCAGGAACCAACCCTCCTTACTGTTATTACCATATACTAGGTTCACATGTTCTTCGACTAGACAGACATGGAATCACGCAGTACACATGTCTCTGATTGTTTCTTTTTACCCAACAGAGTTTTGGTGTTTTGAGGTAGGGCTTTTGTTTTGTTTTGTTTTGTTTTTTTTAACATATAAGCTCCACACTCAAGGTGGAGCCCAACATGGGGCTTGAACTCATGACCCTGAGATCAAGACCTGGTGAGATCGAGTCAAACACTAAACTAACTGAGGCACCCAAGGTGCCCCCAGCATAGTTTTTAATTCAACCATTGAACATTCTTATATAAGTCTTTTTGTGGCATATACACATATTTTAAATATATATATATATATATAAAAGAATACCTAGTCAATTTCCTTACCCCCAAAACACTTACTTTACTTTTTATCATAGAATGATTTGGCTTATTCTAGAAATTCAGATAAATAGAAGTATGAAGTATATTATCTTTGTGTAAGGCTCCTTTCACTAAGAATAGTAACTTCTGAGATGCATCTATTCTGGGATTACTACTTAGAAAACAGTAACAGAAGAAAAAGAAAACAGTAACAGGACACTCTTAGATTTTATTATGTTTTTTCAGGTTTACTAGACGTTTAGAGAAGAATTGTGATTCCACCTGTGTGATTTATAAATTTATCATCTTTAAAAAAAAAAGATTTTATTTGAGAAAGAGTGAGCAAGTACAAGCAGGGGGAGGGGCAGAGACAGAAGGAGAAGGAGAAGCAGACTCCTCTGCTGAGTGGGGAGCCTGACACAGAGCTTGATCCCAGGGCCAGAGGGCCATGACCTGAGCCAAAGCAGATACTTAACCAACTGAGCCACCCAGGTGCCCCTAAATGTATCATGTCTTTAATAAGCTGCAAAGTCTACTAGGCTCAAGGAAGCAATATTCTCATCTATCGACTATGAGTATTCTCACTTAGAGACAAAATTATTGGACAAGTATCTATTGAATGCCTATCTTGTGCCAAGGGCTGGGAGTACATGACATACAGCAGCTACATTCAGTGTGGAGTTGTGGGAGGGATGAGGGTGGTAGAACAGGCCAGCATAGTCCATATGATAAGCACTGAGATTAGCATAAGCACACGGTGCAATGGGCCCTTGGCAGAGAGTTCCTCACCAGCTCAGGAGTGTGATCAGACTTCTGGAGGAAAGAACTTCTGAAAGCAGCCTAGGTCTTATAAGATTTAGGCAGATAATAAGGCACTGCCGTGGGGGAGGAGAGAAGGAGACACAGGAGGGGTCAGGGCTGGAGGAGGCAGGCTGGTTTAGGCAAAGAGAGCATGATAATTGAAAACCTGGAAAGCCAGAGAAAGCTCGAAGTTCAGTGTGACTGGAGGGCAGAATTTAAGGCTGGAGAAAGGAGGTGAGGACGGAGAGACAGGTCGATGCCAGAGCACCCAAACTCTGTGGAAGAGGTTTAAAGAATTAGGATGTCACTGTGAGGGTTCCGGGAAGCCACAGTGGACGGAAGCTGGAGCCGAGCAGGCCCCAGTGAGTGTTCCCAGACCATCAGTGCACACAGATGGGTGTGGGATGAACCAGTAGAGAGAAGATGACTAGGAGGCTGCTGGGGACCCCCAGGGTTAGAGCAGCATCAGGTGATGGCGGGAGAAGTGAACCAGAGACTGTAGCAGCAATACCTGCTCTTCACCTCTTTATTACAATGCTCACAGGAAAACACACAAAAGCTCAAATGTATCTAATCACAAACAAATCAGATAAGCTCTTCTCAAAGTTGAAACACCAGCCCCTGGGCAGCCTGGGTGGCTCAGCAGTTTAGCGCTGCCTTCAGCCCAGGGCGTGATCCTGGAGACCTGGGATCCAGTCCCACGTCCAGCTCCCTGCATGGAGCCTGCTTCTCCCTCTGCCCCTCTCTCTCTCTCTCTCCCTCTCTCTCTCTCTCTGCCTCTCATGAATAAATAAATAAAAATCTTAAAAAATATATTAAAGAAAAAAACCAGCCCTAAAGCAATGATGGATCCTAAAACTACAGAGCGGTCTCCTAGAGAAAGCAATGCGGGAAGCAAACTGGTGTTCTCTGTGGGGCAGCGCGAAATGCCTAAGGTTGCAGCGCTCCTGCCACCAGCTTCTGCCACCACGCGGCGGCATTCCTCTCCTGGGATTCACAGCTGACATTATCTGTTGGAAGGTTTAGCCCAACCTCGAAACCCTAGCTTGTGTTCTCCCCGCTACCTTATTTTGACAAGTGAGCTCTCCCTGAAGCCCTGGGATGCAGCGCTGTTATGTCAAATTTTAGTTTTTACACATAACAAAGTATTTGCTCTTTTGGCTAGCAGCGTTTTTCTCATGAATGTAGACAACTCGAGGGCAATTTCCCTGTCTGTGTAAATAACTGTTGAGTGAGGGATTTCTCAATTGTGAATTATGAAGGTTATGGAGAATCATGTAAAAGTGGCAGGTAACATCTAGAAAATGATGGCTGGTGAATTTCTACATCTTTTGCTACTAAATGACATCAGCTGGAACCATCGTCTTCCAGCCCTTCATCTCTGAAAAATGTGAATCAGATACACACTCATGTTACCCTCAGCTATTCCTCTAAGTCACTGGTTGGCAAACTATAGCCTGCGAACCCAATCCAGCTGGCTCTCAGTTCTGTAATTAAAGTTTTATTGGAACCCAGTCCCACCCACTTGTTTACACGTTGTCTATGACTGTTTTCACATTCCATCAGCTGAGCTAAGTAGTTGGGACAGACTTGTATGGCCCACAAAGCCAAAAATATTTACTATGTGGCCCATACAGAAAAACTTTGCAGATGTCTGCTCTAGGTGAAGCTAAACCAAACCAAACCAAACCAAAACAATGCAGCTAAAATATCCTCTTTGCTAAACTTACTGAAAGGATAAAAATGAAAAGACACTGAGATCACAAAAGAAGAAGGAAAGTTTAACACCTCCGCCCCCTAAAGTAGCCTTATATCTTGTTTTTACTCAGATGAACATCTCTCATGAGCTGCTGGAGAGCCAAGCACCCTGGAAAGCACTGTATGTGACATGAGCACCTAGAAAGACCTGTCGCGGTCCTGAAAGGGATCCTAAGGAAGCTGATGAACCCCTCAGAAAACCATTTAAGGGAGACCTGTCAATCCCTGTGGACAGACTCAGATTTAAGAAGACAGAGGTATCAGAGGAGTGCTTCATGAGGTATTTAAAAGGAAAGGCTCAGATCCTTAATGGTGTGAGGCTCCCACACACCAGGAGCAGTCCACTCCTCCCCCTGAGGCTGAGCTGGTAGACCAGTGGCAGGGTGACAGGAGGTCTGCACTGTGCCTGCAGCACCTGTCTGACCACTGTAGCATTTCTTCTCTAATACGAAAGCTTCAGCCCCACTCCTTGAACATGGAGAGTACCTGTTTTAATAAATCAGGGTCTGAGATGGCAAATCTGTCTTCGTTTCCACCTAAGAAAGAATCAGCCAGGACCGTTTTAAAGATGCCCCAGCACTGAGCTCCTTGTGTATTCCCGGAGGAACTCTGGTAATCCTCACTTGTTTCACAGCGGGTACAAAATAAAACTCACCCAAGTCAAATACCTTGCTTTCCCCATAGCTTCCTCCACATGGCTTGCCTTCCATGTCCAAACTAACACAAAATACACAATATTGACTGAAAAAGCACTATAGACTCCTGAATAGCCAGGCAAATTACCATCTACCATACACTTTATTTCCCATGTGTAATAATAAACACAATTGATTTGTACATTTTAGGGCACAGTGCTGGCAATTGCTGAAATACGATGCATTTACGAATTGGGGTAAGTATCTTCTTCCCTCCCCGTGCCCCGAGTAGTCTGGAGCATGAGCTCTGGTGCAACAGACAGATAATGGTGCTTTCCTACAGGCCCTGGTCCCCCCACCCCTGCCTTTTCCTTCGGACTCTTGCCATTCATTTTCACCTCTGACAGTAAAAACCCCAGGACAAGACTGTCACAAAAAGGATTATCTTTCAGATCAATGGTGAAATTGATTCCAACCAGCACTATTTATCAGCCTGCAGAAGTGTAACTGGTTAGGAAACATGTCCTCTCTCTGGTGCACACTCAGCTCACCTGGGCAGCACTACCCTTCGTCCTGCGTTCGTCCTGCGTGAATGCAAAACCCTGACATTTTATCCAAACACTCTAAATCATAAAGTGTCACTTGCCCAAAGTGATCTTTTCAATAGCCTTTGGTAGGTGATACAGGGTCCTTCACTTTCAGCTCAGTACATTTCTAGTACACCAGGTACAGATTATTTTTTGATAAATTTTCTTACCCTAAAAGTATGTAAGTAAGTAAGTAAGTAAGTAAGTAAGTAAGTAAATAAATAAATAAATAAATAAATAAATAAATAAATAAATAAATAAATAACTTTCTTACCCTAAATATGGAGGCTAAAATATAGACTATATGCCTTCAGGTCCAACAAAAATAGACAAGATTAGCCATCCTGCTTGTTCCTATGTGTTGGTCTCCTCCTCCTCCCCATTAATTATTTTATACCAAAACCCAAGGGAGAATTTACTGAAATTACTGACAGCTTTACTGACCTAAGTGTTTTTCTAACCATGGAATTAGATAGCAGTGGGATTTTATTAACATCAACTAGCTTTTATAGGACCAGAAAACATAGGATTTCAATTACTTGGTATAATTTAAATAAGTTACATTAAAACTCTAGCTTACTTTATCAGTAACTCAAAACATCCAATCTAAAAGCTCCAAATTCTGAAGTAAACTGCATAACTGACTTATAAAATAGATTGAGGTCATTCATTTAAAAACGAATTAACCATAAGCAGAAGTTACCTTAAAGAAATAGGATTTTAAGAAGGGGGGCAAGGAATATTTATCTATATACTCATATACACATAAATGTAGAGTACTGGATCAATGATTTATTATATTCAAACAGCAAATAAACAGCTAGAAAGAAAACAAATATGTCAAAATGATATATTCATATCACATTGCCTTGTACAAACATTTACAATGTCTAGTGTAGATATTTTAAGTTACTTAAACCAGAAATAAAAATTAGCCAAAACCTGCCAATGGCTTATATTTTAAACATTCAAATTTAGGACAATTGTTTAGACTCTAAGATGTATTTTCTCATAAAATATGATTACATACAGTGAGAAAAACTTTATATAACGGAAATATCACTGATTTCAAATGTACAAAGTTTATTGTGAATCCTAGATTACAAGGCCACCCAGAAAAATATTTCATCTAAGATCAGATTTGCATTTAGAAACATCAATCACCCGACAACAGAATATTTTGGAGAAGAATCAGAAGTAGTCAAGTAAAGAAAAGATGGCTGATTGGACCTAGGATGGTCATATGTAAGCCAGAGAGGCTCAGAGGTGGAAGTTAAAATTGACAAGACTTGGTGATGCTAAGAGAGATAACTGATGTAAGCAGAATTTGCAAGACAGACTCCCAGATAAATGGCTGAAGAGGACCCAGTTTGAAAGTTGGTAGGTGGGAGGGGTCCTGATTTTAGTTTTAGACATGTCAGATGTGAGATGTCTTTGGACATCTAAGTGTAGAAGTCACAAAGGCAAGTGAATATATAGATCTAGAGTAGAAAGAGGTGCAAGTGACATACAATAGAGATTAATTTTTGAGTCACTGGAAAATATACAGATATTGACGCCATGGACCTGGATAACATCACTACAAGAGACTGTATTGTGACCTACAAAGAAGACAGAAGGAGAGGCAGCCCGAAAGATAGGGGAGCTTATGTCACGGAAGCTTAAAGAAAAGAAAGGTGCTGAATGTTGCTAAAATGACACTGGTAACCTTAGCAAAAGCTAATAATACTGTATAGTGATGGGGTTAGAAAGCATATGAGTATAGAGCAGGCATAAGTCAAGGAAGGCCACAGGGAAAACCTAAATCATTCCAGAAGTTTTACTGTCAAGGTGAAGGGAAAAATAAAAAGTTTCCAGAGGGAAAGATTAATTAAATAAATGTTTGTATTTTTTAATAGGAGAAACTTAGGTCTGTTTATGAGCAAATGAAGAATATCCAACTGATAGCAAGAGATTGAATATAAAAGAAAAGCAAGGATTTTCTATACTGTTAAGAGTTCTTAAGAAGCTGGAAGTGATGATATCCAAAGCTCCAGTGGGAGGTTCACCTTAAAATCAAGAAAGCTAAGATGGTTGAGGTAGATTTATTTGGTTGGTATCAGAAAGATGAGTTTCCATATCATTATTTTCATTTCCTTTGTAAAGTAGAAGAGGTAATCTACCAAGCCTGAGTAGGAAGCTGGAAGAGATGGAACGGCATGGCATAGTCGTTTGAGAAGACTGCAAGAACATGGATGACTGGAGAAGCATAGCAAAAGACTGGACAGGTGGTTTTGAAAGCCCTCTTGAAGCTGCTGTTCAAACACAAGAGTCAAACCAATTGGTCCTCTTGCGTATTTTCTCCAATATCTTGTAGCTGCAGAGGAGAAAGCTTTAAAAACCAAATAGGTAGGTTTATCCAAGGTTAATTTCTATAGGAGACATCCATGCAAGGACTGAAGCGCAAGGGTGGGCAATAGGTCTATTCCACATGAGGAAGGTAGTGGTGGATGACAGAGGGGAATACACAGTGGAAGGACATAAAACTCACGGGGTCATGTTGTGCAAATAGTTAAAGACCATGTTGTGCAGAGAAGAAGAAATCTGGAGTAAAAAAGTCACAAGCCCCATTTCCAGCCCTGAGGTGAATTTCCTGGGAATGGAAATATTCATGACTTGAGGGTACTCCCAGGAAATGGGCTTCCTCAGATGAGCACCAGGATTGGGTCAATACCAGAGAAGCCAGCAGTATGGGGGTTTGTGCTGGCCACATAGTGGACGTCCCGGGCAAATGGCTAAGACACAGGCAGAAGGCAGAGAGAGGCAGGTGGTCCCAAGAAGGAAGTGCCCAATGGCTCAGGAATGAGGGGGCAGCAGGGGGCCTGTGGCTGGGTGTGGGTGTGGTCCCCACACAGTTTCCCAGGCATGGGTGAGCAGTGGCCTTGCCCCCGCCCCCCAGCACAATGAGGTCTTCTCTCTGATAGTCATTGGAGATGTCAGAACAGCAGGGAGGAGAACTCAGCAGCTTCCAAAGCACTTGGTGCTGGGACAGACCTGGGCTGCCACCTGCCTTCTCTGCCTTCTCTGCCTTTGCCTCCTCTCAGAGCCGCCAACCCACCAGCTTCCAGAAGGACAAACAGTAGAAGCCAGAAAGAAACATAAAGGTAATTCAGACAAACTCCTCTAGTTTAACTGACTGTGCAGGGCTGTAAATGCAGGAAGAGGGCAGAAGGGCCAACTTGAGCCCAGACCACAGAGGATTCTGACAGTCTGATTGTCCCTGCCTTGCCTCGATGGGCCTGCTGAGGACTTGAGGAAGCAGCCTATAAGACTGGGGACAATACTAGACATCCGGCGCCAAAATACTTCTATCCAAAGTTAATCAGAAAAATAAATTCACCTATTTCATTTTTTTAAAAAAAATATGTATTTATTTATTTTAGAGAGAGCATGTAGGAGTGGGGGAAAGAGGAAGAAGGAGAGAGAGAGGATGAGGGAGTGAGAAAAAGGAAGAGGGAGAGAGAGAAAGAGAAAGAGGAAGAGAAAGGAATAGGAGAGAGAGAAAGGAAGAGGAAGAGGGAGAGAGAGAGGGGGAGAGAGAGGAAGAAGGAAGGAGAGAGAGAGAGAGAGAGAGAGAGAAAGGGAGAGAGAGGAAGAGGGAGAGAGAAAGAGGAAGAGGGGGAGACAGGAAGGAGAGAGAGACAGGAAGAGGGGACAGGAAAAGGAGAGAGAGACAGGAAGCCAACTCCACACTGAGCACACAGCCCAAAGCAGGGCTTGATCCCACGACCCTGAGATCATGGCCTGAGTCTGAAACCAAGAGTCAGATGCTCAATCAGCTGAGCCACCCAGGGGCATCAAAATTTACATATTTCTCATAAGAGCGGATCCATATAGTTTTTAATCTGAATAATAGTGGTTTGAGAAAGTGAAGAAGTAAAAAGAGCTGATTGCACTTATGATGCTGAATTCACTTCCATAGTTATGATTTCCCTTTGGTCAGAGACCAGGATCAGTAACACTAATGAGACATTGGTAGTGCTCTGGCCTTAAACTGCCTTCCCTGTAATTCCTCACCATTAGGAACAAAGGAACAAAACCAACATTTTAGCCAAACTTCAATATGATCTTTGGAAATACTCAAATTTCTTTTTTCCTTTGTTAGGTATGTTATCCCTAAACTAATTACCTTGAAAAAATTACATTTATCAAAAGCAGTAATACAAATACACCAGCTGAAACAGAACTAACATACTACACTTTGTCAAAAAAAAAAAAGAGAAAAAAACATTATTTATCTTTGTGTCATCTATTCACTAGATTAGTATCAGCGATGCTGGTAATATCCTGAAACAGAATAAGTGGCAGATAGTCATACCAAAATTCAGCATTCTTTTTTTTTTAATATTTTAATTTATTAATGAGAGAGAGAGAGCATGCAGCAGAGACACAGGCAGAGGGAGAAGCAGTCTCCATGCAGGGAGCCCAACATGGGACTCGATCCCGGGTCTCCAGGATCAGGCCTTGGGCTGAAGGCGGCGCTAAACCGCTGAGCCACCCGGGCTGCCCAAAATTCAGCATTCTTATATTCACAAACACAGACATTAAATAAAACCAAAATTAAATCTATTATAATTACATGAATGTTATTAGAAATAAAAGTAATTGAAATTCCTTATTCCATAATAGTACTTTGAATATTCTTAACATTTCATTTCTTTCCTGCCAGAAAATATTTGATGGATGAAACCAGGATGAGAAAGGGTGCTGTTACAACAGTAGCAGCAGCAACACTAAAAAAGCTACTAATCACATAGCAGTGACCCTGTCACCTGTTAGGCACTGTTCTAAATGCTCTGCACAGATATGGAGAGAAGGGAACCCTTATGAACGTTTGGTGAGAATGTAAAGTGAGACAGCCACTATGGAAACAAAGTATGAAGGTTCCATAAAAAACTAAAAACAGGACTACTTTATGATCCAGCAATCCGACTCTGAGTGCATATCCACGAGAACTAAAATCAGGACATTGAAGAGATATCTGTACCCCTGTATGCAATGCAAAATTATTCACAGTAGCCAGGACACAGAAGCAACCTAAATGTCCATCAATGGATGAATGGATAAAGAAAATATAATATATCTATCCTAGAACTCACAGAAGCAGTAGAATGGTCAGGGGCTGGGAGGCAGGGGGGAATGGAGAAGTATTAGTCAAAAGGTACAAACTTTATACAAGATAAACAAGTTCTACAGATGTACTGTATAGTGAGTGACCATAGTTAACAGTACTGTATCATATACCTAAAAATTTGCTAAGAGGTTAGATCTTATGTTGTGCTCCTATTACTACTACTGCCAACTAATAATAATAATAGTAATAGTAATAATAATAATAATAATAATAGAGAAAAAATAAAACAAGTGCTTTGCAAATATTAACCTATCTATAGAATACCTCACAACCTTTTAAGTGCTGCATTTGCTGTTAGCCCCAGTTAGTGATGGCACAATGGAGACAAAAATTATGTAAATCAGCCATGGTCACACAGCGAGTCAGTGGCAGAGGCAGGATCTGAACCCAGGGAGCTTGTTCCAGAAACCAGCTTTCAACCACGACACCACAGTTCTCCTCTATACAGGATTCTATTTGTAAGAACACCTCTAGCAATCTCATTTCCTTAATAAGTGTATAATGAGTGTGCTACTACACTGCTGAGACATCAGTATTTCATGGAGGCAATTCTGCATGGAGGTGTCCTGCTATATAATTCCTCAGCAGGCTCACAGACTTTTGAATATTAACAAGTAACTTTAAGCTATAAAACAATTTATACATAAACGAAGGATTTCCTGTGGCATAACAGTAACCATAGCAACAGAGTAAGTTAGGTTTGCAAAGTGAAAAGTATCCTAAGGTATCCGATGCCCTTACAAAAAGCTTTCTCTCAATTTACAATAAGGACATAACCAGTAGCAGCAAAATCATAGTAAATTTTCATAATGGATTATATTACTATCTAGATTAGCAATATTTTATCTTAGCATTTTTATTTCCAGAAGTACAAGGGCTATATTCAAATCTGTCCAATTTACATCTCAATAATGGGAATGCTTAATTCACTCAAGATTTTATACTAAATCTTGTATGAGGTAACATTTTCAATAAATCACGGTATGTACACAAGTTCAATGAGAAAAATATGCTACTAGAATATGGTTCTAACAATGCTATATGCATCCTATGTAAGTACAAAGGGCAGATGTATAGTCAGTATAAAGTATGGTAACAATTACCATTACTTGGATGTATTTTCTTAAGAAATAGATTTGTTTGATTTGGGTTTTGTTTTTGTAGATCAAAACCTACTGTGAGCACTAGGCCTCGCTGGAGAGATAACGTGGTAAATCCTTTTATAATATCTCCTGGCAAAGAAACTGGAAGATTGCTTAAGTAAATAAATATTATTTAAAGACCACCAGTACTGTATATAGGATTAATGAAGACGGAAATAGTAAGCACTGCTCTGCTTTGCTACAGGGGTTTGTACAGTCCTATGCTCTTCAAATGCATCAATAGCATGGATATAAATTAAAGCAGGTTATTGCTTTTCAAATATTTGGATGACAGAGTAAGAATACAAAATTAAGCTAGTTTGGTACAAGGGGCTGAACTTATCAAGCTGAAGTTTAAAAGACTGTGGTGGAGTTCCAAAAAGAAAAACAACAACGACGACAACAACAACAACAACAACACAGCTTTACAAGTAGAAAAAGTAGAAGGACTTAGGAGATTAGGAATTAACTCACAACAGCTCTCACATAAATCCACAACATATGACCGTCAAAAGAGTCGATAGTATCTTAAGTGTGTAGTGAATGTACAACACTCACAATAAATGGGAGGATCACCTGCCCTGTGCTATCACAGCATACCTTAAGTACTGTGGCATTGAATTTCAAGGACACACGCACTGAAAGACATTTAGAGAAAAATAGCTGGAATGATGCTGGAATGTTAAAATCATGTCACATGAGGAATATGTCACAATGAAGCAAAGTACCCCAAGGTTGGGGACTGACTGTACCTTAGTTTTGTTGCCAATACTGAGTACACAGTTGGGCAAGAGTAAATGTGTAAGTGAACAAATCAATGTATCTAAATGTATAAAAAAGAATACTCAGGCATGATGAGAGCAAAAATCTTCAAATATTTGATGGGGTATATATAGGATACAAGTTATTCTATTTGACCTCAAGAGTAGAACCAGGACCAGGTATGGAAGCAATAGGAAAGCAAATTTCAACTCAACTAAAGAGGACCACTGTGCTATTTAGCATCTAGGATGAAATGCTCAGGTTCCTTATCCTAGAAGGGATCAAGCCACGGAAGTTTATATGTGTTGTCATCAGGGGAAATAGCTCCTTGGTGTCCTGGAAGCTCAGAGGCAGAAATATGACAGCTCTGAAGTACACACCAACTCTCAAATGAAGAGGTTGACTTGCTGATGCTCAGTTTGATTCGAGGTGCCAGTATCTGCAAACACTCCCTAGAATGGAAGTGTATACATCCTTAGTCTAAATTCTTCCAAAATGATGACAGAAGGCTGAGTGTAAAATGACTCTGGGGCACCATGAATGAAGTTTTTCAGACCTGGTCCTAAGAGGTGCAGGCAGGTGTTCATCAGGGAGGGAGGGGCATAAGGAGATGTGCTGTGCCTGCCCCTACCCCAAGGAGGGCGACCATTCTGCATAACCACTTTCATACTGGATAAATCAAATTGCAAGATTCAACTAACCCGCAAATCCCTGAAGGCAAAAATGTTTCAGGTTCTTTTTAACCCTGGAATTTTGTTGCTATCAGAATATAAATCAAAACGGCTAAGATAAACACTAACAGGACCTACCGTTTAATCCTGGCATCCAGATTTTGAGGGAGAAATTATTATTATTTCCATTTCACAGATTAAAAAATAGGATTCAGAAACATAAAATAACTTGCCCAAGATCTCAGTTTGTAGGGTTAGGGATGAAGGTGAGAAATACCTGATTCCGAGGTCAAAGTTCAACAATGATGATCAGAGATTCCTTGCATTTAAAAGTACTGGCACTGAATTAAGAAAGAGAGAAGAGATGGAGCAAGATGGTGGAGGAGTAGGGTCCCCAAGTCACCTGGCCCCACCAATTTACCCAGATAACCTGCAAATCATCCTGAAAACCTACTAATTCAACCTGAGATTTAAAGCGAAAACCTCTGGAACACTACAAAGAGAAGGGTTTTCGCTTCTGACAAGATAGGAAGGCGGAAAAAAGGTAAAAAAGAATCCAGTGGGGGAGGGGCTCCGAGAGGAGCCGGGCTAAGGCGTCGGGGGTAGCCTCTGGGACAGGAAAGCCCAGTCCCGGAGACACAGGAACTTTAAAAATCTGCAACGGATTCTTCCCGGAAGGAAAGGCGCTCGTAGGGAAATCGGGCGGAACTGCAGGGGGGGGGGGGGGGGCAGTGGAGCCTCCAGGTTCCTGGGGTCACTAACAGAGGAGGCGCGCCCGGGGGAGAGGGCTCCACACACCGTGGGTGGAGCGCAGTAAAGGGCTGGAGCGCACCCGGCGGGGCCTCGGGAGCAGCTCAGGCAGCAGGAGGGGGCTGCGTGCCCTGGGAGCGCGATTCCAGCAGCACAGGCCCGGGATCCCAGGGCCCTGGGGGGGAACAGCCCAGGATCCGGTGCTCCCCCTGGGACAGGCAGAGGCCGGCAGGGCCCAGGACATCAAGGATGCTCCTGCCGCTGGGCACCCCCAAGCTGTGCAGATCAGCACCCCCCAAACCCGGGAGCATCCAGGCCAGTGCAGACTGGGAGATTGTGGGACTTACTGTGGGAGCTGACTCCAGCCCTGGAGTCCTGGCCACCACCAGTGGTGTTGTTTCTCCTGTGTCATCATGTGCCTGGGAAAGAGCATGGCTGCCGGGGAATGGGAGCCTCACAGGATAAACAACTCCCACTGAGCCGTGCACCTGGCAGGGGGCGGGGCAGCTCCCCCAGGTGCACACAACTGATAATCAGCACAGCAGGCCCCTCCCCCAGAAGACCAGCTGGAAGGACAGGGGAAGAGCAAGTTCTTTTTTTTTTTTTTTTTTTTTTTTTTTTATTTATGATAGTCATACAGAGAGAAAGAGAGAGAGGCAGAGACACAGGCAGAGGGAGAAGCAGGCTCCATGCACCGGGAGCCTGATGTGGGATTCGATCCCGGGTCTCCAGGATCGCGCCCTGGGCCAAAGGCAGGCGCCAAACCGCTGCGCCACCCAGGGATCCCGAAGAGCAAGTTCTTGACCGAGCAGCAGCGCTAGAAGGCTCCAGGGGAAGTCGAGGGATTTACACTATATAGAACCAGAGGGTACCCCTCCTTTTTTTTCTTCCTTTTTCCAGTTAAACTCATTTTTATATCAGACTGTAAATTTCCAATTTTTTCCTCTTTTCCCACCTTAACTACAATACTTTACCACCTTTTCATTTTTAAGATTCTTCCTTTTTGAATTTCAAATTTCTACAATTACAGGTCCTAGATATATTTTCTACTTCTAGATTTCCTTCAACATACTCAACTTAATTCTGGGATATATATATGTTTTTTTGTTCTCTGTTTTTTGTTTTCTCCGCCTCATTTTGTTCTACAATGGTGGAAGTTAATATCTTCTAAAACATGACCAATATGCACCAGAACCAAGTGGTATACCGTGCTGGTTCATTCTGTCAGATTCCTCATCCCATTCTGGCCCCCTCTTTTATCTCATTTATATTTTGATGGTCAATGTTGGGGGCCTCCACAAGTATTTTTGGTTTATATAAATTTGGGACAGAGCATCTTCTAACATATAGAACTTAATATACTCAGAAACAAGAGGATCACCCTCTAGGACTCCTCAGATAGACTATATTCTCCCTCCAGTACAACTTCTTCACCACCACCATCTCCCAGTCTCCCCCCTTTTTCTTCTTCTTTTTTTTTTCTTTTCTTTTTTTCCTCTTTTTCTTTAGGATTCCTGGCCTTTTGTTTTCTACTACTTTCTTTTAAAATTTGTTTTTCACTTTAGTGGTTCTTTTGTTTTATTTTGTCAATTTCTGGTCTCTGACTTCCCAGAAGCATGTAGGGTGAAATTTACTTAGGTCATGGTTGATATTCTTGACATAGCCTGCTCATACAGCCACTCTGCACTGAGCAAAATGACTAGAAAGAAGAACTCACCACAAAAGAAAGAATCAGAAACAGTACTCTCTGCCACAGAGTTACAGAATTTGGATTACAATTCGATGTCAGAAAGCCAATTCACAAGCACAATTATAAAGCTACTGGTGGCTCTGGAAAAAAGCATAAAGGATTCAAGAAACTTCATGACTGCAGAATTTAGATCTAATCAGGCTGAAATTAAAAATCATTTAAATGAGATGCAATCTAAACTGGAGGTCCTAATGACGAGGGTTAATGAGGTAGCAGAAACAGTGAGTGACATAGAAGACAAGTTGATGGCAAGGAAGGAAGCTGAGGAAAAAGGAAAAACAATTAAAAGACCATGAGGAAAGGTTAAGGGAAATAAATGACAGACTCAGAAAGAAAAGTCTATGTATAATTGGGGTTCCAGAGGGCACCGAGAGGGCCAGAGGGCCAGATACATATTTATCTTTATATTTATTTAAATATAGCATATTTAAACAAATCATAGCTGAGAACTTCCCTAATTTGGGGAGGGAAACAGGCATTCAGATGAGGATATAGAGAGGTTCTCCTCCTAAAATCAATAAAAACCATTCAACACCCTCGACATTTAATAGTGAAACTTGCAAATTCCAAAGATAAAGAGAAAATCCTTAAAGGAGCAAGAGACAAGAGATCCCTAACTCATATGGGGAGAAATATTAGATTAACAGCAGACCTTGCCACAGAGACCTGGCAGGCCAGAAAGGGCTGGCAGGATATATTCAGGGTCCTAAATGAGAAGAATATGCAACCAAGAATACTTTATCCACTAAGGCTCTCATTCAGAATAGAAGGAAAGATAAAGAGCTTCCAAGATAGGCAGAAACTGAAAGAATATGTGACCACCAAACCCGCTCTGCAAGAAATATTAAGGGGGACTCTGTAAAAGAAAGAGGAAGTCCAAAGAAACAATCCATAAAAACAGGGACTGAATAGGTATTATGATGACACTAAATTCCTATCTTTCGATAGTAACTCTGAACGTGAATGGGCTTAATGACCCCATCAAAAGGCGCAGGGTTTCAGACTGGATAAAAAAGCAAGACCCATTTATTTCTGTCTACAAGAGACTCATTTTAGACCTAAGAACACCTACAGCCTGAAAATGAAAGGTTGGAGAACCATTTACCATTCAAGTGGTCCTCAAAAGAAAGCAGGGGTAGCCATCCTCACATCAATAAATTAAAGTTTATCCCAAAGACTGTAGTAAGAGATGAAGAGGGACACTATATCATACTTAAAGGATCTATCCAACAAGAGGACCTAACAATCATGAATATTTATGCACCTAATGTAGGAGCTGCCAAGTATATCAATCAATTAATAACCAAAGTAAAGACATACTTAGATGATAATACACTTATACTGGGAGACTTCAACACGGCGCTTTCTGTAAATGACAGATCTTCTAAGCACAACATCTCCAAAGAAATAAGAGCTTTAAATGATACACTGGACCAGATGGATTTCACAGATATTTACAGAACTTTACATCCAAATGCAATTGAATACACATTCTTGTCAAGTGCACATGGAACCTTCTCCAGAACAGACCACATACTGGGTCACAAAACAGGTGTTAACCAATAGCAAAAGATTGGGATTGGATATTTTCAGAACATAGTGTTTTGAAACTTGGACTCAATCACAAGAAGAAATTTGGAAGAAACTCAAACACATGCAAGTTAAAGAACATGCTGCAAAAAGATGAAAGGGTCAACCAGGAAATTAGAGAAGAATTAAAAAGATTCATGGAAACTAATGAAAAGGAAGATACAACAATTCAAAATCTTTGGGAGACAGCAAAAACAGTCCTAAGAAGGAAATACATTGCAATGCAAGCATCCCTCAAAAAATTGGAAAAAAAACTCGAATACACAAGCTAACCTCACACCTAAAGGAACTAGAGAAAGAACATCAAATAAAACCTACACAAAGCAGAGAAGAGAGATAATAAAGATTTGAGCAGAACTCAATGAAATTGAGACCAGAAGAACTGTGGAAGAGATCAACAAAACCAGGAGTTGGTTATTTAAAACAATTAATAAGACAGATAAACCATTAGCCAGCCTTATTAAAAACAAAAGAGAAAAGACTCTAATTACTAAAATCATGGATAAAAAGGAGAAATCACAACCAATACCAAGGAAATACAAATGATTTTAAAAACATATGAGCAGCTATATGCCAATAAATTAGGCAATCTAGAAGAAATTGATGCATTTCTGGAAAACCACAAACTACTAAAACTAGAAATAGTAAGAAATAGTAAACCTGAACAAGCTGATAACCAGGGAGGAAATTGAAGCAGTCATCAAAACCTCCCAAAAGTCCTGGGCCAGATGGCTTCCCATTCTATCAAACGTTTAAAGAAGAAACAATACCTATTCCACAAAAGCTGTTTTGAAAGATAGAAAGGGATGGAATACTTCCAAACTCATTACATGAGGTCAGCATCACCTTAATTCCAAAACTAGACAAAGACCCCACGAACAAGGAGAATTATAGACCAATATCCCTGATGAACACAGATGTGAAAATTCTCAACAAGATACTAGCCATCAGGATCCAACAGTACATTAAGAAGATTATTCACCCATCACCAACTGGGATTTATCCCTGGGATCCAAGGCTGGTTCAATACTCATAAAGCAATCAACATATTAGATCATATCAACAAGAGAAAAAACAAGAACCATATGATCCTCTCAATAGATGCAGAGAAAGCATTTGACAAAATACAGCATCCATTCCTGGTCAAAACTCTTCAGAGTATAGGGATAGAGGATACTTTCCTCAGTATCTTAAAAGCCATCTATGAAAAGCCCACCGCAAATATCATTCTCAATGGGGAAACACTGGGAGCCTTTCCCCTAAGATCAGCAACACAATACCGATCTCCACTCTCACCACTGCGATTCAACATAGTAATAGAAATCCTAGCCTCAGGAATCAGACAACAAATATAAATAAAAGGCATTAAAATTGGCAAAGAAGAAGTCAAACTCTCCCTCTGCACAGATGACATGATACTGTACACAGAAAATCCAAAAGACTCCACCCCAAGATTGCTAGAACTCATACAGCAACTCGGCAGTGTGGCAGGATACAAAATCAATGCCCAGAAGTCAGTGGCATTTCTATACACTAACAATGAAACTGAAGAAAGAGAAATTAAGGAGTCAATCCCATTTACAATTGCACCCAAAAGCATAAGATACCTACGGATAAACTTAACCAAAGAGGTAAAGGATCTATACCCTAAAAACTACAGAACACTTCTGAAAGAAATAGAGGAAGACACAAAGAGATGGAAAAATATTCCAGGCTCATGGATTAGAAGAATACTGTGAAAATGTCAATGCTACCTGGGGCAATTTACACATTTAATGGAATCCCTATCAAAATACCATGGACTTTCTCCAGAGAGTTGAAACAAATTATCTTAATCTTTGTGTGGAATCGGAAAAGACCCTGAACAGCCAGGGGGAACACTGAAAAAGAAAACCAGAGCGGGGGGGCATCACAATGCCAGATTTCAGGTTGCACTACAAAGCTGTGATCATCAACACAGTGTGGTTCTGGCACAAAAACAGACACAGAGATCAGTGGAACAGAAGAGAGAATCCAGAAATGGGCCCTCAACTGTATGGTCAACATTCGACAAAGCAGGAGATTGTCCACTGGAAAAAGGACAGTCTCTTCAATAAATGGTGCTGGGAAAATTGGACATCCACATGCAGAAGAATGAAACTAGACCATTCTCTTACACCAGACACAAAGATAAACTCAAAATGGATGAAAGATCTAAATGTGAAACAAGAATCCATCAAAATACTAGAGGAGAATACAGGCATCACCCTTCTTGAACTTGGCCAGGAACTTCTTGCAAGATACACTTATGAAGGCAAGGGAAACAAAAGCAAAAACAAACTATTGGGACTTAAGATAAAAAGCTTCTGCAGAGAAAAAGAAACAGTCAACAAAACTAAAAGACAACCTACAGAATGGGAGAAGATATTTGCAAATGACCTATCAGATAAAGGGCTAGTGTCCAAGATCTATAAAGAATTTATTAAACTCAACAGCAAAAAACAATCCAATCATGAATGGGCAAAAGACATGAACAAAAATTTCACCAAAGAAGACATACACATGCCCAACAAGCACATGAGAAAATGCTTTGCATCACTTGCCATCAGGGAAATACAAATCAAAACCACAATGAGATACCACCTCACACCAGTGAGAATGGGGAAAATTAACAAGGCAAGAAACCACAAATATTGGAGAGGATGCAGAGAAAGGGGAACCCTCCTGCACTGTTGGTGGGAATGTGAACTGGTGCAGCCACTCTGGAAAACTGTGTGGAGGTTCCTCAAAAAGTTAAAAATAGACCTGCCCTATGGCCCAGCAATTGCACTGTTGGGGATTTACCCCAAAGATACAGATGCAATGAAATGCCGGGACACCTGCACCCCGATGTTTATAGTAGCAATGTCCACAATAGCCAAACTGTGGAAGGAGCCTTGGTGTCCATCGAAAGATAAATGGATAAAGAAGATGTGGTCTGCGTATACAATGAAATATTACTCAGCCATTAGAAATGATGAATACCCACCATTTGCTTCAATGTGGATAGAACTGGAGGGTATCATGCTGAGTGAAGTAAGTCAATCAGAGATGGACAAACATTATATGGTCTCATTCATTTGGGGAATATAAAAAATAGTGAAAGGGAATAAAGTGGGAAAGGAGAGAAAATGAGTGGGATATATCAGTCAGGGAGAGAGAACATGAGAGACTACTAACTCTGGGAAACGAATAAGGAAGGGGTAGTGAAAGGGGAGGTGGGCGGGGGGGTTAGGGTGACTGGGTGATGGGCACTGAGGGGGGCACTTGACGGGATAAGCACTGTATATTGCTGTTAGGCTGTATATTGGCAAATTGAACTCCAATAAAAAATTATACTAAAAAAGAAGAATTAAGAAAGAATAAATTACTGTAGATTTAATCAATGAAATAAAGAAATAAAGCAAATCTGCCTTTTAGGGAATAGAGAATAAGACTTCATGATTAATTTAAGGGAATGTGATTAATGGCCAATAAGATAATTTTCAGTTCTATATTATATTCAGTTTGACTCATATTATCTTATTCAGAAACTATAGATTATTTGTAATAATTCTGAAAAAATGCCTTTGTTGTCTTTCAGATCGATGGCATCTCCCCCCACATGGTTAGAGGCTCAGCAGCACACCAGTGTCATGGGTCTGAACAATATATGCACAAGACTGGGAAACTCTCACTAAGTTTAATGGTCCTTGTAAAAACTGTTTATGTCATATGTGTTAATTTATGTAAATACTTTAATATAAATATATTACACATAAAATTTACAAGTATCTAGAACCCTGAATACATTTAAATTGTGCCTTTAAATTTGTATTTACACATCAACTATATAAATGTCAAACATACACAATATATTTTTAAGATAAAAGATTTTTTAAGGATAATCCGTGGTTTAATAGCAGAAGGGGAAGGCTACACATGAAATAAATGCCCATGAAGAGAGGATCAGACACCAAACTTTACAGAGAAAGGACATATGTCTGAGCTTTGAATATCAAGTTTTGAATCTACAAAGACAATCCATCTATTTTTCAGATTTGTGAACTGTGATTGATGGAACCTCAAACTTGCATTTAAAAAATGGAAAGATACCTAGCATAAAAAGAGCCATATAGATGTTTCAGATGGTTTTGCTAATGTTTATATGAAAAGAAAAGCAAATGAACTCAGTAAAGATTACAGGCAATGCTCCACAAATGTAATTAACAATTACTCTGTGTCTACTCCATTTCTATGCAATGAGAATACACTCAAGATGTGTCCACGGTGGCTTTTTGCTTTATTCTCACCAATTAACAGACTATTGGATATGACAGTAATTAGACACCTCAGCTGGAATAAGATCATTATGTCTTAATGAGATGATTAAAAACAACCAAAAAGTGTGCTTCTTGCAAAATATTAGCATGTACTTCAAGTAACAACAGTACAATTTATTTTGTCTCCTCACTGTGCTTTGTCCGTCCATATTTTTAAAAAATTCTGCAACCAAAATATGCTTTAGAAAATTATATAAGTGTAAAATAACCATTTTTAATGAATTAACCTCATATAAGCTTTGACTATATTTATTTTGAGAATGTTCACTAGTGCTTCTCTGATTAGTTACAGTCACCACATAATATTATGACAGTGGTATACTTCCCATTCACCCCAGAATTTCAGTTTCTATATTGTTATATAATTCAGGACAACCCCCAGCATTTAACTTATTCAATATCCAGTAGATGGATCAGCTTTAGGCCCAGATGCTGATCTAACTATGAACACCCCTGGCAGGCACACAAATGCAGAGTGAGTGCAGAGTGACCACAGTGGGCACACAAGGCATCTGAGAAATGAACATCTCACCCCAGCCAAGGCCAAAGATCTCCATAGAAAATCTTTCTTTGAGTTAAAATTCTATTACCCGAAAGCTGGTATTTCACTGCATATGCCATGTGGGAAGGATAGGAACTAACACTTCCTCACATGTCACCATGAATTAATTATCAAATATGCTAGCAAAAGGTCTGGCTGGAGGGAACTGGAAAATACAAGACAAAACCAGCAGGAGAAAGAAGAGGAAGCCTAGAATGGACTACAAAGCCCTGCCAGGCAGGGGGCGTCCAAGTGAAAAGGTATATTCCTTCATCCATCGCCTGTCACTCATCCATTAGTACATTCAGAAGGCACTCAGGGAACACATACTGTCCACATAAGCAATGTATACATTTATACTTCTTCATCAAGATAAACATTCTTCAATTCTAATATAAGAGGTCACTCTCTTATTTAAACATCATTTATTATTGCTCATCATGGAAATAAAACTCTACCGTCTGCAATTCTATACTTGTGTATTTCAAACCAGAAGCCATCACCACTCAGGAGCACCACCACTTATTGCTGTGATATCTACAAACACGACTGCATGCAAACTTGTCCTTCCTTCCTTCCTTCCTTCCTTCCTTCCTTCCTTCCTTCCATCTAAGGTCTATATACCCACACTGTCTGGATGTCACTCACAACACCTCCCAAGATCTACTGAAGATCTTGCTCTGTGGATTGTGGCACAGCAACTAGCACATGGTAGAGCAAATCCCCATTTATCTGTCTTATGCGAAATCCACTGAGGGGTTACTATTACCTATTATATTCATATTTATAATTCTAGTACCTAAGATACTTTGGTTCATAATATTCAGTCAATGAATATTGATTTTAGCAATATGAAATATTGGATTTAGCAATGTTTGCAACTTCTGTCCCATTCCTGCTGCTACCAATGCTATTAACTCATTGAATACCACACATATATTTATTATATATATTATTTACAAAAAGGACAAAATGTATACTGCAACCAAGGGACAAGCATACATTTGTTCCAAGACACTCTACACATTTTATACTTTCCCCACTTCCTCTAAAATACTTACTAGTTTTTAAACTGTAACTATACCTTTCTTATACTATAAAGGTGAAATGGTGTACAGTCAAGTATATCTGAGCAACAGTAGGGCTTTTTCCTGTATCTTCTATCAATCAATTTATTTGTATAGCACAAAATTGCTATTCCTCTGAATAGAAGAGAAAGCCTTACATAATATTACACTATTTTGATATACCTTGACATATACATTATGTAACAGCATTTTCCTTTGCTATACTTTGCAATATAATAGAGGAATGCTTTTTTAAAGTCAGCAACATCAGCAGGAATAAGACTTTTAAATGAATCTCCTAGGAAGACAGAATTCTTACATTCAAAGACCAAGAGCTTTTCCGTAAGTATTATACTTTTTTTCTCCCTGAGATTAAGGTGCAATGATTAACTATTACATTATTAAGCAAGAAAAACAAAATGAAATAAACAATGACAACAACAACAACAACAACAACAAAAACAGAATACAGGAGACACCTACCTAAAACCTTTGGCTGCTTTTTAATTTTTTTTTAATGTAATGACATTATAAATTAGATTTTTAACATAAAAGTAAGTTTCTTACTATGGCCCTCTGATAAAATGTAAAACCATAATAACAAAGAAGTAAGAATACTACCAGGAGTAATAATATGACCTAAAACTTATGAAGCACTTAATATGGCCAGGCATCATCCTGAGAGCTTCCCATGGATTAAGCACATCTTAACCTCAGACTATGCCAATGACTCAGGCACAATCACTATCAGTATTTATTATACAAAAAGAATCAGGACTCAGAAGAAGGCATTCCTAAGTGTACCAGCCAATAAATGTAAACCAAGGATTTAAACACATGCTCTTACTGTTAAATACTATTTTTTTCTTATCTTCATGTTTTAATGTGAATTAAAATAAAATACTATTCTATCCCTTTCTCTCTAGAACTAGAACATTTTTCAATTGTTTGGAGCACATTTCAGCCCAGGGATGACAGAAATCATGAGCTACTCAAATTTCTGTATCTTAAGGAGAACATCTTATGAAGTGTGTTTTCAGTCTTCCTAACATATGGATAAATGGTGAGTTATCTGGCAACTGCCAAAAACCCACTACTTGTATGACTGAGTCAGAAATAAACAACTATTTTAACACTACTCAGTAACTATCCTGCCAAACCAGTTCCTACATTGCCTTTATATTAAATGGTACACTTGAATAGTCTATGAGTCAGCTTATAATAAATCCAATATTTTAAATACTTATATAATTATATGGTAAACCCAGACACATGGCTTTCTTAGAGAGGCAACCAGAGCAAAGCTACTCTCCTGTGTTCAGGAAAGCAAAGGTTCTTCTTGAGTAAGCTCCGAATCTAAATAAGCTTCACTCCAAAAAGAGTTTTATTGCAGACTGATAATCCCCTAGGTTTATAATAAAAATGCTGACATAGCTTTAGCTACAGCATAACAAATGCAAAGCTATAATGTTTGCCTGTCAGAAATTCCTATTTATTTCCAATGTCCTAACAGATGTGCTTTACCGCTTTTAAATTCCCTCCCAAAGTTAATTGCTTGTCTATCAAAAAGATAAAGATCTTGTTTTAGGCTTTGGGGATATTACATGTGGGGAGAAAAACCAATACTCTAGCAATACATTGTGTCCAAAATGCATTTGCCGTAAGAAAGCCAAATTCTCTGAGCATTAGAAAGCTACTAGGAAGGAATATCCAGATCATCCCAAGGTCTTAAAAAGTATAAGATTCTCCATATCACAACATTAAAATATTTAGTTCACTTAGATTTTATTACACCAATAAGGCCTAACTTACTGTAACACAAATGGCTGCAACCTCATATTTTTTACAAAACAAATTTCAAAATGAAGGTGACATTCTTGCAGGTTCTTGGAATTAAATAATGCTTCAGACAAAATGGACCTTCATGGATCTTCATGATTACTGGTCCACTATTTTCCAAACTATAAATTCTGATACATTAATGAGTTGCAGACTTAAAACACAAAGTAAAATGAAATAGAAAATACCAGAATATTACATTTAGTAACAGTATATATAATCCTAGGAAACTTTTCTGTCAGGTAAACATACACAGGCATGCTATATTGTGATGTAAAATGTATCTCTTACTGTGAGGTACTATTAAAAAAAGTTTTCCTCTACTCTGACCCCTTGATATATTGCTATAAAGTGTTACCATCACAGGGACAAATTAAATATTTACTGTGGAGGTAGATAATGACAATCATCCAGACATTTTTCAATAGCCCCTTTTATAAAGTTGTATCTAAAAAGTGTGAGGCGGGACACCTGGGAGGCTCAGTGGTTGAGTGTCTGCCTTTGGCTCAGGATATGATCCCGGAGACCCGGGATCAAGTCCCACATCAGGCTTCCTGCATGGAGCCTGCTTCTCCCTCTGCCTGTGTGTGTCTGCCCCTCTCTCTCTGTGTGTCTCATGGGTAAATAAAGAAAATCTTAAAAAAAAAAAAAAAGTAGCCAAGCCCTGAATCAATGAAGGAGGGAGGGAGGGAGAAATAAGCAAATAAATAAATAGATAGATGATTAGATAGATAGATAGATAGATAGATAGATAGATAGATAGATAGATAATGTGAGGCAACAGCATGAGCAAAGAGTGGCAGGTACAATAAAGGTATGTTCTGATGAATAGCAGCTTGGCTAGAAGAGAATTATTTTAAAAGAACACAGACAAAATAGATTTAGAAAACATTCTAAATGTTTGTAGTGCATGTTCTAAATGTTTTTTTAGTGCATTTTCTAAATGCACTAAACATGCACTTGCTACTCTAGTTACTACACAGTAACAGAAAGATCTCTCATTGTCCAGAGAGCTAGTTTAAACTGAGAATACATAAATAGCCTCAAGAATGTAGACTTTTTAAAAATAACCATTCAGAAGAACTAAGATGTTTGAAAATAAATCCCTTAACTAATGATGAACATTAGAAGTCACAACCTTAACATGTAAGTCTTGATGTCACCTTTAGATTAAAAGGATGAGAAATCTCCCTGGATCTGGATGTGAAAAAATAACACAGAATAGTTATTTATCCCTCTTTGAGTTTTTCCATCCCAATAAACACATACACACACACACACACACACACTCTCTCTCTCTCTCTCTCTCTCTCTCACTCTAGACAGACATGCAAGCAGATTAAAACATGTTTAAAATAAATGCTCCCTCTATGCTCATTCTACCGCTTCCTTTTTCACTAAGCAGTGGGGTATGGTCTTCCTTCATACAGTCCTCATTCATTCTAATGAGCATATAGTTTTCATCTTATATATGTTCTATAAAATAATAAGTATTTTTCAAAATTGTTTCAAAATTTTTCAACTTTTGTATTTTTCCAAATATGAAGATAGTATTTGCACACACATTATTACATATACGTTATAACTTCATGTAATGTTTTAAATAACATACTATTCCTTGATTTATCTACTCAGCATGGTGCATTTCATTTGTCCACTATGGCAAGTGAGGAAGTAAGGGTACTTTTATCCATTCTTTCCTTCTTTCCTACTGCACCTCCGGAGTTTTGGCACTGATATTTTATTTTTTCTCTTCCATTATAGTTACCATTTGTAATACAAGTCACAGACATTTAAATTTCTCTACAGATTGATCAACTTTAGATCAGCCACTGCTTCAATGACAGATGAGAAGTTTTGCACATAGACTTTCTTCTATATTGCTCTGGTCCTATCTGTTTTGATTATTGGCAACTTTATTGATATTTTTATAACATCAAAACAATAATTTGGTCCCCACTGCTATGTGTACAATTCCATTGTATAATTTGCTTGTGTACAATGTTTTGTGTATAAATAAAATTAAAATCCAATGTAAGCAAAGGTTGAGCACTATGCCTATTTAAGATTTAATATGTAAATATCATTCTTTACATAATCAAGTAGAGTTTCAGGCCTCAGTGGATTTCTTTTAACTTTCTTAGTTTTCCAAATTCCTTCTAGGTTATATGATCGAGCCAACACTTTTTTCCTATATTCATATTACCCTTTTACTCAAAAATTTTGGAGTTATCACTCAGCATATTTTCATATAGACATTCTTTATTAAGCTTTGCATTTCCCTGGAATATGATTAAAAATTGGGTATAGAATTCTATATTTCAATTAATTTTTTCTCAGGTCTTTGAAAACTATTGAATCCAATGTTTCTGATAAAAAACCTGTTAACTGCATGTCCATTTCTTTGCAGATAATTTTATTCTCATTAGAAGATGACATTTTCTTCTTTAACATGAAAATTTTGAAATTTCATCAAAATATGTCTACCTATAGTTCATTTTATCCACCCTGCTTATCAGAATTTTTAATCTGATAACCAATGTCTCCGGTACATTGAGGCAATGATGGCCCAACTTCTGCATATGTGCCCAAATCCAAGCCCTTTGGTTCTCTGGGCTGGCCATATAATTTGCTTTGGCTCATGGATCATTAGCAAAGAGCAGCAAGCAGAGACTTGAAAAAGCTCAGTGCACTGGAAATTACACTCCTACTGCCCCTGGGAATTCTGTTGCCCAGAGAACAAGCAAAAGTTAGCAAGAAGAAGAAACAAAGGGCTCCATGATTCCTGTTACCACGGTCAATAGTCACGTAAGTGAGTTCGTCTTGTATCAGCTAAGCCAGAGCCAATCTTACAGCTGACCAGCATCCCATGAGCTAGTGCAGAGCTACACCTTGACCAGACTCAAAGAAGCAACCCACTGAACCACAGCCACATATACTAAATAAACAGCTGCTGTTTCAGACCACTCTGCTTTGCAGTCCTGTGTGCACACCCAAGGTTAACTGACACATCATGTTTCTTCAGCTTATAAAAAATGTTTTCATTATTGTATTCTCTGCCTTTCACAGTCTTATTCTTTTATATTCATGAGATGTTGGCTCTATTGACTCTACCCTCTATTCTCAACTTTTTCTATGTCCCATTTCCTTGTCTTTCCTTTCTAAGTGTTGGGAGTTAATCTGCAATTTAACTTGAAGATAAAAATTAGCCTAAGCTTCTATCAGTTGGTCCAATAAATTTTTAATTTTGTATTCATATTTTTAATTTCCTGGAAATTTCTTGTTCTCAGCTTATTTTTCATAATAGCCAGTTACAGATATAACATCCTCTCAAATTCTGCTGAGAGTACTAATTAGACTTCTTTTTAAAGTGTCTTGTGCTCCCTGAATTATACCTAAATCTTCTGATATCACTCTTTTTGTTCATCTAAATATAGTTTTTCCTTAAATATCAAATGATCTTTGATTGTCAGCTTATTTTTCTAAATAAAAAAAGAAATGATGCCAATTAACATGGGATAGCTCACACTGTTTCATTTACACTGTGAAATCCATTATCCCAAAAGGCCTCTCCCTGGACTAAAAGGATGTCAACAGAGAGAATGTTCTCCAGAAGGGCAAGTAGGTGAGGTGGTGACCTCCATGATGGATAAGACACGTTTCATTTTATATGTGAAATATTTTATGAATTTCACTACTGAACATATTTTCTACTTTTTCTCTAACATTCAACGAAGGGTTTCATCATGAAAAAAAAAATTCCACAATCTGCTTTTTTTTTTTTTAGATTTTATTTATTTATTCATGAGAGATTAGAAAGAGAGAGGGAGAGAAGCAGAGACACAGGCAGAAGGAGAAGCAGGCTCCATGCAGGGAGTCTGACATGGGACTCGATCCCAGGTCTCCAGGATCACACCCTGGGCCAAAGGCGGCACTAAACCACTGAGCCACCCGGGCTGCCCAACACAATCTGCTTCATTATTTTAATGTTTCCTTGAAAGAAAAGCATTAGGCTAGTGTGTTTGGTCTGCTGGTTCAAACCAGCTCACAATAATTACCTTCACCCTCGACCTCTTTTTAGGTTCTTGTTTATTAGCATCCTCGGGTCATAAATGCCTGATGCTGGGAACAGAATTATTTTTGAAGGAGTATATTTTGAGAATGTTATATGTAAAAAATAATGTAAGTAAATTAAAGCTTCTAAAACAGAGATTTTATAAGAAAGCTTGGCTTTTCTCTAAAATTCACAAGAATATATACATTATAACAGTTTTCAAAGGATTTCTCATACCAGCAATTATGTAGATGGGGGTTTATTATATGCAAACAGTGCTGCACTAAACATTCTAGAATTTTAAAGTTCATTTAAGCTTCCTGACACTAAATAATATTTTGTTTTTATGTTTCTAAACTTACAAAAGTAACATAAGCCCCAAAGAAAAGCAGTATATTAAAATAAAATAAGATTCTCTTCCAATGGCAACAGAGATAAATCATTTCCCAAGGAGAGTTCATCAAGGCTAGAGACTGGCAGAAAAATAGTGGCCCTCACCTTCAAAGATCAAGCTAATCTTAAAACACACCCTATCTCCTGTTTGGCTTTGATGTATTAATACGCTCATTTGTCTTAAATCTCAAGGCTGGTGTCCAACAGGTTATGGCGACCAAAAGAACTGTCTTATATAAAAATGTATATCTAGTAGACTCACTCTGTTTTCATTTTAAAACAGTAATTTAAAAAATTTTGGCAGAACTCAATTTTCAAACAAAAACTTACAGGAACCCACAAAAACATACATCACAGAAATAAAGTGGGGTTAAACAACTGCTTAAAGAAGGTGGGAGCAGAAAAGCTTAGTAACTTAGCTTCATTGCCTGGAGACACAGAAAGATACCTTTTCCTCAAAAGAGACTGAAATTTAATCTTCTATTACGTGAAAGGGAAAAAGTATGATGACTTCACATTTTAAAATTATTGACATATGTTTTTCATAAATATCACTGAAATCAATTAAATATTTCACCAACTCGTTGATTATCTCTATATAACCAAATGATGCTACAGGAGTTCAAATATGAATCACGGATGAAGCTAAAGCCCTACCGTGTGGTGCTTAAGTCCACAGCAGACGAATATAAGTCCAAGTACTTCAGCAGATTAACTGTGGAGGAAAAGGGGAAGATGTTCCTTAACTGCATCTTCAAAGATCACTGACATTCACACAAACTGGAGAAGGAAGACAAGCAACACAGTGGAAATAGACTTTAGAGGACACATTGCAAATATGGTAACAAGAGGGCATCTGCATAATGAAGTGGAAAATGGTGTATATCAGAGTTTGAAGGGAGATATAATTAAATAGCTAAGTGTGGGAAATATAATTAGTGTTTAAACCATTTGCTGCCACTTCCTGCTGTGTCTATCCCTCTGGGAGGATCACACTTCCCTTCTTCACTCAGGCCAGGCTTGCCTGACTTGCTTTGGTGATGAAATGGGAGTAGAAGGGATGGCCACAACCTCATAAGGCTGTCCATGGTCCAGATGGGACCAGCTTGATCAGCCTCTTTCCCGGAGTGTAGACAGCATGAGCTATGCAACTGCCAATCCCCAGCAAATATGCAACTGAGCAAGGAAGAAACTGATAGTGGTGAAGCCACTGGATCTGTTATTAATGCAGGACAGACTATACTGACAAAACAGGTCAAAGAGAGGACTTTATGTCAGGCAGAGTAAATATTTAGTGTAGGTTTACAAACAGTTTTCATTTCCAAACATGTCCCTTCATTCGGAGTTTTTAACCTAAGCATGGGTGATGCTGAGCTTCATTTTGGCTAATCTTAATTGGATATGGCAGCATGGCAGCCAATATTCAAGTCCATCTCTTTAGAAATGATGAGAAGAAACATGTCTTATCTTCAGTCTTTGCTCAAATGTGCCCTTTTTGGTGAGGTGTGATAGCCTCATTTAAAATTTTAAACTAGCCCCATCCTCAACTTTCATACTCTGTATCTTTCTCCCTTACTGTCTTCATCCCTACAGCCCTTCATCACCATTTTTGTGTATAAATATATGTATATATAAAATATGTAAATATCATATACAATTATATATTGATCTACATATTTACTGTAAACATGTTTATATTTAGAAATATAAATATGCATATATTCACAAATCTTGAAAATTACTAAACAATTCACAGTATCTTCCCAAAAAATTATAATTTTTATACCCTCAAAAAGAAGGCAAGTGATAATTTCCTTTTTTACAGATAGAAATAAGGAGGAAAGAAAAAGCACTGGGAAATGTATTCCAGTTACTTTGATAGTATCAAATTGTGAGAAACACTTTGGCCTGTTTTCTCTAACAGATAAAATGTATCATAGTTCAGGCAGGCCTGACATATCTTGACCAATGGATGACTTATTTACAACTGAGTAAGTGTTAAGAAAACCTCCCATCCCTACTCATGCTGCCAAAGAAAGTAAGTATAATTCATGATCAAACTTAGAATGCAGAACTTGTTTAGGCTTTCTGTTTTTCCCCCATAATAAGATTATTAGGGGTAGTGAAATCATTGATCAGTGAGATATTTCTGGATTTTTATGGTGAACCTGATTTTTTTCATGCTGGCTGAGAGTTACCATTTTCATAGGTTGTTTTTTTTTTCTGCTGCTTTTATATATTTTTTCTTTAATGGCAAGATTAATGTCTTAAACAAAACAATTTTTAATGGACTTTTAGAATGCTACTATTTGAAACACAGAGATTGATGATACTATGTTTGCAAAATACAAGACCTCTCACAAAACATGACTTTTTTTGTTTCCAAAAAACCTTCCCCCCTCAAAGAAAGACCATATGCCTTTCAGAACAATCCTCAGGCTAAGCATGGAGAAAGAACTCTTACTGATAAATTTCTGCTCTTATTACTTCACAGATGAAAGAAATCTAAACTAGAACACTCTATAGATGTTCTAAAAAATTAACTGAGCATGGGATGATTAAAATATAGTATCTTCACATGTATTTACCTGCATTATATTCTATAAAACATTTATTTTTAAATAAAAAGTTGAAAATAACTTACCAGATTTTAAACAAGTAAAAAATGCTCAAATATCTGGTAATTGCCAATACTTTTAAATACTTTATTTATTTGAGACAGAGAGAGAGGGAGGGAGGGAGGAGGGGGTCAGAGAGGAGAAAGAATCTGAAGCAGACTGCGTACTGAGTGTGGAGCCCAATGTGCACTTGATCCATGACTGCCGACACACTGGAGGTATCCCAGAGAGAAATCACAATTGTGAGGCACAATAATACAGAAATAACCTTGGACATGAAGGAGAGAGGCCATCCTTTTCTAGGAACTCAGTGTGTGCCAGATGTTTTGTTTTTACATTTTCACGTGCGTTTCCTTAATTAGCCAAACACTACTTAGGCTCAGAAGGTATCATTATCCCTAATTTACAGTCACTAAACGATGGAATAGAGAGGTTTATTAAAGATGGAACATCTCAGAAGCAATGCTGTCTCTGAATTAGGAGACAAGGTCATCTGTTCCAACATCATGAGGAATCAAGTTGTAGAAATGGTAGGGCCCCTGTACTAAACGGATAACAAAAAAATTAATCTGGAATGATTTAATATTTTTAAGCACTAATTCAACAATTAATGCACCCTAATAAATGAGGTCCAATGGATGCTTTAATGAACAACAGCCTTTAGTTTTGTGAAGAAGACAGGAATATGGCTCAAACTGATGTTACCTACATCAATCGTCTCTAATGCTTGATCTTAAATCAGTAGAGGCATTTCTATAACGCAATTGTGCTAAAATAATGTCTATGCACAATTTCACAAGTATTTACTATGTAAAAACTTCATGCTAGGAACCACTATCAAATGACTAATTTAAAACTAGTTACTTCAGCATCAATCTGGATAATGATCCATAATGAATGGGAAAAGAATAATCTAATATTTCAGGGCTTTCCTATTGCTGTAAATCAGATATATATAAGAAAACACTTTTGCAAGGTCTTTTATTTATAGATTAAAACATGGTCTAAAATAACCTCACAGTGTTGACATACTTACAAATTATATTTCAGTTGATTATATAATAAATAAAGGTTTTAACATTGGTTCAGTTAAGGAAAGCTCAATTTTATATATTTTTTTTATTTTGGTGTGGAAAAATAACTAATACATAATGCTTGACTATATGGTCTTGTAGTCTTTTGCTAATTACAAATCACTGCATAGGTTTCACAGCTGCTACTTATTAACTGTACCATCTCCTCAAAGATTTATTCCTCTTTTTATATCTTTCTGTTTTAACCACTGTCAAAGAACATTCATATTTTTAATAGCATCTATTGCACGAGATTGAATCCACAATCCAATACACACACAACACACACACACACAAGAATGATGATTTACATTTAAATTAATGTTAATTATTTGATAAAAGCTTCAGCAAACCAAAATATTGCAATAGTTTTATTTTAGTCAACATTTTAAAATCCTTCATTAAAGTCTGGCAGCCTAAAGCATGAAATGTGGCAAGCAGGCATTAAAATGTTGTAATAACAGTTTCTGATACAGAAAGCAATTAGCTCTTTTTAAAAAATGACCTATTTTATATAAGCGACATCTAATTTGGGACATCTGCTTTAAACAATGTTAGAATTAAATTTAAGTTCTGTCATATAATAAATCTAGAATAATTATTAATTTTTTAAAGTGCAAGCAGTTGGATAGCATGACAGAGAAAAGGATATGAAATTAAAACTAAAATTGCAGCATTTAAATCCTAATAAAACCCTTGCTTCTTATCCCTCTCAGAAAATTTTATATGTTCTACTCTTTTTCCAAGTGGATATACTGTCGAGCCCTAAAGTAAATTCCTGCTGGGCCAGGATTATGACTGAGTCATCACACGCATGAACCAGCTACAAGTTGCACGACCAGGTGCTAAAAGTATTTGTTGAAATACAAGGTCCGTAACTTCTCAACTCCAAAAAGTGTCGTTTTACTCTTACAGAGAACAAGTTGATTTGTTATCATGTTGGTTGTATGGTAAGTGTGTATAAAAAGCCAAAAAAGGTTTACAGAATATATCAAATAGTTCACTGATATTCTAAAGAACGTTTTAACAAACAAACATGTATCCTTCCCTAAGCTTTACACTGTCGTGCCAAGCTAAAAGGTTTTCTTATTAACACTCCACAGATCTTTAGAAAAGTTAGCACCCATCACTTTCATTTCCCTGGCTGCCTCAACGGTTAATGGAACTTAGCAGTTATAGTTCTTTTAAAACAATCCCAAGCCTAAGCACCTTCCCAATCCACCTGATTAGGAGCTGCCGTTCACATTAAGATCAATCCTTGACAGTATAATACACATTCGATGTGGCAGAGGCAATCGTCATCTACAGATCTTTTTCCCTAAAATGTGACTTCTATCTATGAAGAACATGTAATGGGGAATTAAGATATTTCTATTCCCAATAACTGATTCCACTATGAATCTTGTAGGAGGCCTTCTTTGCATTCAGAGCTAAGATCTCTTGTAATATTTATCCCCAGTCTCTTCATAGTTAAGGACCTTGAATTCTGCCCTCATTTTATTTTATTTTACTTATTTTTAAAGATTTTATTCATTTATCCATGAGAGACACACAGAAAGAGAGAGAGAGAGAGAGAGAGAGAGAATGAGGCAGAGACACAGGCAGAGGGAGAAGCAGGATCCATGCAGGGAGCCCAACACGGGACTCAATCCCTGGACTCCAGGATCACGCTCTGGGTGAGGGCGGCGCTAAACCACAGAGCCACCCAGGGATCCCCCTCTGCCAGCATTTTAAAAGGCCACTTAGTCCATTTCCTCCTCTTCACCAAACAATGCAATCAGACATCAATACATTGTCCGATGTCTTAGGTATTTGTACGCAGGTTCCCAAATTGATGATCAGTATCCAGAAAAAAAACACTTTCTAATCAGAATTGTTAACTTGTAAAGTAACAGAAAAATCAATAGGAAGCAAAATGAGTCTGAAAAAGGAAAAAAGAGAACAATTTTATAGAGCCACGTGGCCACAATTTAAAAGGACTCTGATCAAACTGGATAGCATGACTAGGAAATTACAATTATTAGTCCTAATGCCCTTCTGGTAAAATCCTCATCTTTTTCCCAAAGATTCATTCAAATACAAGAGGCCATAAGACCTTTCAGCCACCAAATGATGGTCTGATGAACCTGTCATGGAATCTGAGGGGCACAGTGATGTACTGTTGACAATGTTTCCAAAGAAAAATAAAGCTTTAGAGCAGAGTTATTTGTGTCAGGCTTCGATGAGATGTCAGGCCACCTGAGGAATGATATCCTATTATAGTCCCTATAAAGTTGTAAATCAAATGTATTAAGTAGCCCATAAATTCAATGCCAAAATTAAATTGCAACTATCAACAATCACTTAAGAGATAGACGAATGACTGTCTTTATTACTTCTGTGATAGTCCAGCCTTCCCAACAAGAACTGCAATATTAACCCTGTGGCCTACTTGGGAGTTTCTTATAAGAAGGATGTTTTAAGAATTGATTTTGTGTAATTGGAATTAAAAAAAAAGGGAAATAGGTAGACAAGACAGAAGCAAAATTGAAATGAGAGGCAATAAATGCCCAAGACAAAAATCTAGTTTGTCATTAAAATATAGCATGGTAAAAATAGAGGAAACTAGTCTCACAAAATAATTGGCCTACTCCAATATAATAAAAATAATCAGGCTAACTTTTCCATAATATATAATGTAATAAATATAATAAAATATATTTTATAAAAATATACATTTTATAATCACCTTTCTAGAAATATGAAACTGAAATTCAAAGGATTTGACAGGTACAATCCCACATGAGAAGGATTTTTTAAAAAGATTAAACAGTGTTAACTTTCAATACTTGTCATATTTAATTTATACTGTATGTGTATATGAATTATCAATGTATCTTTAATATCCATTTTTTAGTATTCACTGCTATTCCTCCCAGCACCTATACAGCCCAGGTGAGCAATATTATTCATGGTAAAAAATCATCAGGTTAAACCGTTCAGTAAATTTATCTACTTAGTCCTTGGGAAAGAAGAGATTACAACTCCTAAGATTCCAGTTTCTAGAGAAATTAAATTACATGTAATGACAGATTTATAAAACTTCATACAATTGGCTGATTTTTCACTTGGGCAATCACCTGAATTCGTACACCTCTGGAAGTTACAGATTGTCTCAGTTTGGGGCTCACTCCTTGCATATAGGTGTCCAATGAGCTCCATCACTGGTGTTACCAGCCTGGTCTCTCTTCCCCTTGGGCCCTGAACGTACATGGAGTAAGAGAGGGATATGACAGAAGAAAGCACACAGTTCCCATAAAGATGGAAATCTACTTTCTATCATTGTCCCAAATATCCTTGGTATGAGTGGCAGGTGAACAATGTTTAGCTAAACATTAATACAGCTACATAATTAGGATGGAAAATGTTAAATGAGAAACTAGGAAGTCAAAGAGAAAACCAAGTGTGTGAAGAAACTACCACATGGCCTAGTGGCAAGAGAACTAAGCAGCATTTACATAAGGACTCCAGTGATGATGACATTCCCTTACAACCCAAGTCCCTGAACAGTGGGTATGTATTCTCATGTATACTAGGCCCTGGATGTAGTCTAGGGGTAGAATGCGAGGCACACCCAGAGATGTGGACCACTGTCTGTGGGAAGCCTCCCCTCTGCTGCTTCTATGACAGTCCTGATCACTTCACTGGGTTGGGACACACTCATGTGTCTCTCTTCCCATAGATTCCACACCTCTCATGTCTTATTCAGCTTTTATTACTAACAATGGCTGATACACAAAGACTAACGGACAAATCTTTTTTTAAAATAAGCTCTCCAATTTTCTCATCTGTAATATTGAAGTTGTATGTTCCATTCAACCTCAATAATCTTATAATTTCATTTTATTAAAAACTCATAGTACTCTCTCCTCAGCTATGAAAATATAGTAAGTTTAATTCCTCATTTTGCATATATCAAAGAACAAAGCAACTTTCACACTTTACCTTGATTTCTCTCCCTTTTATGCAAGCCAGCCCTGGGTGCTCACAGGAGACAAGTCTCCCATAACAACAGCTAAGAGAACAGCCTCACACATATCTATATGTGGGGAAAAGAACACAGACATGGGCTTTTTTATTTTTAAGATTTTATTTATTTGAGAGAGAGAGAGAGCACAAGCGGAGGGGCGGAATGGAGAAAGAGGGAGAAGCAGGCTCCCCACAGACCAGTGAGCTGGATGCAGGGTGCCATCCCAACACCCTGAGATCATGACCTGAGCCAAAGGCAGACACCTAACTCACTGACCCATCCAGGTGCTCCAGACACAGGTCTTGAGAAGGGTAGTCAATTGCATGGCAAGCCACATATTCAATTTCCAAAATAAGTCATTAGGTCTCCTGTTGCCCCTTCTTTCTCTCTGTCTCCTCTTCTCTCTCACCCCCATACTTCCCTTCCTTTCTCTCTTCCTCTTTCTCAGTGTTTGACTAGTAATATTAAAAGTCATGAAGATCAAAGCAGTACAACAAAAGGCCTGACTTCTAGGGTAAAGTTATCAACATGATTATAAGAGGCACAAACTGAAAAGGCTCAATTTCAACTTTGATTAACTCTGCATGAGACCATGTTTGTTATTACTGATGTCATTTTTACCCATTTCAACCATTCTCTAAGAGTGGACTTTGTAACATTACCTCATCTTATTACTAAAATCTTCTCATTTTATTTAAATTATACTCTTAACTTTCATCACTCTTCTAAGCAATTGTGTATTTCCTAATTTACTTGACATTCAGATTTTTCAATTGTCATTATGATTTAAGAGTCTGCTGATTCAAAATGGTAGTCATATAAAAAAATGTTCCAAGAAAAACAATTTTGTGATGCTTAATAATATCTGATGATTCCACTAATTATTTTACACAGGCAAATTTGTTACTGAGCACATGTGAATGCCTCAATCACATGACTAATTTCAGCTCTGGAGATTAGGAACTTAGTCTATTTTGTATGGTACAGCTAGCTGAAATCTAACAAATACGACCCATTCTTTCTAGCACTGCCGAATTCAATTCTTTGTGTTTATTCAGTTAGTAGCAATACTAGCTCTAAAGTATAATGGCATCAAACAGGTATGGAGAAAAAGCTGCCTCCCAAACTAAAACAACCAGTTACAAAGCATTCTGGATATGAGGCATTCCATAAGAATTAAAATGGTTCTGTCTTCTCGAGTGCTGTGACTGAAATCATAATAAAATTACATCATTAAAATTATTTGACACTTGCCAAATCACTAACAAGTACGTATGCATAAGTATTAACATAATTCACATACAAAAAAAAAGTTAATGCTAAACTGTTCTAATTTTAAAATACTCCTAATTCAATTACTGGATAATATTTTTTAATGTAGAAACAAATCATTAGGAAAAATATAACTCGGTTACATAATTTTATTATACAAGACTGATGTGAAATACTCATCATAAATACATAGGAAGAACACCATGTTTGGCTAAAAATGACTGAAATTATAGAACCATTCACACCTACTGTAAAGCAATGCAGGAAACAAGCCAACAGACAGGGTCTAGTTCTGATTCTAACCTTTCTATTTTAACAACAAGGAAGTATATGCAAAGAGGTTAAAGAAATCACTAAAAATGGTGCATCTTGTTAAAGGCACTACAAGGGACTAGGTCAGTGAACTCTCATGCAAACCCTAGCTATCTATGGAGCTGCTCAAGAGGATTATAGAAACTTCACTCATTTTCTAGATTGTAACATGACCAATCCAGAGACAGTGCCAGGTGGGAACAGTGACACAGAATGAATATATTGCAAAATAAATGAACAACAACAACAACAACAAAAAAAAAAACAACAGGAAGAAGCAAAATAAAGTAATAAAGTTAGGGATATCCATAGTGAGACTGGGACTCCTGGGGGTCAGACTTGCAGACATCCATATGCTCCTGGCCACATGCTCCCACAGATAGCCGAGCATTCCCTAAGATGCCAAATAACTAGGAAGAATGAAAGTCTTATGTAAGAGCTCCTGAGGAAAGCTGACAAGAATGAGAGCTGACTCAGAACAGGAGCAGCTCTTGTACCTTCACTTTGCCTTACTTTGAGTCCCATAGGAATTCCTTCAATCCAGATAGAATTTAAAGAATGAAAGAGTATCTTGATTAAAATAAAAATTTTAGCAAATCCTAGGGGTAATTGACCCCAATTGGGGTAATTTGTTAGATTAACAAGGAACTTTTTTTTTCACCATTTAATTTCTGAGCTTCTTAAGCCACTAACTTAAATCACTTATTCCTAAATGTAATTCATCAGTATTGATGTTCATACATTCCTTGCTATTTAGGCTCAAATCATTAGATAAATACAATATTTTTTTATTCCGCACAAAACTATGGCTCTTCAATCTCATCGACAGCAAGACTGAAATTGCCTGAAGAGAGCATCTAACTCAACTCTAAGTCAAGATAATCAAGGCACAAGGTATTTCACATATTCCTTCATAGTTCCCTTCATGATTAGTTTCAAAAAGGAAAGTAATACTAAAAGGTGAAATTCCTTCTCAACTTCTGATTTGTCCTAATAGATTCTGTATTCCTCTCTGTAAAAAGTTCCACATTATTTCTTTTCTTTTGTGCCTAATAAAATGAAGACAATATTATCCCCAAATAGCTGTTAGTACTCTCCACCTTTCTGAGGTACAGAATGAATGATGACAACCATTCAAACCAGCTCCTTTATAAGGCATTAATATAGAACATGTATAGACAGTCTAGAGGAAAGAATGTTTCAGAACAACTGAAGCAAAATTCTTTATATTAAGAAATCAGAGATGGAAATACACTGTCCATGCCCATTTGTACCATTATACAACTGACCTGAAATCAGTTAAAAGCAAAGCTGGTGGGGATCCCTGGGTGGCTCAGTGGTTTAGCGCCTGCCTTTGGCCCAGGGCGTGATCCTGGAGTCCCGGGATCGAGTTCCACATCGGGCTCCCTCCTGGCCACCCAGGCATCCCTAAACTATAATTTTTAAATCATCTTTTCTACCAGGCAGAAATCATCTGTATTCTTCTACCACAAAGTTCTACAATAGCCTGGAAAACAGAAAATCACAGTTAAAGTCTTCATTGAACCAAAGGAACACCCAGTAATCTCTGCACTTATCTATGTTTCAGACTTTTTTTTTTGCTAATATTTTGACCCTTTAATATTGATATAATTCCCAAAGATTGTTCTTTAAACCAAAAAGGCTAGCCTCATTAGGTTTGCCTAATTATTCACAGAAATGCAAACCAAAAAGGATGCAAATTAAATGCACAGACCTTCTTGAGTTTGAACAGCAAATATATGGCCTTACAGTCCTGAGCACCTATGAATGACTAAGAATTTACTTTTGTCTGGAGTTTTTATTGAGAATCTTGGATTCGATTTTTAAAACCTCACTTATTATTATCATGGCTCTAGAAGACCAAGCCCAGGACACTCTGTCTTGCAGGTTTCACTTTCAGTACCTATAAATTTGGTCTAATTCCTCTCCTCTTAAGGCTTCAAAATGTTCTCAGGTCTCTGACCTGGCAGGAGACCACATCATTTGTGCAGCAGGTGTTCTGTGAGCCAAGGTTCTCTGGAGGGCTTTGTAGGAACTGAATCCACATTGAGTAGTCTCATGCAAAAGTTTCCAAGGAAGTACTTGTTCTCTAATAGTAAGTATTCATACCTAATTAAATGACAATCATTCTCAAATGTGATATCAGTTGCACGACTGATTTTTCCCACTTATATTCTGGCAAAAAAAAAAAAAAAAGAGCAAGATCCTTATTGAACCTATCAAAATAACTGTATTGCCAAGTAAAATAAATGAATCTCAGTAAAATAGTTGTTTTTGAATTCTAAAGGATGAATGAGAAGCAGATACCATTAAAAATGTTTCATTTCAGTTTACTAGATGAAGACTCAGAGATAGCTCAAGAATAAGAAAAGGTCTCCCCTAAAGGAGAAGAGCCAAATAGTACCAACAATATCCAAACAAACACAATTAAATTTCCCTTATCATTTAGTCCTTAATAATTATTATTTCACTGATACTGCTTTCATTAAGTTGATCTGCTGCTAGACTGAAGAAAGTCCCAGACTGACTCAGCTCCTGCTATAGGCTGAAAGTTGTCTACCAGGTGCCCCTTTGGAAGCCTGTCCTCAAGCCTATTCACTGAAGTAGTAATAGTTCAGATGCTGGTACAGTCCTGTGCACAAGTCCTAATGTCTTCTTTGTTAAAGGTAAAAATTCTAGCTTATAGCTTATAGCAGAGTTGTAAGGCAAGCATTGCAAAGAAGAATCTTGTTTAATACTGAGACTCATGATTGTGGTTAATCAATTATGGTAACCAATAATATCACAATGGACAAAAGTAAAATTCTCTTTTGGGATACAACAAACAACTATTTCATAAGGGTTTCCCAATAGAGTAAAAATATAGTAGGGGCAGCAGAGGCACTGACAAGTGTCCAGGGCTTTTTCAAAATATGTATGACTTATAAAATATATATATATATATATATATATATATATATATATATATATATATATAAATACTTAACACTTGGCTTACACAAACTTAACCTTAACACCTTAACATTTTTTTTGCTCATGCAAACTTAACCATCTTTTCAGATTGGTCAACTTTCAACCATACAGCTCTTTTTTTTTTTTCTTTTAAAGATTTTATTTATTCATGAGAGAGAGAGAGAGAGAGAGAGAGAGAGGCAGAGACATAGGCAAAGAGAGAAGCAAACTCCATGCAGGGACCCCGATGTGGGACTCGACCCCAGGACTCCAGGATCACACCTTGAGCCAAAGGCAGATGCTTAAACACTGAGCAACCCAGGCATTCCTCACCACATAGCTCTTAAAATACTTTGAGCTAATTCAGAAACACAGAACCCAGTAATCAAACCTAATTATTTCTAGTATGATTTTACTTGTAAAGTGAAAGAATAATCTTTGTGATTTTCCAGAGGTCCACTGGAAAAAAGAAAGATAGCTTTAGGTATATATGAAAGACATTCTGATTTTTTTTTCTAAATTTATAATCAGATCTGAGGAAGGCAAAATCAAGAGTTACAAGAGATCTGCTGACTTAAAATAAGGATCACGATAGCACGGGAACACACCTTACCTCTTTAATCAATATAGGTATAAAAAAGGCAGGTAAGTATAAGGAAAGTTTAGTTATTCACAAGTGAGGGAATGATATTCATTGGTTTTATTTGCATTTGTTTGTTTTACCCTTTGTTTTTGTTAATAATTAATGACATGATAAAGTCAACAAAAAGCTGAGAAAATTATTCAGTTAACAGGATTTCTGACACTTAGGCACATTACTCAGCAGGTAATGTTTTTACCACTCTTCGTTAACTCTGAGACCAATTCATCATTTTAACTGAGTGAGTCATTCTCTAGTTTTGTAATAATATAATGTTTGGCAGTAAAAATTTCAAGAGCAACTTTTATTTCCTTAAATTGTCTTGAGAACAATTCTATCAAAACTGAGCAAACTTTATACTAAAGTTTTAATACATTTCATTATTTCTTATCAGATTCAGACATTATAAAACAAGGCAGATAAAATATATTTCCCTCAAACAGTCCACTACTTGCTATATACCCTCTCCCTTTTGCCATTCTCTTCCTATACTGGAACTAATACTTCACTTAGGACAAAACTAGTTTCATTTTTTTTTTCCTTGAAAATCAAAGGCACTTACACAATTGCATTCCCCTTGTCACTACAACTCCCAGTAATAACATTAGTTATGACTGTAGCAATGTAATAACTCCTGTGTGGTAGAGAAAACTGAGTGATAGATAATTGAGAAGTGTTAGTCATTCACATTTAGTGGCATTTTAGCAGGCCAGCAAAGCTCATAAATACACATTACACAATTTTCTCTAGCAATATTCATCCTTCTTATATCTTCCTAGAATGTCAACCAAAAAAAAACATATTCACTAATGCAATCCATTAAAAGAAGAACCAAAAATACAGAAAATTTAAAATATGTTTAGCATTAAATTTAGTATTCTATCTTGCCTAGAAATTATTCAGGTATCCAAAAACATTATTTATTAATTAACTCAATTTAATATTAACTCAAGCTTTGAAGTTACCTTAGGCCTTGAAATTAGGTTTAAGCTGACACTCTACAAAACATAATTACTGTTATAAAATCACTGAACCAAATTGATTAAATATATCTCAAAATATTTCATAATCTCAAACATATAAGTGAATGTTAACTTGTTGGATTAGTAAAGCAATGTAAAAAGTTTAGAAAACTTAGATTCTTCAGTCATTTCATGACAGAAAATTAAATCTTATTAAAAATAATATATGCTAAAAATAATAATAATAATAATATATGCTTATACCTAAATTTGAAAAATTAGGGAAAAGTTGTAATTCTTTTTTTTAAAAGAAGAGTTACAAAACCAATCTATTTAAAGAGTTACTTTTTGTTATGTGAACTTGTAGTCTTAAATGTTTCTAGTAGTTTCTGTAAGAGGGATAAAATAGCCTTTTTTTTAAAGATTTTATTTATTTATTCATGAGAGACAGAGAGAGAGAGAGAGAGGCAGACATACAGACAGAGAGAGAAGCAGGCTCCATGCAGGGAGCCTGACGCGGAACTTGATCCCGGTGCAGTATTAGAAGTTCAGTTTTTATAGTGAATTTAGGGAATTTTGGTTCTATGGAAGCACTTATTTATCTCTATAAACTAATTAGGAAAAACATCTTAAAATCCATAACAATATAATGTGCCAATAACCTTATAGGGGTAGGAGCATATGGTACATTCACACAATGACACACACAGCTTTCCTAAACTACAGGCACATAGATACATAGAGCTTATTAGGTTCTATAGCTCCAGACACAGGTCAAAAGTAAACCAGAAACACAAAAAAGCACCAGAGAAGCTCTCAAAGAAATTCTCTCCTTTCCAGTAGATACAAAATATTTTTTTAATTGATTTGAGCAAGGGGGCAGCCCCAGTGGCTTAATTGATTTGAGGGAATGGGAGGGTGGAATTAAAAGACTAAAAACTTGGATTCTCTATCACCTCTCACACAGTAAAAAACTGGTAAAGCAAAAACCCAAATCCCCAATCATCACTGCCATCAATGAACTTACTGGCAAGATTCATATGCATTTAGTTTCTATTTCCCTTCTCAAGCCTCAGGTTAGTTTATCACATGAAACAGGCAGCCATGATATTTACTGAATTACTTTGCAAGGCATAGGAGATTAAGGAATAGGATAAAGGGGACTGTGAAGTTTAAGAACATGGGTTTATAAAGTTTCATCTTTTCCTATCTATTTTATTTTCTAATATTCAAACCAACAAACTGACTTTATAACCGTTCAGAAATAAAAGCTGACAGAAGCATAAAGCCAAAGAATTCTAAGTGCCATATGAAAGAAGAACAGAGTTTCACCTTGTATAATTATTTAAAATGAGCTGTCAGATCTTAAATTTACCTAAAAATTAGACCTCTTGCAGGTACCTTTTAGCAGGAAGGCAAAACAAGAAACCACAAATGCTTCCCATTAACAGGCTCTTCCTGTTAAAGAGTTGGTCCTGAGACCTCCACCCGGTTGTCTTATCTTTAAGTATTAATCAATCTGAGTACCAATCAAACAAAACTAGTCATTGTATGAGGTAAGAAAAAATAATACTGATTTCACATTTATGTTTAGTTTATGAATATAGTATTTTTCATGAACATGCAGTGCATTTTTGATGTTTTCAAAGCAAAGGTTTTTATTCAGAAATTTCTTCAAGTTTTTATGCATTCTGAAGTATACTAAATTTTCTAATGAATAATTTAGTTCAATTAATACTTATTTTCCTTCATGTGTAGCAATGAATTATTAAACTTAGTAATACCCTCTGGGCTTCCACAATTTCTCAAATAAGAGGCAGCACAGACTGTCTGCAGTAGATTATCAAGAAGCAAAATCACATATGAACACAAATATATAATATGTGCTTTACCATTCTGAGATACCACTTCATATTTTGCTTAACAGTATAGATAAGGAAGATGTACTATATGGGAAAAATGTAGGTTTCTACCCTAAAACTACCAGCTAAACTTTCTTGAATTGTCATATATTTACATTAAGCTTCACATTCATAAAAAAAGCACCATGGAAGATAATTATTTTAGTCAATTTTTTAATGGAAAAGGAAAATAGTTTATGTCACTGATGTTAAAAATTGACACAAGATGACATTCTAGACTGATAAATTAGGTTAACCCTATTTTTAAAGAAACAAAAGTTAGTACTAAAAACAAGAACAAAAGGTTTTAAGTAAAAAGTTGAATTCTGTTAACCCTTTAAATGAATTCAACTGTAAGTATATAACAGGCTTGGTCTCTCAACATTTCTGATATTCATAACCTAGAAAGAAATAAACATTGCTTCCTGATCACTAATCTCCAGCCTTTACTTTCAAATACACCCATTTCTAAGGATCCTGCTGAATTAAGTACAACAACCATATAACTTATTGTCCAAACTAAAATACTTTTTAGAATAATAGAAGGTGCTTACTCATAATTACACCAGAAAAACAGACCCAACTAGGGCCCTCACAGGCAAACTGGGATGTATTTACATGAGTAAAAGATGAAATAAGACAAAATGGACAGGATAAGAATATATCACAATACCTAATTACTCTTTATGACAACTAATTAACTAAAAGTCTATTACAATTTTCAAAATGGAAATACTGACCCTCCAATATAATTTCATAATAAACAGCACTCACATTTAACCTAAAAAGAAACAAACAAACAAGACTACATTAGCAATACTGTCAACAGTGGTATTACTGGAGTGCCTGAGCCACAGACACCTTAACTCTTACCTTACAGCCCAGTAGCTTTGGGGCCAAGGCAAGATGGAAATTTTCCTAAACCTAGAGTCCTCTGTCCTCTCTAACTCCATCCAGGCTGAATGCTACCATCTTCAGCTAGCCACGTGGATATCCTAGAGGTAGAGAGGTTGTGTGAAATCATAAAAAGTTTCCTATCTCTCATGAATCTTAAGTGCTTACCTATCTATCCACTCCCCAGGCTCTCTGCTTGCCTTCCTTCCTCCCACTGCCTCTCAGCTGTGGACACTAGGCCCTGACTCTCCAAAGAAGCCTTTTACCAAAGCCTAAGACTTCCATCAAGAACACAGTTAGCTCCCTTCAGAAATAAAAACATCCCCTAAGAAAGACACCAAGATTCTCAGAAAATACAATGATTCATGCCCAGTTGGGTTCAGAAAAACCTAATTTTCTTGGTAAACTTCTGGTTAGCTAAGTCCCTCTGGTCAATGCCTATTTGATGTCATTTACAAAATAAATTTCAGATGTAAACAAAGTATATAGGTTTGGAAATCCTAGAGACCTGGCTAGAGTCCTTGTAAATAGCTGTATGTTCTTTAAAAACTAACGGATGCTCTCTAAGGCTTAGAAACATCAACCTTGCAAGTTGTATTCAGGATTAATGATGTGGTGCCTATAGAGGATTTAGTATAGTTCCTGGAATGTAATAACAGTTACAATTTATTGAGCAATTTCTATCAATATTATTGAACATTGTTTCAGTGTATCCAATTTTTCTTTCAATGGCTTATTTATACAGTGTCTACCTAACAACATAGTCAATTCTACATCTTTATTTTTCTTATTATATGTATTGTCATGTTGAAACTGCCTTCTTATTTACTATTTTATTGACTATTTTCCACTGAATATCACCAGTTACTTGAATTTTATGAGGCTTTTGGTCCTTTCTGTCTTCCTAAATATTAGGATTCTATGCAGCAAATCATAGAAAATATCAAGGAAAGAAAGAAGAAAGGGAAGGAAGGGCAAGGGGAGGGAGGCAGAAAGGAAGGAAGGTAAAAATGACCAAAACTATGCATTTGTATAGACAAAGTAAATAACCATCAAAGTAACTGAGGAGAATATTTTACTTGAGTCTTATTTCCATGTGTCTCCTTAAAGGCTTCTTACAACACCTGTTCTATTTCAAGACAAAATTGTGATTCAGAGCAGTTGTTTATAAACTTTCTAAAGCAGGCCCCAGCTTTCCTAGGTAAAATCTTACAAATACAAAATATCAAATACATGAAATAAATAAAAGTTATTTTTGCTTGAAATAGGATTTACTATTTTAAAAAATAAGGTAATTATAAGAAATAAAACAAAAATGACTCATAATTCCAGTCAATAACTTTAAAAAATGAGTAAAACAAATTTAATTAGGAAATTAAAATAATTATAGAAAGTTACAAAAGAAAAATTTGAAAGTTCTTCTCCTGCCTCTCTGAGCCATCTCCTCAAAGTTTAAAACAAATATTTCTTCTCATTCCTTCTAGAATAATTCTTTATACATTCATTCAAATATTTGTATCTTAAACATAGTATTTTCCTAAATAAATTTATAAAATAAATTTCATTTATTTACACTGAAGTAAATCAATGAAAATGAAGTCTTTTTTTGAGCAAAAGCATGAGTCAGGTATTATGGAAGACAACTAGAGCCTCAATAACTCCTAACCCTCCTTTTATTTGGGTATTTTAATTTGGTTACTTAATATTACAAAACTGTATCTAAGCACATAAGCTTAGATACATGATGCACAGTTTTTAACAGCCTGCCTTAAAAATCTTAAATACAGAAATTTGAGGAGTAATAAGAAAGTCTGATTTCAAAGTTGAATTGCTAGGAATATACAGAAGTTGGTTGAGTTCTTTATTCATAAATATAAGTCAAACACAAAATATTCAGACCTTTCAGCGAGCATTAAGGTAACATTTCACATTCCCTTTTAGTTGTACAACCAAGAGGTCGGGCTGCAAGTTGGGTAACCCTCCAGGCTAACCACTAAGGAAGTATAAAATTTGCTTCTGTGCTCAGCATGATCACAACCTCATGATTTTCAATACTTTCTATTCCTTACTTGCCTTCCTCCTCCCTTACCCAATTTATCTATCACTCTTCTGCTACAGATAATGAGGTATGGAGAAATACTTTCAGTTCCTCGCTACATAACACCATGTTAGAGTTCTCAATTCTAGAAATTAGTCTTTGTTCTCTACTACCATAGTAGAGAACACAGTGTGCGCACGCGCGCGCGCACACACACACACACACAGTCTTTGGTGCATATCTATTATAAAAATCAAGAAAGTTCTGACAGGAATAAAAAGGAGATCAGAGTTTTAAACTAACATAGCATTGTGGCTCAAGACTAGACCATCAAATATCACATGTGCCTACTTTCTCCTGAAAGTTTCCAAAAGGTCTGCCTTCAGAATATATTTTATATGGCATTTTCATAACGTATCTGTGTCTAAAGATTTTACATTATGCTAAATGAGATTCCAATGGCCAATCTCTATGTATGTACAAGCATGGTGGCATGGCATTCTTTCTATATGCAACTTTTCTGAGGAAGTTAAAGCCCTGTTAATCTTTTATTCTAAAATATAACGTTTCTAATTCATGAGTAAGCTCCTTTTACCAATAAGCATTTATCTCTTGGCTTGGCTCACCATGTAGACGGGAGGAGTATGCACAAAGAAATATAGTCATATTGTGGTTAATTGTATGTGTGAACCTGACTAGGCTACGAAGCCAGTTGTTTGATCAAACATTCATCTAAATCCTGCTGTGAAGGTTATTTTGTAGTTGTAGTCAAAATTTACAATCAGTTGACTTTATGTCAAGGAGACTACCCTCCACAATGTGGGTGGGCCTCTTGCAATTAGTTGAAGATCTTATAAACAGAAAAAACTGAGGTTTCCTGGAGACTAAGGAATTCTGTTTCAATATTGTTATATCGAATTCCTGAGTTTCCAGCCTGATAGCCTACCCTATAAATTTCCAACCTGCTAGTCTCCACAATCATGTGAACAAATTCTTTAAATCTCTTTCTCTTTATATCTATCTACCTACCAGCCTACCTCCCTACCTATTATCTCCTATTGGTTCTATTTCTCTGGAAAGCCCTAACTGATACACAAATAACAAATCTCTGCCAAACACAGTATTCAACAAATATTTATTGAGGGCATTTATGTGTCAGGCACTGTTCTAGGTGCTGGTGATACAACAATAAAAAACACAGTCAAAAATCTCTTTCATAGAGCTTATATTTAGTGATACCAAAATTACTAGCAATTTTTGAAATAAGGTGACCATAAAATTATCAGATGATACAGGACACTTTAAAGGTGAAATACGACACAAGTAATAATTATACCAGGATAGCATGCCTAAACCGTAACTACTCTGGACAAACAACGAAAGTATAGTTCACTTTAATCTTTGTGTAACTCAGGCCTATGTCACTCAAACAACCATGGATCTGGTTAATTACAGAAACCCAAAGGAGTACATAATCAAAGTTGAAGGGTAGCCCTAGAAGGACCTTAGATGCTTTGGGTTCAAATTCCAGTCATAAATCTTCTCGGTTACACATATAAAGTATTCAACTTTTATGAGTCCTAATCATGCCACTTAGAAATCTATACATGTATGAGATCTAATGAGATAAATATGTAAAGCATACCAAAAGCAATTGGTATACAATAAACATTCAATAAAATATACATATAAAAATAGATCACTAAAATGAGCAAGCATAAGGACAAAGCTTAAAGTTAAAAAGTTTTGTTTATGCATCTTTCTATACTACTTGATTTTTAAAGCCATGTGAATGAATGTATTTCATTGGTTTCAAAATTTTTAAGAAAAGAAGAGAAATTTGAGGATCTGTTCTGGAATGATGCACTTTATTACATGCAATAGTACTAATAAAATTACAGCAATGCTATATATGTAACAATCATGAGCACAGGCATGTATCACTCACTAAATCCGACCATTTATCACCATTAATATTACTAAAAGTCACTCTGCATTTATCTTTAAAATTTTATTCATTAAACTGAATTCTACACCAGTGTATACTGAAGTGGAAGCTGACTTAAAAAGAGATCAGACAATTCTTCAGCCCAGTAGGGAGCTGCTTCCAGGAAACAATGGCGAGAGATTTTCTCTAAAGTGTGACCACCTGAGCTACAACAGCTATGTAAAAAACACACTGGTTTTGAAGCTGGTTTGATAACTCTACACTCTACACTCATGGCTAAAACCTCAGAGAGAATACTGGACCATGTCACTAGCTGTGTGCAAAGAATATAAATACCTCCGAGTATGATCTTAAGGGTGAGGAAAATCTTCCTTTGTATGCAAATATCTTCCCCACTTTGGCTTATTACAAGGCCCAATAGACTTTCTCCATTCCCTTAGAGTCCTCCCAAAGGCATAAATAAAGAGCATCTACTCTGAAAATAATACATAAAATCTGAGAAAGGAAGAATGAGTTTATAGACATGTAAAGACATGTAATGACAATTATTTCAGAAAGCAAAGTCCTAAATGATCCCAAATTGTGTACAGCTGTTTCTTTTGTTGTGGGGAAAGTGTTATTGGACAAAGAGCTAGAGGGGGTCAAAGGAGAGGAAATATAAGAAACACAGTGCCTTTTCTAGATCACAGGAATATGCAGGACTTTATAGTGAGATGCATGAGGGACCACCAAAGGACTATATCTCAAGTAGAAAATTCTGTTGTCTACCATGAGTTAAGAACTTACATTTCAGTTACTTTATAATCTTTCAAGGGTTAGCCTTAAATGAGAATAACAACTATATTGTTTTTCTTGTCTAACTTGCTAGAGATATTCTGTTCTGATTTTGAATGTGAAGTTCATCCACATGTGGGCCTATATTCTCCTGGCAAGTTTTTCAGAAAACAGAGAAAGTGAAAATCTCTCAAATGATAATACCACTGCTACCTTTTGAAATGCGTCTTCATAGATGTCTCCTTGGTATGACCGCTCACATATACACATCCACATGGAACTGCCTAAGTCAGAAAACAAGGCAGATTCCTTCTACCATCAAAAATAATTTATCTTTCGGAAAAGGAGTCTTCATATATTCTTATCTTCATTCAATCTATGATATTACTAGATACTCTCAATTATCACATTTTGAACAAAAAAAAGTACAGTTTGAGAAAGACACATTAACATGAAATAATCTTCATACAGAATTGGTCATTATTCCTGTGGCCATGCCTTCATAATCACAAACATTACTATAAATAACCTTTTAAAGATCACTTTTAGAAAGCTATACTGGGGTATCCCTGGGTGGCTCAGCGGTTTTAGCACCTGCCTTTGGTCCAGGGTGTGATCCTGGAGTCCCGGGATCGAGTCCCATGTCGGGCTCCCAGCATGGAGCCTGCTTATCCCTCTACCTGTGTCTCTGCCTCTCTCTCTCCCTCTCTCTCTCTGTCATAAATAAAAAAAAAAAATCTTAAAAAAAAGCTATACTGTGTTTACATTAACAAAATCATAATTATGTACCTGCTGAAAAAATGAAAAAAAAAAAAACAGGTGCCCCAGTGCTCTGTCAATATTTTTTTTAAATGCTCTAATTCAAGCAACTAGTGGCTGTGCCTATGTTGACATACATGTAGAATCTGAATAAACTGTTCCATAACAGAAAAATATTTCTAATCAGTATTCTAATATTGTGGTTTTAACTTTCATCTTTATCCCTAAAATTTCACATGGGTAATTCAGGCAACGAACCAATTTTTACAATATTCTTATTCAGATTTAAGGGTAACCTTACACCAGGATTTATCAACCTGACATTTTCTACATTTTGGGCCTGACAACTCTTTTGTTTGGGTAGGGGAGGAGGATCAGCTGTCCTGTATAGAGCAGGATGCTGGGCAGCCTTCCTTATTTCTGCCCACCAGATGTTAGTAGTACCCCCTCAGTTGTTAAAACCAAAAAAAAAAAAAATCTCTACATATTAACAACGTCTCCAGGGAGCAAAATCGTCCCTGGTTGAGAGCTATTCCTTTCTATTTAGGGTTACCCCTTATTTAGGCATATGTGGTATTTTGTAATTTTTTTATGGAATTGGACCTTAAGGACACAATTCTGTAACCTACTTTTTCAAATGACCCATATAATTGTTTCTAATTTCTCAATATTAGAAACAATGCTTCAATGATTTTGCACAAGGATTCCTTTAAATATTTTCAATTAGTTCATTATGTCTAAGAATAATAGTTTTAAGATAATTATATAAGAACTCATTTTTTTAAGTTTATTTTTTTTAGTAACCTCTCCACCCAATGTGGAATTTGAACCCATGACCCCAAGATCAAGAGTCACAAGTTCTTCCAACTGAACCAGCCAGGCACCCCCAGAACTCATTTTAATATGAATAATTTAAATATATCTGAAGTCAAAGACAAAAAAAAATCATTGTAACACAATATAAAGTAAAACATAAACATGTTATATTACCTATGATTTTTGGTTTCTACATATATCACATTTCTATTAGAATAATTAAGAAGTAACCTACCAACAAGACTTATTAAAAACTATTTCTAAATGAATAAATGTTTTTATCACTATCTTGAGCATATTTTTCAAAGACATTAAAATAAACACTTCAGAGGTTCAACGTGTATCAGAACTGTTATTGTCACTTCTAGCATCTTTCCTTTAGAAACAATATGTGGTAATTCAAAAAATAAAACAAAATAATTCTTGTCAATCATTGACTTGAAGATATTTTATTACCAGCCGTCATAAACTATTTCAAGAGGCTTTGAGACTTTTGATCTAGAGAATTCTGACTAATGAGTAGGAAAGATTTTAAATACCAGTTATTGCATTCATATATTGTTTATGGATGCAAGAAGGATCAACCTACCAGGCTGACAACAGTGGGATTGAAGAAGTGTCCAAAACAGCTTCAATTAATTATACTCATAAAGTTTAATTTCTTTTTTTCTAAGGATTTTATTTCTTTTAAGTAAACTCTACACCCAACATGGGGCTTGAACTCACGATCCTGAGATCAAGAGTTACATGTTCTATGGACTGAGCCAGCTAGGTGCCCCTAAAGCTTAATTTTTTAAAGCATTTTCTGGAACAAATATGTCAAAAGATTCATATTAACTAAACCAGGGTGCTGGAATACATAGGAGTTGATATATATTACTGTGTAGTCTCTGAAATATTTTACAAATCTTATATTATATATACATATTTTTTTAATTTTTTTAAGCAACTCATGATTTAAAAGGAGGCTGCAGAGTCTTCTCATTAGAAATCCTACAAAATCTGTCTGGAATCAGTTGTGTCTTTCCAATAAATGAAATGAGTAAATAAGCATTGTTTTTCATAATTTTTCTGCATATGAAATCTCAGGTGAGGGGATTTGTTTCCAAAAGCCCTGGGATTGAGCCTCCTCCATCCCTTCCACTCACTTAGTATTGTTCATATAATCACATAACTGCTCTTTGCCTATTTCTTCAACCCCCCCCCCAAAAAAAACATGATAGTATCTACTTCACAGGGCTACCATGAGAATTAAATGAGGAAACGTCATGAAAACATCTTCTAAACTATAACGCCATACTAACTAGTTGCAAAAAAATATTTTTATGTTCTTCCTTAGGGTTTAAAAAAATTAAGAATTACAGTCTATTATTCCTCAAAGTATTTTCTATATTGTACCTATGATGCTATTTCTTAATCTAAACTTGGTAACTATTAAAATTATTAAAAGACAGTTATTAATGTGGCTTTCCACAACTGGTCTAAGTCTACTGAAGAGCCATGATAATAACAAAGATAGTTATTATCTTAATGTTTTAAGATAATCTTAATGAATAAACACTTGTACAGATAATGGAAGAAACAATTCTTCCTCATCCTTCAAAAAGTACCTACTTTGATCTACATTCTTTATGAAGGCAGAGGACTTTGATGCTCAGCATAAAATAGGGGTTTTGTTGAGGGAAAATTGAACCTCTCCAGTTATTTCTTATCATTTGACCCAACAGTAACTCTCTGGTATAGGAAAGAAAGGTATCATTACACCCATTTTATAGATAAGAAAATAGGAATGTAGAAAGTTGCCTTGCTTAAAGTAGTAGTTAGATCTTGTCTAGAAGTTGAGCTTTCACATTTATTTTGAAATATCTTTGTTATTATCATGGTTCTTCAGTAGACCAGTTGTGGAAAGACACATTAATAGCCATCTTTTAATAGTTTTAATAGTTACCAAGTTTAGGTTAAGAAATAGCATTATAAGTACAATATAGAAAATACTTAATTTGCTGAGAAGCACCGGGCCAGAAAAGAATTGCAAGTATAACACTGAGATTGGGTATGTACTATGCCAGGCACTACACTAATCATTTCACATGGAAAAGCAAGGGAAAATCCATTCTACAAGATATCAGCTACCAGTAACCCCATTTTCTACAAAGGAAAACTGTGGGTCAGATGTGAAAGAATTTCTATAAAATCAGACAGCTAGCAAGTAACAGCAACATGATTTAAACCCAAGCCAAGTCAGCTATGGAAAGCCCAAGTTTCTAACTATGACTTGTATCATACACACTTAAATAATATTTAATATTTTATGTGTATTGTATAAAAGTAGGATTAATTTACCTTCCCCCATGAAGATAAAAGATCATCCAACAGTATCTTCTAATTGATACTTACCCTTCAAAACTTTTTCAAATCTTTTGATTCACTCAAGAGAAAACAAAATTTTTTATACAATTTTTTTTAATTTTTTAAAAATTTTTATTTATTTATGATAGTCACAGAGAGAGAGAGGCAGAGACATAGGCAGAGGGAGAAGCAGGCTCCATGCACCGGGAGCCCGATGTGGGATTCGATCCCGGGTCTCCAGGATCGCGCCCTGAGCCAAAGGCAGGCGCCAAACCGCTACGCCACCCAGGGATCCCTAGAAAACAAATTTTTAATGATTCCTTAATAAACAGAAACTCACATTTTCCACCTAAAAAGAATGTTAGTCTTCTAGTAATTAAATGTAACCAATTCTATGTGTATAGTTATACCAGTATAAATTAAAATAATTAGAAAATGATATTGATCCTTTCATGGAATAAATTTAAAAGTTGTCTTTTTTTTTATTTCCAGAGAAAGTGTCCCACAAGTATTAAAAAAGGATTCAGAATTTATTATTACTATATGTAAATGGTTTAGTCAATCCTATCTAATAACACAGTTGTTAGGCCTTAAATATTTGATCACATTTTTATTGAATAAAACTGGTTGCTATCTGCCATGAATTCTCTTTAAAAAGGATAAAGTTAGATAAATCCATAGGTATTTAAGAATTCCAGTTGTTTGCTGGTTAATGGTTATATTCCAATATTTAAAAAAAGTAAACAGGGATTTTAGACTCCAGATTTTTACCCATCAGCCTGGTATAACTGCGTAGTCCTATAGAAGCAGTCATAGCTCCTTTATTATTTTCAGGGTATATACAAAGAGAATATATACAAATTAATACTAATTAGCAAGTAAAGCAAACTATATTTTCTACTTAGCTATTATGAGTGTTCACATGTAATTTGCTTCTAAAGAAATGTTAGTTACAGCATTGTGAGAATTATTTTAATTTTATGGCTACAATAGGGGGGGTAAAGAATTACAAAAAGCCCCTTCGGAATTCAGTCAAAGAAAGGAAAGATTCAATTACTTGGGAGGTCTTTGGTACTATGAGATAGATATACAGAAAATGAGAGGCAGGCTTGGGTCATCATTAAACTGTAATCCCATATGGCATTTCCTCCTCTTAGCTTCTGCTACAATCCATTTACATAGAATATGAGCTGCAAACCAATAATTACAAACAGACATACACCCACAAATGAGAGATAACTATGCTAAGTGAAATGTAAACTGACTTTTAATTATTCATTAATAGTAATTTAGAATATTAGCAGCATGACACAATGTACTCCTCAGGGTTTATATATACCAAGAATTCACCTTACAGATGAAAAACTCTCTATTAAAAGGCCTGTTAGGCTCAAGTTTTATAAATTCTTCTGGAACACTATGGGGTTCAATATCAACCTATATTATTTTAACTGCTAATCTACATTCAAGGTCAAATGACAGGAAGTAGATTGTACTTAGAATAGTACCCAGCACACAGTCAACATTCACGAGCAATAGCTACTTTATACATACATTCACCCATCGGCAAATTTTTCAGCTCCTCTGTCACAGTTAAGAGCCACAACTAATTCAGGATATTCACAGGCACAACCCACTTTCAATGCTTTTAAAGAGATGAACATGAAAGTTTCCACTCTGAGCTAAAAGATCCATCTCAATCCAAGACCCTAGGAAGCCACTACCAATTGAATGGAGTTGGTAGACAAGATGGAAGTTATCTGCCATTTATGACCTGTGACCTGGTCTGCCCCCAGAAATCCAGATCCCATTTACTGACCTCATCGCACCTCTCATTATTTAAGCTAAAAAATTGGGTGTCAGCCTTGAACCTCTTTTTCACATGCCCTCCATAATCAATCAGCACTCCTGTTAGATTGGCTTCTAAATGTCAAACCTATCACATCAACTCCTTCTTCACCATCAACACTTCAATAGAAATTTGCAGTTGTCTCCTATCATCTTTAACAGTCTCCTGTAACCTTGCTCCTAACTGCCACCAGAGCACTTGCTTTGAAGAGCATATCTGAGCTTATGGCCACCACCATCCAACCCTGAAATGGTTTGCATTCCTCTTCACCTCTAACACTGGCCTTCATCTCTATTGGTATTTCAGGATCTGGCTCTTTCAAGCTATGTTCCAGCCTCAGGCCATACCCTCTTCCCTTCCCCTTGGCACTCCAGCAATACTTATTCGAGTCCTGGTCATTCAGCCTCCAGGTACCCTCCCATTATAAAGCCTTGAACAGGTGCTTTCCTCTACATTTCCTTAAGCACCTACTTTCCCTTCTTAGCTCAGCTATATCTCACTCCCTCACGACTCCTTCCCTTATTGCCCTTCTTTATAGATTCTTCTGACACTGGACTTAATTTTACTGCTCCTTGAAGGCAGGGGCTATATTTCTGATACGCTTGTTCACATTGTATCCACAGCATCTAGGAGAGCCCAGCAAAGGTAGGATGTTCAGGAAACACTGCTTGAAAGCTAGAGTGAAGAAGTAAGTGAAATAATGAATACATTGATGGAATTATCCACAATTATCATATCCTTGACAGAGCCAGTATTACAGAAGATTTAGTTTCTAATTTAACAGAGATTTGTTTGATGTGCATGGTATTCTGTTCATTTAATATTGTGTGTATTTGCTCAGTATTGCAAAAAATCTCAAATTTAGCTGCAGTAAAAATCACATATGGGTATGATCAAAATTCCCAACAATATACAAAGTTCATTAAAGTCAAACTTTAGCAAATTTATATCAATTTCCAATCAATAAGTGTTTCCATTCTTTTCATTTAATTATTTAAATCTAGAAAAATACAGGAGGCTAAGCAACAAAAGAGTTCTTTCAGAAGTTTTCAGGGCACAGAATACACAACGTTCCATCTACAAAACAGCATGATGCTATACAAAAGTTTTAAAATTGTGTATATCAAAATTCCATATAAATTTCTTCTATGAGGATAATTGTGGTTTAGGGTAATTAAGCGTTAGCATACATATTTGTGCGAATATGTAGTAATGTCTGCATAACTCACTAGTCTTATGTGAGTCTGGGTATGAATATGTCCTTTAGAGTTGATGATTACTAAAACAACAACAACAAAAATAGCCAATCCCTTAAAATACATCCATTGTGTAGTTGCTATTGTTCTTGCATTTGAACTATGTTTTCACTGGATTCACAACTGCTTGTCAGCAAATGTTTATTTAAATATTGTAATTTTATTGACTCTCACCCTCATATTTTCCATCTGAGATATTTGTCCCTCAAGTATTTTGCATATGTTTGCCCTCATAAACAAGGCATAGAGTCTTTTGTAAATTAGCAAATGTTTACACTGCAAAGAGCACTCTGATTAATAGATTTGGGAAGTGTTTCTTCATGCCCCATTCCAGAAGTTGACATCTCTTTTGGGATCTGTGTACAGATATCTCAAATGCCCATTCAGTGTACAGGTCACATATCAGAACACTATTCAATGAAAAAGTAGAAGATTATCAAGTTCAAACTCTTTAATTTATAAGCAAAGTGAAGCACAATCATTATCAATATCCTTTTTGACAGATTGGGACTAGGAAAATCCAAGACACTGAAATAATTATGAATCTCTGAATATAATTTTCCATTTTAGAAATTATGCCAATAATATAAAATTATTTTTGGAAAAGAAAACACAGAAAACAAAACAAAACAAAACAAAAGCAAGAGGAGTGTAATATTAAATAGAGGTAACTCTTCCTAACATTTTGGTCGGTATCCTTCAGAGACTTTCCTTAACAAACATAGATTTTAAAAATTAGCTAAGACACAAACTATTTTTAACCAGGTATTTTAATTTGTCAGTATAGTCAGTATCTTTTCAGGTCAACAAAAACACAGATCTGCATCAATCATCTGTAAAGCTGCAAGGGATTCCAACCTCAACCCCTTTAGACCTCCATCACAGGACAGTCTTTCTTCTCCAGATGCCTTCTAAAGGCCCTCTGGGGGAAAAAAATCCAGAGTACAGCTGCAACAGTGGCCTGTTCTTAGTAGTATATTCCTCAACTAAAAAGGAAATGATCTTGCAAGAGGTACAATGAATGTCTTTTGGTTGCTATTTCTATCCAGTAATATATTTGGTTTACACAGCCCCAGTCTTGACTAAAATGAACACTTAGAGCAATTAACTTAGTCAAGTTTTAATCCTTAAGCCTTAGGAGGGGAGCCTTCCAGCAGTGCAAACATTTGACACCAACAATTATTCTTGCTTACATGTCAATTAATAATAAATGTGTCTTATAACTAATTGATTTCATCTTTTGACATGTGATTAGTTTATTATACAGCAACTTCATTCCTATAAAAAAAGGTAAACTTTAAAGGAGTCAATAACTCAATTAACACTTCTACATGCTTTCTCTTTGACTGACTTCCTCTGATGTGTGGACAACTCTCCAGAAAATGCTGGAGAGAGAAGGGGACGTCATCCAAGGAGCGAGTCTACTGGGGAGGATTGCTATAAACAGCACAGAAGCTGTCCCACCGGAAACTAAATAAATAAAACTCACTGTTCATGAACCACCAAGGAGGATAACCTGACAGAACTTTGGATCTAGAGTGTCTTCTCTTCTCTCTCATTTTAAATAATGGCCCAACTTATGTTGTTTGTATTTGAGGCTTATAGCATAAAAATTCAACTTTTAAAAAATAAATAAATAAATAAATAAATATTCAACTTTAGTGTACTATTTCATCAGAATACAAAACCAAATGATAAAGTACATTCCCAAATTTTAATATATTGTTTTAAAGTTTTGGAAACAATAAAAAATAACACATTTAGAGAAATGTCCATATGCTCCACAATATTAGGAAACTTAAGGCTTTCAAATATTGATTTATTTTTGGTCAGTGTTAAAGACCTAGTTCAAAGGCAAATTGAAATACACTTGCCTGAGTTCTTGTGTATTCTTATACAAATGTTACCCATCTAAGTTGCTTCAAGAAAGAAAATAAAGTGGATGAGCCACAAATACACAATGTGTATTTCATCAAATATGTGTCCATAACATATAACAGTTGTCATCAAAGCCCCATAAAAGACAATTAATAATTAGCTATTTTTAAAGTTGGGACAGTACAGACAATGCAATCACTGAATCCAGCCATAAAATATCATTTAAAGCTCTAACTTGGCTATGAACGCATTAGGTAAAGCTAGGATGATATATTTAACCCCTTTGGACATTGCTTTTCAGACACACAAGTGAAGGGTTTGGCCTACATGTAATAAAAGAGTCCTTGCAATGTTTATAATTCTAAAGATATTTCTGATATTGTGTATTCCAAGTATCACATGGAAAAGACTTCTAAGGATAGCTTTCCTCAGTGCACAAAGAATGGTAAAGCAAATTTTATTACTGCTTTCTTAATCTATGCTAAAAAGCCTATACTCTTACCGTTCTCTAATGTGGCTACTTTAAGAAAATCCATTTACTATTACCTTTTTTCTTGTCTTATAAAAATCTTTCTTACCTACCAAACTGTTGGGATCAAATCACAAATCCTATGAAAATATTATGTCACTACCATGTTATAGCTGAGAACTGAAACATACAAATGAAGAATTTCAAAGTTAATGGCTTCTGCAGCAAATCTAATCTAGTATTTGAAGTATATATGTAGTGTCTTCTTATTAGCAGATACACAGTAAAATGCAAGCTTTAATATATACTATTTATTCAGTTTACATAAATTATGTTTGCTATGGGGACCATAAACTTTGAATGTTCTTTCAAAAACTTTAATTCTTAGTCATAATTTGCATTAACATAAGGCTGGGGCAACATTTTTGTCATGGTTGTTCAGATTTCATATTTCTTTGGTGGAGACATAAAAACACAAAATACAATGACATGAAATCAGAATATATTTATGCCAATGTATATTATGGCATTTGCATATAGTTATGCCTGAAAATTGTCCTAGGGTGCACATAATCACATGTTTTCCTGGTATAGGGAGCAAAACAGTAGTATTCTTGCTTAATATCAATATTAAGCAATAAACACAGTATGAAGTTAAAACTTTACTATGTGATTTTCCATTAAAATCCTAGAGCTTCATATATTTTTTTATTTCTAGAATACACATAAATATAGACTATGCCAGTCAGATAATAGAAATTAGTGCTTGATATACCTGTCCCAGAGAGGTTTGATTCCAAATGGACCTATTCATATTCTAATTACCTGATAGCCCACACCTGGCCTAAAATCAGAAACCCCATCAGTAGCTTATATGAATAGGGCAAAAATTTTAAAAGGAAAATATTCTGTAAGGATCTGAAAAAACTTGCTAAAGTCAGTTCAGAATCTGGCAAGTTAATCATTACTGTGGACTCCATCCAACGCATATACTGCCATAGATGCCCAACTATAGAGCAAAGAGCTGAAACTGTAGGGAAATGGAAATGCTACCAGAGGGTGGTTCCTCTGACTCAGCTGAAGTGCTCAGTAAATTATTAGCTTATAATTAGTAACATTATTCTGCTTAATGGACTTCATGATGGTGATGTCATAAGTATATCCGCAAGCTAATTGCATAGGTTCTTTTAGACAGTTAAGAAATGAAAAGTTTTCAGGTTATTCAGGTTATATGCTAAGCCTTGTTTTTGTCATGTTCTTTACTATAATTAAGGAAATTAAACTTAACAAATTCAAATGGCTGAAAGAAAACACCAGCACTATATCTACTGCAAACAAATCCACACCAAAAACCAATGAGGACTCTTGATATTGTATACAGACATAAAAATTCTTGTCATGAATGGGGTCATTTTAGTATGTTTGATGTTGTAATGTAACAAGAATATAAAGGCTCTGTGCCTAATGTAAATACCAAATTATTGGGTAAGAGTATCACCTGAGGACTTCAGTTTCTGCAACTCAAAATCTGAAATGATATTTGTGATTTTCTGCCTCACATAATTATAAGGAGATGATGCACTTTGAAGTATTTTAGAATTCTTAAAAAATAATGTAAAACATCATGAGAACAACTCTGAATTCACTTACAACAAGGAATGCAACATACTGTCAACTCTTGTGACAAAACCAAACCCTTACATAGTATAACATTCCTAAATCCCACTGAAATTTAAGCAGATGCATTCAAAATTACTACATTGCACACTGGTTCCATAGTTACTCATTCTTATTCATTTCTTACAAGGTATTTTATTGGTCTTAAACAGTAAGTTTTTAGTGGGCAGGGACTGTATCTATTCAACTTTCTCTCTGTATGGTCCAGCTCTCTAAGCAAAGATATGAGGATAATGACAGAACATCTACCCAAAATAAGACAAAACTGAACATTGCACTCAAGCCATGCAAACCTATGATACTTTGAGATTCGAATTTAAATGATCTACACATCCCGTTCTCAGTAAATTGATAATTAGGTACATGAGACACCAATATCATATAAGTCACTTGGATTGCCAGTAAAATTCAAGACAAACTGCACTTCAAGAATCTTTAAGAAAGATTTTTAAATGGGTAAGTGCACTTAATAATTTTTATGACAACTCAAACCTATTTCTTACTTCTTTGGTGGTAAATATAAGAAATACCATCTTCTATGAAGATAGATGATAGATACACAGAGAAAGAGGGAGGGAAACATGTATCTCTCAAATAGTTGGAAAAAATCAAGCTGTAAAAGCTTTGAAAAATCTAGTTTACATAGGTGATAGTGACTTTAAAAGTATAACTGTATTATAATCTTTCATATCGTTATAATATAGCAAGAAGGTTAAATGTTATATCTTCCCTAGTTGTGTAAATTCAAACAGCTGGTATGCTATAATCATAAATAAAATAGCTCTCTAGCTATGCTTAATAATTATAAACTTTATGCCATTCCTCCTTTAACTTATATATATTGTTGAGTCAACATCCAGTTTTGTATTTATAGTTTGTATTGGAATAAGTTTCATCTGGGGTTGATTTGTGACATAGATAACACCGTAAGCTACTTTTCTACATTGCTTCTTAGGAACCATTTCCATTCCTGCACAGTATACAGATTAAGAAAGTTACACATAATAAGTAATGTGCCACTATAATTTGAAAAATTCATCTTGTTCACGTTCTTCAGCTCCTACTAAAAGATTTATAACACCACTGAAACAGGAATTGATGAATTCATCACTGTCTGGGGCATTTTGATCATAATCAATAACATAATTTTACCCTTAAATAGGATTTCAATTAAACCATATTTTTCAAAGTAATTTTACTTTAACATAAAAATGGGCTTTTGTACATGAGTCATTAACCCATTAGATGCTAAAAGAAAATTATTTTGTCTCTGAAGTTCCACATCAAAAAATAATAAAATCTCTCATATTTCACATTTCCCACAGGTACATTTCATAAAAAATTACATTATTATATTTTCATCATAGAAAATGAAAAGTAATATTCTCTCATAAAATAATAGAACCATGAAAGGTTTATCAGATGAAAGTAATGATACACTGCCTCTGCTTGGACAATGTGAATTTTATCTACAAAGAAAACATTTTCACCTAAACAAAATTAGTTCATATCATTATAAAACATCAAAAAAACTTTAAAAATCCTGTGAAATTTATACACAGTATAAAAAAATGCAATGCTATTTTATGATAATCCTCCTATTCTAACTATTCTATTTTTCCTGCTCTATTAGAATGTTCAAAGAACACAAATTTCTCCCACAACATAATACAAAATTGCTTCCCTCAAAAATAAAACTAAAAATTCAAAAATTAGTTTAAATTTATGGTATAATCATTTCATTATAAGGGAGTCACTTTCATTTTTGTAAACTTTAGATATACAGTCCATCCAGTTTTGCCATTTACTCAGAAATAAGCTTAAGTGTTTTATTTTAACTTATTTTAACCACAATGAACTCACTGTTTCTTTTTTTTTTTTTTTTAATTTTTTTTTTAATTTTTTATTTATTTATGATAGTCACAGAGAGAGAGAGAGGCAGAGACACAGGCGGAGGGAGAAGCAGGCTCCATGCACCGGGAGCCTGATGTGGGATTCGATCCCGGGTCTCCAGGATCGCGCCCTGGGCCAAAGGCAGGCGCCAAACCGCTGCGCCACCCAGGGATCCCAACTCACTGTTTCTAAAGATTAAGCCCAGGTCCTAAGCAAGGCATATGGAAGAGGCTTGTTTCTTGCCCCTCAGTGAGTGAATAGAACACAAAACGAGTGCTGTCTTAAAGGTCATATAAACAGCCATGGGATCATGAAGAAGGAACTGTCCAAGGATGTCTGCATAAGAAAAGAGTGTTTGAGTTTGAAGGATCAATCCATATATCCTCCATGGAAAAGGGAGATCATGCAAAGGAAATGACATACAAAGGCACAGCGTATTGTGGAAAGAGAGAGATCTCTAGTGGGCAGAAGTACTGATCATGACAGATTGACTTGTCTGTCTTTCCCACATAAGGGGAAGGCTTCTGAAAGGTAGAGCTCTTATTCATCCCTGTATCAAGATGACCTCTCAAGATGTACTACACAGTAGACACTCAACAAAGTCTGTTAAGTAGATAAATAGGATGAACAATCCCATTTGTTCCACATGCTCTGTTCATTGATCTTAAGATGGTCAGCCCAATTGGTGTGGTCCTGTCAATTTATTTATAAATGCCTATTGAATCTTCGTACTATGTTCAATTTGTGTAAGAGTCTTCTTTGGTTTGGTTCTCAGGCATTGGAATTTCAAAATAAAAAAGATGAAATGTATGATTAAGAATTCCAGGTGCCGAGCAACAATCAACTAAGAAAGAACAGTGATTAGGAAGTACTGGCCATGCACCAACTTCAGTTTCTCAAGCTGAGTCAGAAACTCAAAGAACAAGTTTCTGATGATATCTCTATGAAAATTCTAATGCCTAAACATAGCAGGCAGAGAATAAAATAAGGTAGAAGCTAAAGAATAAAGAGCACTTGATAACAATGGGGAGGCAAAGGGGAACAGAGACATGGAGTCCCCATGACATCACTGTTAATTTGGGTTGGTAAGGAGGCCAAGAGGTGGCATGATCTAGAAGAGTGGAGAACCGTGAACACAGTGGTTTCTTTACTAGAAAATAATCAGTGTGGCTCTAGGCTCTGCCCTCAACGCCTGAACATTCCTGTGTCCTGGGAGTCTGTAGTTTGTAAACCAAGTTTGTTGGCTTATTAAATACAACGGGATTGTGGCTGGAGTAATCATATTCAGATCTCTGTATTTGATATGTTCTCTAGCCCTTCACATTTCTTTGCAAAGCAAAAAGAAATGCTCAGAGAAGCAGTCAAATGTGAAGTAGGAAAGATTCAGGTACACACTTGGAGAACTTTAGAATAGAACCCACACTTGGAATAGAAACCACACTTGGAAGAGAGAACCTATATTTCAAAGGCTGGGGCTGTGGCAGAAAGGTGGGGAGTGACTTGGGCTGAAGAGGAGGAAAAAAAGGGATCAAAAGTCTTAAAATCAAAGGAGGTGGAGCACTTTGGGAGAACATGGAAGCAGAGTGACCCAGGATATCTGGCTGTTCCCCAGTGTGCCCCCACCCCTACAGCTCATTACCTATGAGTAATCTGCAAGCCAATGGTTCTATTTTTCTTACTGGCCAATACTTAGTAAAACTCCTTTTGCTTTCAGAGTCACACAAAACATTTCACCTTTGTATTGACTCTTTCAATACAATAACCTTCTGAACTATTATCATCCCCATTAAAATCATGGCAGGGTAAGGTTAAGCCCCTTGCCCAAGGCCACAGAGATTTCTATTCTTCCCTGCAGAAGGCAGTAGGAACTTGACTACATTGTGTGGGGAGAAGCACACAAAGGAGAGATTTCATCAACCCAGGAAGGAACTCAATAGAAGATACCAGGGATTTCCCTCTACATTGGGGTTCTTGCAGGCATACCTCACTGTGTCTGTATAGTCACTACCATCTTGAAACTGTTGCATGTCCAGAGGAAGTCATCACAAAAATAAGAGCATTTAAAACTGTTAAATATTTTGACATGTAAAATTTTGAAATGTTCTTTTTACAGGTTAAAAAAAAAAAAGCACCATAATTGAATTAAATCCTCCATTGGTTCCTTGTAGATGAAGAAGAAATGCATACATCCAGAAAAGGACTTCTAAGAGGAATAAAGAAACAAGTAAGGTTGGAAGATAAGTTTCCCTCACCCAGAAAAAGAAACCATAGAATTGAAAACCAAATAAACCCCTCTGTCTAAAACCCCCATCCAGCTCAAGTTTACATGAGTCTAAGAAGAAAAGACCAAACTTTGGATGGGAAGGATGTGGCTAAATTCAATGGTTTGCTATAATGGTGAAGACCTGCCAGAACTTTGATCATTCTCAGATTATTTTTCTATTTCTAATTCAGTTCTAAAATATCTCTAGGGAAAAAAATAAATAAATAAAAAAAATAATAAAATATCTCTAGGGGAAAAAAATAAAATAAAATAAAATATCTCTAGGGGAAAAAAGGAGGAGGTAGCTTTTCTTTTTATCATGATAATGATGGAATGCATGCTTTTTTTATGCTGTTATTAGAATAAAGCAAGTTTCTGAGGACCATTATAATAGCATATAGGTACTATAATATCTGTGAATCAATACCCTGGATTTTCCATTGATTGAAGAAAATAATGAAATTGACACAGGAGCTTTAACCTTGAAAAACGGATGGGAACCATCACATAATCTCTTAAAAACTGACATTGGCATATACACAGGGGTTTTTGCCATTCCTTGCAAGAAACAAGTTATAGGGATGCCTGGGTGGCTTAGTCAGGTAAGCGTCTGACTTCTGAATTCGGCTCAGGTCATGATCTCAGGGTGGTGAGATGGAGCCCTGTGACAGGCTCAATGCTCAGTGGGGAGTCTGCTTGGAATTCTTTCTCTCCTCTGCCCCTCCCACCACTCGTGTATACTCTCTAAGTAAATAAATATAATATTTTTTAAAAAAGAAACAAGTTAAAAAAATAAATAAAAAATTAAAAAAAGAAAAAGAAAAAAAAAGAAAAAAAAAAAAAAAGAAAAGAAACAAGTTACAGCACTCAAATTTCTTATTTCCACACAGCATTTAGGAGATTCGTCCTAGCAGAGTGAAATGTTCGGACAGGCCATGAAAGCAGAAGAAATAAGAACATAGGTGAATTAAAGCTGTTCACACAGAGTGTCTCATTCTATAATGTTTTTATGTCACAAATACACTAGGGATTCATCGTTTCTCTGCAAAAACTTTATATAAATTCCAATTTCAAAATTATATCAGCCTTAAAAATAAATAAAAAAAACTCCCTTTTAAGCTAAGTTGGTAATTATGTTAAAAGTGTCAGAATACATCAGGATAATAATTAATACAAGTAGCAGTTTCCTGGTACAAGGAGGTACCTGGTACCCATTATCTGTGTATTAAAATTTAACAAGTAAGCACTCACATAATAAGTGGAGTTTCAGGACAACTAAATCCAACTAATTCTTGTTTCCATTAGAAACAAATATTGAATTTACAGATAGAACACAGATGATATATTAAAATGAGGTTATAAAGTACTTAGGATTATGAATTTCAACCTATATTAATAAAAGGAATGAACACATCAGGTTACTGCTAAATTCCATCTAATTACTTACAAATTAATCAAGGACAATAAAGAAAATTATCATCTAAAAGACACTCATGATAGTACACTAAGGAACTGTGCAGCCTCAATTATCCATGCTAATTAAGAGAACAGGCTAATCCTATACAGTGGATAATTTAACAATTCTTTTACTGGCACAGATTATATGTCGGTGCGTGACAGATTTACCTGAACATTTTTTCTCAGTTCAGTAGTAATAAGTCTTCTTTACTTGCTAGATCATAAGGCAAACCCAGGATTTTTTTTTTAAGGTTCAAAATGGTAAATTACCAAGTACATAATCTATATGTAATGTTGTATATAAAATATGACTGCTGTTTAAAATCTTTTAGTTGGGGCACGTTGGGTGGCTCAGTGGTTGAGTGTCTGAACAGCTCAGGTTGTGATGTCCAGGGATCAAGTCCCACATCAGGCTCCACGCAGGGACCTGCTTCTCCGTCTGCCTATGTCTCTGCCTCTCTCTCTGTGTCTCTCATGAATAAATAAATAAAATCTTAAAAAAAAAAATCTTTTAGTTAAGCTTTCAAATTATATTTAATAAATGCATGTTAAGGTAAATTAATTATGATAAAAATAAAAAGATTAATTTTTTCTATCACTTGAAAATGTCTGAAATTTAAATCATATAAAAGTAACTTGTAAGTCACCATGATTTCATTTCACACATAAAAATTATACGATCATTAAGAAGTTACATGTGGAATTACAGATGGTAAGCAGAGGTTCTATTTTTAAAACCTGTTTTTAAAACTATCTATTACAAACAGATCTTTTGAGTTCTTTCTCACTCGCCCTCTCATTCTCCTTTTGACAAATAATTACTTCCACTAAAATGTAACTGATTAAATTAATGGCATGACAACAAAGTTAGCTGCCAGCTATCAGACAGGCTTTGTAAGACACCCAAATACTGCTCTGGATTGCTGGGGAGACTCTCAATTTTGACATTGTTTATTAAAGTAACATCCAGCATCTAACAGAAATATAGCACACACACATAGTAATTAAGAACATGCATGAATGAACTTGAATATCTAGAGTGGAATCACGGTTCACAGCAACAGCGATACAGGAGAAGACAAATTATTTAAATGTTTAGTGCCTCCAATACTTCATCTAGAAAATGAGGATAATATTAGTACTCATCTCTTAGAGTTCTTGTGAAGACTAAATTAGATAATCCATATAAAGGGATTCACACATGGTACACACATTCAAATACTGGTGCATACTAAATCTGGCACATAGTAAATACTTACTATAGGTTAGCTCTTATTACTGCAAAATATTTATTTCCAAATGCATACATCTTAGACAAAAGAAGGAAAAAGACTGCATGTTTTTTTCTTTAAGAGAAATGTCACAGGGATCCCTGGGTGGCACAGTGGTTTAGCACCTGCCTTTGACCCAGGGCGTGATCCTGGAGACCCGGGATCGAATCCCACGTCGGGCTCCCGGTGCATGGAGCCTGCTTCTCCCTCTGCCTATGTCTCTGCCTCTCTCTCTCTCTCTCTCTCTCTCTGTGACTATCATAAATAAATAAAAATTAAAAAAATAAGAGAAATGTCACATATTTCAGTTTGTTTCTTATAATGATGATTCAAACAATGACAAAATAATACATATTCTTTTAACAATTAGAGTAAAGATTTTCAACTGGTATTTAGGGTACAAAGAGGAAGATACAGCTTCAGTATGATTGACAATCTCTAGCCAATACTTTAATAGAAAGCTATATTTAGAAAGTGAAAAAGTTCGTAATTGTAACATTAAAATAGGCAGCTTAATTATAAAGGGGAGCATTGGTTTAAAAAGAAAGATTTAAGATCAGAAAAGCCCATCATTACATGAGGTAATACCTAAACACCCCCCTTTACCTTGTCCTCTGTTACTACATCAGGAGAATAAACAGTCCCAGAACACAGGACTTTGAAACTGCAGGAGGGCTTCAAGGAGAAGCAGGAGAGGCCCTGACACAGGACCTGTGCTCCCAGGAGAGGCTGCAGAAGGGGAATGGCTGCCAGAGCAGGAGAGGGTCCGGCTATACAGCGGAGACATGAGAAGGAACACCAGATCTGAGTGGATAGAGCAGATCTGATTGGGGTCATAGGGAAAATGTAGTCATCACCAACAAGCTCCAACAGAGCTCAAAACAGAAGCAAAGGGTGTGACAGGAAGCACCTATCTAGGCTGCTCCTGCTACCACTTGGCAGCCTTGAGGATGGGACCTAGCACGTGCAGGGCACTAGAGTTTCAGTTGCGCTAATGATCACCCTGTAAGTTCTTTAAACACTGCCAAAACTTGTCAACTTACAAAAAAGCACGAACTTGGTTATAATCTGAATCTACTTGCTTAGGGTGACTCAAGTCTGTGGAATCATGGTAAATAACTTATCAGCCTGGGGACATGTAAGTAAAGATAGGAAGGAGAAACTCAGCTGCATTTTCCCTATATTCAGCAGGCAATTGCCCTCATCCTGGGAAGGTGGATTGATGATGATGATGAAAATGATGGAGATGAAATAGCAACATACGTGGACCTACTATGATGATGTCATTTGCACTTTAAAATAGATAAAATTATCAGTATTTCAGAACCTGATTAAAAAAAAAAAAGGCCAAAGGGGATAAACAATTTGTCTAAATTAGATGAGTAACTAGAAGAAGCGAGTTTTAATCTCAAGTCTCTAAACCTCCTAAGTAAACACTTTTTTCCTGCTATACCATCCTCTCCACAAGAAAGGACATCCCATCATCCCACCATCCCATCAGTGTCACAGAAGCCTGAATCTCCTACTTGTGAAACTAAAAAATGCATAGACATTTTTTTCAAGTAAACAGTTTTTACATATGTTCATGCATCTGAATAGATTGATAGTAACAAACTGTCAGAGAATATAAAATGATTATATAGACTCCATGTAGTTGAAAACATTAACAGTTGTGTCTTCTTGAGTCAGAAACCCCATTTAATAATATTGTGTTTTAAAAAGGACTATTTATTTAGAGATCTGAATGGAAAGCTAAACTTTAGAATTAAGCAATTCCAATTTAACTTATATAAGTTTATATAATCTCTACTTATATAATCTCTACTGATATAAGTTTCTATACTCTGTACAACGCCCCTTCCTAATTCAGGGACATTACTCTCATTTGCAACCTCAAAATTTCCCCGTCCATGCCATTATAAATCTCATAGTCACTACCCACTTTTATGTATTATCAATGAAGTTCTGGATGCCATTAATTCTCAGTTCCCAAAACAGATACTTGAAAACATGAGTCATCCTAGATTATTAAGCTAGGAGTGCACTACTGACTTCAGAAAACTGACAGATAAATGATATCAACTAATCTACAGCTATTCCTCTGTATCTGCCCTCAGGTGGCCATAAGTATGGTCCTAAATATTCCAACGCATAATAATCTTGTAAGGAATTACAGGAGTGGGGAATGGGGCACTGTATGATATACTTAGAGTGTTCTTGTTATTTTTCAAGTTGAAAAAGCATGCATTTAAATATTGTATCTGGACAATAAATGAAGATATCACCACGGAAAGCAAACACACCACTTTAGAAGTACATTTACTATTTATAAACTGAAACAAAATAAAACAAGAACCAAATTTCCTTCCTTTGCGCTACTGAACATTTGCAAAACCTAAAAGTACCCTTGGTGAAGTGATTAATATACAGACAGAATTAAAGATCATTTTAAAGTCCACATTATCACATGTATGCAAGAACATCCACAGAACTCTATCAATTTCAGATTGCTATGGAAAGTGCTAGAATTCCATTCTTTCAGGGGGATAGAAAACATTTATAATAGCAACAGCCCCACAGCTACATCTTCTCTAAGAATGTAACTTGCTCTAAGAATGAAAAAAAAATCTTTACGACAATAACAAGAAAATGAATTTTCATTTTCAAAGGCAGTCTGTACCATCACTGGCTGTCCTGCCACCCAGCTCTTCTGAAGGCATTCAGACCCTTTACTGCAATGTCTCAAAAATCAATAGCAATTTATTCTCTCTTTGGACCCCAAGCAACAAAAGTAAATAATACTGTCACCTCCAGTCTGCCTGCAGAACATGGTCACAAAACAGCCTTGCCACTAAAATACAACCATATGCAGCTCTTTATCTATGCCGGTACTGCTGGATTGTATTGGCCTTCGTACGGCACAAATACTTCAGCAGAGCCACACAAAGAGGTCAAGCCCTTGTACCTTACCCAGACAGAATGCTGGGGCCTGAATTGAAAAGAAATCTTGACATCCACCTAAGCTTCCTGCTTCAGTGTTGTGGGTTTCATGAAAGAAAAATGGGAAAAAAGATTTTTTTAAAGCTAAAGCGGGAAATATGCTATCAAATACATCATATTTATAATTTTTCCCTATACAATTTTTTAAAATCACCAGGCTTTCTGAAACAACTAGCTGAATCATAACACTTTGCAGCTAAAATCCATATGTAATTTTTACATAATCTATCAGTCAGATTGATGTAAACATCAATCTATAAACAAAGACTTAAAAATGAAAATTCTATTGAATTATGCTCAACAGAGCAGTTGATAATTAGCATTACCTAATTGTAAAAGATGCTACACTACACACACTCTAGAATATTTAAGGTGGCATTTCAAAACAACAGAAGGAATTTTAAGAATAACCTATATATCTTCAAATAAAGGAAATCGGGCCCTATATTTAAAACCAGAAAGTTAGGTAATGGAAGAAGCAGGACTCAAACCCAGTTCTGACATCCTTTTCACTCTACTGCTTATTGATGAGAAGTTACATATAGTCATACTAAAGAAGAACCAAAGTCATTCTGATGAAAACATACAGAAAGCCAGGATTCCTCAGGGTTATAAATTATTTAAGATAAAAATCAAGGGCTTTGGAATATCCATGCAGTAATTAAAATTTTCAAATCATAGAAGAATTTACCAGTCATACTTGGAATATTCACTAAATATCTGTTGTATACTTAACACTAGCAGGGTCTAAGAAAGAATATATACAAGTTTAAGAAATGAAAAAGAAAAAGAAAGAAGAAAGAGAAAGAAAGAAAGAAAAGAAAGAAAGAAAGAAAGAAAGAAAGAAGAAAAAAAGAAAGAAAAGAAAAGAAAAGAAAAAGAAAGAAAGAAAGAAAGAAAGAAGAAAGAAAGAAAGAAAGAAAGAAAGAAAGAAAGAAAGAAAGAAAAAGAAAGAAAGAAAGAAAGAAATCAAATGCTAAATTGTGTGGTTGAAGAATTAAGAGATTGGGTCAAGGGGAAGGGGCAGAAGAGGAGGACATCTGGGTGAAGAAGAGGGAACTGTTCATCCAGTCAGGCCCTGGGAGGCAGACACACCAAGGGATGGAAGGTTCCATGCTGATGCAGCAGTGGGTACCTATGGAGTAAAGTGCAGAAATAGGTAGGGGAGGGCCAGATGCTGGAAGTCCCAGAAGGACTTAAATTTGATGTGGAAGAGACCCCAAATAATGTAAAGTTAAGGACTGTACTTGGGAAAATCACTATGGTCATAATTTGGCTCAGTCCTAGCTTAAAACAAAACAAAACAAAAAATACTCTAAAGGTATGGTTTTACTCATCAGAAAAAATATGACTTGAAATGTTCCTTAATTTTCTAAACCAAAATATCGTTTCGTTGAAACTTCATTTAAACAACCAAAAACATAACATCGTGAAGAAATTGATTCAAGACTTAGGATACTGGTTTTCTGTTAAAATTAGCACCAGTAAACTAAGATAAGAGGGAAAATCTCTGAATCCCTCATTTTCATTTTGTGACATTAACCACTTTTGCAAAGAAAAATGAAAACCAGGATTGGAAGTTTTGATAAATCACGTTTAAATTTTGCACTTTAAAGAAGATATATCAAATTGATATATACTCTGTCTATAAAAATATGAAACATTTGAAGTTATTTGTCAAAACTAATTCAACATTAAATTTAAAAACAAAAAGGGAGCCTGTGAGACCCAGTCAGTTAACATCCAACTCTTGATTTTGCTCAGGTCATGACCTCAGGGTCATGAGATCAAGCCCCACGCCAGTCTTGCCCTCAGTGAGTACTCTGATTGAGATTCTCTCTCTCCCTCTCCCTCTGCTCCTCCCCACTGCATTCTCTCTCTCTGTCTCAAATAAGTAACGAAATCTTTAAAAAAAATTTAAAAACAAACATTTTTTATTTTTTTCAAATTTTAGCAAATTTAGGAATTATAGAAAACTAACATTTTTAAAAATTTTATGCATTCATTATAGACATTGTGGGAAAATACAGGTCTATAAAACACAAAAATACAAATAATTATATGAAAGCTTGCCCACCAGAGATGTCTACCACAATATTTGATGTACACCTCTTTCTGATTTAAAAACAATCTACAGTGGAGATATAAATATTCTTACCTATAATTGGATAATGCATGGCAAATGTCATGAAATTAATGCCATCAGAGAACACAGTAACTCCACTCAAAAGAATTTACCTTAAAAAAACAAAACTCTAGATGTGGACAGTAGTCTAGCAACAGGAATGTTCACTGTGACATTGTTGGAAAGACTGAAACTGAAAAGAATCTGAGCCAAGAGCAAGACATTTTTTAATTACTTTATAAATACAGGCATACTTTGTCATGATGATTTTTGTACATGTAGTTAGTGCTTATCTATTTTTCCTACTGTCCTAAATTTTGAAGAAATACTCCTAGAATGTTTAGAAATTAGTAATGTTTACCAATTAATCTGTATACATTGAAAGATGGTGACTGAACTTGGTCCTAATATTAAAGCCTTTGAGGCAGGAACTATGTGTGTCCCACATGCCCTTGTAGATATCACAGTAAAAGTGATAGAGGAACTGGGTCATGAGAGAGAACTCAGAGTGTACCAAGATAGAGAAAGTGGTATTGGGAAGTAGTTTCAGGCCAACTAGATGGCAGAAATAAAGAAACGGTGTCTTGAGAGTACACAAGATCCAGACAGCAGTTGGAAGACAAGTGATGTGATACTGGTGGAAGTATGACATAAAGCAAAATGGTAATATTATGCTGGGGTCAATTTTTGAAGGATCTTATGTGGAAGGCATGCTATTTGGAATTCATCAGACAAGCAAAGAAAGTCACCTTGGGCCAGTAATGACCTCAGTGTTCTAGATACTAGAATTATGACACAAGACACATTGGGTTTAGAGAGTAGAAGGAGAGACTAGAGGCCAAAACACAAATAAAAAAGCCATCAAAACAATCTCAGGCAACAAATAATACTGACTAGAACAAAACAGGACAATGGGGCTGGACAAAAGAAAACAGGCACAAGAAACGCTGTGAAGCAGAATCAAAAGAATTGGTATACCAGACAAAGAAGGTTTCATAGTTTTGACCTATGTGGCTAGAGCAGTGATAAAATAAATTAAAGGAGATAACACAAAGGGAGGGCAATTTGGGTTGGCAGAGAAAGAAAAGCTTATTTTTAAATACACTGAATTTGAGGTAGTTCTGGAACACAAGGAGTGACGTTCAACAGAAAAATGAAAATAAAGCACTGTAGCTCAGAACATAGATTTTGGAAGTACTCGACATATAGGATTGGGTGAGACCACATGCAGACGGCATTTAAAAGTCAGAAGGAAACGAGAATAATGCCACTTATACTATCAATAAAAGATATAAAATACCTAAAATTAAAACTGCACAGAACCTAAATGGAGAAAACAAGAAGCTAGAGTAGGGGAAAGATGCAAACATCTTAATAATTAGGGAAATATCATGTGTCTGTATCAGAAAAAATAACTTGGCTAAAGTCATCCATTCTCTAATTAATCTGTAGATTTAATGCAATTCTAATGAAATCTGCAATATAATTTTGGAAAGCTTAGTGAAGTTACTCTAAAGTCATCTGGAATGAGTATCTGAGAACTATTTTTAAAAGAGGAAGAAAGAAAAGAGAACCTGACCTAGCAGACATTAAAACATATTACAAAAGCACAATAATATGCTGACTGATAAACAGAAAGATTACGGGATTAGAAGTCCAGAAATAGACACAAGTACATGTTATTATTTAAATTATGAAAACCTGGAGTTTTAAATCAGCAAGAGAAGAAATAACTTAAAGAGGAGCAACTTGTAAGAAAAGGTTTCTCTTCTGAGATGGATTGGGAATGATGGAGAGAGTCTGAGTTTTTCATATATGGAGAAGACGACACCAGGGACAGAAACATAAAAGGGAATATTCGCTTATTGCAAAGTTATGGAAGTCAGGGAGTTGTGGATTCTAGTGAATGTTTAATGCTGGAAGCACCAAAAATGAAACCACTCGCTGTAATGAAATGAAGCCTTTATAAAGGAAAATGCTAAGAAGGATTAATTGACTCCAATGATAGGGACAGCTCTGGAGAACAGAGCTTTGATGAAGTTTAATATCTGACTTACCAGAAATGAAGGAATAGTGAAGGTAAAATAAAGAATAATAATAAAACTTTATTGTCAGAGAGTGGGTTTGCCAAGTTTAAGATTTCTGAGTTGTCAGTTCTGAGAAATGGCATAATAAATCAGACTGCGGCAGTAGAAACGTCTGGCCAGGATTTTGACAGGTCAGTAATGTAGGCTCTGAAGTTCCCAAAGAAGTGCCTAAGAAACAAGGCAGAGAAGGGATGAGCAGTGAGGTGATAAAGTCCTCCACTGCTGTAGAGGATGGGCCCCCTGATAAATAGATGAAGAGAAAGGAAAGGAAGGGACTTAAATATATTTTGAGCTTTGACTAGGGTAAAAAGTCCCTGACAGCTAGATTGTGAGGCAGATGTGTAATTCATCCTTTCACAGCATCTAACACACAGCACACATTTTGTAAAAGATTACTTGAGAGTCAGTGAATGCTATAGAGTATGTTGGAAGAAAAATTGAAAACCTAGAGCCAGCCCTACAATGTGACCACTGGCATCAGAGCGAAAGCAGAACAAACAGCAGCCTTGTGAGAACACACAGATGTATGCACCCTTGCCAAAGGAAAGTGAGGCTCAGCCAAAGAGGTAGAAAAGCTTCTTTTTAAAATAGGTCAGTGGGAGAGGGCCAGTTTAGGATCAGCAACAGCTTAGCTGGGTGGGAGGCTTTCCTTTGCATCTTTGGAATGGACTTATTTCATTATTTTTGCAAATGTTCACTTCTAGTTACTCCATTTAATGATGGCCCTTCCAGTTCCAGACACGAGTCCTCACCAGTAAGGTCATGGTGGAGAATAAAAGCAATAAACAAAAATACTCTTTGCACCAGACACTGTCAGAAAAGCCAACGTTTTGAAAATGGTTGGTGTGGCCGACTCCCGCAATCTTTATATAGTAGAGGAAAAAATATTTCACAATTAATATTTATTTCTGAATTTCACTTTATTCTCTCAGTCACACTGGTCTGGAATTCTGCAAGAGTTGGATGCATTCAGACTCATGTGACTGGTCTGAACTAGAAAGGCAACCTGACAATTCCAGTGTGAAATGCAACTGTCAAGCAGACCCACATTTGCACCTGCATCAACTCAGTAAGTACCAGCTAGCCTGCAAATTTCTTTGAAGAGAGGCTTATTTAGATATCTAGGTAAACAGATTAAAAGGATGATATTTTTTAGAAGGTCTAGGTAAACAGATTAAAAGGATGATATTTTTAGGTTTATTAAGATGTAGAATAGGCATATAATAAACAGCACATATTTAAAGATTTTTTTTAATACATCATAAGAGACACAGAGAGAGAGGCAGAGACATAGGCAGAGGGAGAAGCAGGCTCCCCTCAGGGAGCCCAATGTGGGACTCAATCCCAGGACCCCAGGATCATGACCCAAGCCAAAGGCAGATGCTCAACCATTAATCCACCAAGGTGCCCCAGCAGCACATATTTAAAGTGTACAATTTGCTAGTTTGGACATAGGAAGGTACCCATGAAATCATCACTACAATCAAGATAATGAGTAAAACTCCCGCAAAGAATCCTCGGGCTTCTTTAATACCCCTACCCACTCTCTTCCTCCCACTCATCTCCAGGAACCACTCATTTGTTCTCTGTCCCTATAGATTAGTTTGCATTTTGGAAAACTTTTACAAATAAAACCATATGGTTTATACCTTTTTCTTAAAAAGCATCTACCTCTTATATAGCTTCATCCAGTAAATCTTACTTAGAGCCACAATCTTTCTCATACATTTGTTTCACTTGAGAAGAGGCTTTTTAAAAAATTTGCACATTGACAAGTTTTCTTCATGGAAATTATACATTAGAAGAGTAAATCAGATATATTTAGTTAACCCCATATGTCCACTACTTTTTATAATATGGGACACATTTTACTGTTTTGTCTGGTTTCTTTCCTTCCATATAATGATTTTGGAAGTCATTCACGTTGTCACATACATCAATACTTCACTTCTTTTTAATTGCTGAATTGTATTCAATCATATACCAAACTATGTCCACCAACTTGTCAATGCTAATTTGAGTTATTTTCAGTTTTCACCTATTACAAATAAAGCTCCCATGGACATTTGTGGACAAGTCCCCATACAGACATATGCTTTTATTTATCTCAGGTAAATGGGAGTGGAAAGGCTAGGTCTCATACAGTAATTATATATTTAACTATTTAGGAATCTGCCAAATTGTTTTTTTTCCCATAGTAGTTTTTCCATTTCCAGTTCCATTTGTGGTATATGAAATTTCTAGGAATCCACATCCTCAAAAATACTTGGTACAACCAGTGTCTTTAATTTTACAATCCTAACATGTATAGGACAGCATCACACTGCAGCTTGAATTTGCATTTTCCTAACAGCTAATAATGTTGAGCATCTTTTCGTGTGCTTATTTGCTACATATGTATGATCTTTGGTGAAGTGTATGTTCAAATCATTTGCCTATGTTATATTTGGTTTTCTTATTTATTGAGTTTTGAGAGTTCTTTATGTATTCTAAATATAACTTCATTATCCAATATGCAATTTGCAAATACGTTTTTCCAAGTCTTGTCTTGTCTTTTCATTCTCTTAACAGTGTCTTTTGAAGAAAAGAAGTCCTTAACGTTGACAAAGTCCGCTTATTATTGTTTTCTCTTTTTTTTTGAAGATTTTAAAAATGTATATATTAATTAGAGACACACACAGAGAGAGAGAGGCAGAAACATAGGCAGAGGGAGAAGCAGCTCCCTATGGGGAGCCCGATGCAGGACTCAATCCCAGGACCCTGGGATCATGGCCTAAGCTGAAGGCAGACTCAACCACTGAGCCACCCAGGTCTCCCTATTGTTTTCTTTTTTGGATCATGCACTGGTGGTGTTGAATTTAAGAATGTTGCCTCTCTCAAGGTCACCAAGAACATGTTCTATGTTCTTCTGTACAAGTTTTACAGTTTTAAGTTTTACATTTAGGTCTATGATCCATTTTTAAGTTTTTGTATATGTTGCAAGGCAGGGATTAAGGTTAAATAACTACATTTTATCTGAATATGATCTTTAAGATCTTCCAATCTGACTCTTTGCTTTGTAGGTGTTATGTACATTAGCAGAAAGTGACACTATTGATGTGTCTGAAAACATAAACTGATGAAGTATATTCGAGACCTAAAATCAGATCTGAAGGCTAAATCTAAAGTCTATAATATCACCTTTATGCTCTCAATGTAGCCTGGTTACACAAAAATCCTGCAGATTCAACACATGATGATTTCAAAGTGATGTTTACATGTTTATATGATCTATCTTTAAAGTGTATTTATAAAAATATACATATTAGAAAGTAAACATCAAAGTTTTTCAGAAAAAAAGGGATTACTTTTATTAAAGTATGCCTCCCCTGAGAGAGTTAAGTAACTGTACTTCTTAATGAGGCCACAGCATCAGTGTCTCAATCCATGAGACAGTTTGGGACAAATCCTGACTGGTATTTATTTGCTGCCATTACCTTTTTCAAAATTGCAAATGCTTGGGGTGCTTGGGTGGCTCAGCTGGTTGAGCATCTGACTCTTGATTTCAGCTTAGGTCATGATCTCAGGGTGGTAAGACTGAGCCCCACCCACATTAGCTCTGTGTTGGGTGCAGAGTCTGCTTAAGTTCTTTCTCTCCCTCTCCCTCTGCCCTCCACCCCTTCTCTCTCTCTCTCCATCTATTACATACATGCATAAAACAAACAGACAGAAGGGCAAATGCTTGGCTCCAGTGTCAACATCAAACAGGCAAAAACTATGATATAAGAGTAATGCTCCCAGATCATATTGCCTGCTTTGCCTCTGACCCAGGAAACCTCAAAAATGACAGCTCTGAGTTGGAACATGCTCCTGACATCAGAGCCATGGGTTAAGGCTTTGAGCTCAGCAGTCATAATTTACATTTTTAACTCTTCCTTGCTGTAACTTCTTTGGCCACTGAGTATATTTCTTTTATAATGTTGATATTAAAATGCCATTGCCATCTTTTTCTTCTACATCTTTGTTTTTGATCCTATTTCCTTTCATATCAAAACATTATTTTCTTATATCCCAAAATTATCAAATTCATACAAGTAGTTTCTCTTTTCTTTCTCAAATTGTATTAAGACAAATATAAAAAGTTATTTTTTTAAAAAAATAGGTAAAATATGGGAAATCTGTTATTTGACCTCTTCATATGTTTTTTAACAATTCTAAAAATAGTTAAGGTCCCTCTTTGCTTAATAGCACAAAACAGCACAATATTCTCTTATTTCCTTCTCTTCCATCAAGAAAATAATAAAGTGGAAGAAAAAGTAATATATCAGCAAAAAATGCAGAACTTTATGAAGGACAAATTCTCTCATAAATTTCTAACTCTTGAAACTGTAAAATACATATAACAGGAAAATTTGATCATGAAATAAAATTGTCATGACAACAACAACAACACCTTAAAGCTATGGTGGATGCCAAGTGTTGATGTTAGGTGTATTTTTCATATATGACATTTTAGAAAAATAATCTGACTATATATATTCATCAGCCTTTAAAATGTTCATACCCTTTGACCCAGTAAATTCCATTTCTCTGAATCTACTGGAAATTTTCAAAAACAAATCCTAAATTTGGAAAAAGCTTCACACACAAAGATGCACATAGCAGTACAATGTACAACAGCAACATACTGAAAACATCCCAGCCACCCAACAACAGTGAACTGATTAAGTAAAATATGGTACATTCACTTGACAAATCATTATATAGGTATTAAAACTACATATGCAAACAAAATGTAATAACCCTGTAATATTAAATAAAATTTCCAGATAAAAAACTGTATAAAGATAATTATAGTTATAGGAAGAAATGATTTGTAGAATCAAAAACAGTGAAGAAATCTACTATCACTAAAACTTGAAAAATAGTTTTATTGGGACAATTGAGAGCACAAAAATTTTTATTTTTATTTTTTCTTATATTTTACAAACATTCTTTAATGAACATATATTATTTTAAAATGTAAATTGTTGGGATCCCTGGGTGGCGCAGCGGTTTGGCGCCTGCCTTTGGCCCAGGGCGCGATCCTGGAGACCCAGGATCGAATCCCACATCAGGCTCCCGGTGCATGGAGCCTGCTTCTTCCTCTGCCTGTGTCTCTGCCTCTCTCTCTCTCTCTGTGACTATCATAAATTAAAAAATAAATAAATAAAATAAAATAAAATAAAATGTAAATTGTTAAAAAAAATAAATAAAATATAAATTGTTTGCTATTTTTAATAAGAGAGCCAGGTGGGGATCCCTGGGTGGCTCAGCGGTTTAGCGCCTGCCTTCGACCCAGGGCGTGATCCTGGAGACCCGGGATCAAGTCCCACATCGGGCTCCTTGCATGGAGCCTGCTTCTCCCTCTGCCTTTGTCTCTGCCTCTCTCTCTCTGTCTCTCATGAATAAATAAATATAATCTTTAAAAAAAAGAGAGAGAGAGAGAGAGCCAGGAAATAAAAATCTGCTCATGCTTCTCCAACAGTGAAGAGGAGGAGCCAGCCTTATTCAAGGCTGATGCTGTCCAAAAAAGCAGTCATTACCCACAAGTAACTATTTAAACTTAAATTAACTAAAATGAAATAAAACTAAAAACTTTTTAGTGATACCTACTACATTCCAAGTATTCAATGTTCCTATATGGTCAGTGGCAATTGTATCAGAGCAGAGGGAACATTTCCATCAATCCAAAAACTTCTATCAGAAAGGGCTGCTCTAGATATTTGGCACAAAGTCTTAGAGGACAAAAACACCACAGGAAGGAGGAAGATTCTTAAGTTCTTTTATGTTGAACCAGCTACGTCAGTGCATTAAGGGGACCACCTCACAGGATGGAATATGCTATACAAATGACTCTAGGTCAGCAAACTATTAATCATTACTTTATATATATTTTTAGCTAGTTCCCTGGGATGTCTTTTCTGATATCTAATAAATTCATACAAACATTATGTCTCTTGGAATGCTTATGAACTTGAGAAATCTAAAATCCACACTAAAATGGAATAATTCCACCAATGGGCAGCTTTCTCAGACAGTAAATAAATTTGACTTTGTATTGTAACACTAGCTTGACTTGGAGAGGCAGGAACACAGGAAGTAGAGAATTTTGCCGATAATATTTTTCAGACATTTTTCCATAAAACTTTCTGGAAAAGGAGGAAAAAAAGAAGGAATAGGAATTCTTCCAAAAAACTGTACTTTATATATCAAAATCACCTCAAGCGGATAAATATCTAATAGTGCAAAAAATATACATCTGCCTTGAGAAAGTAGTATAAAAGCAGTAGGAATACAATTCACTGTTCATCATTAATGCCAGTTTTGTCTACCACAATATTTTATGCAGCTGGTAGGCCATTACATATTACACATTTCCCATTAGAATGTTTATTTAATTTTCTTGATTTGCCCTCATCATTGTATAAAGATGTTCCAATCAATTTTAAATTAATAGGCTGCCTTCATTTTAAATATGCAGACTGCATTTTACTGACATATTGTGAACACTACAAAAGGATGATTATCTTTGTTGGAGTATGCCAAGATCCTCTGATTTTTCAGTGTTTTCCACCCTTGAGATTTAAAACTCAATTCTTCAGCCAAGAAAATCAAGGCAGCATAAACTATAACTATTAAGACTTAAGTTGCATTTAAAAGTGTTCTAACTCCCCACAGCTTTCTATACAATTCAGAAGTCATGTATATTTTTAAAGGTTACTAAATGTTCCTTAGAGGTGGGGATTTTATCCCCACAGCAATTTATATCAGTGAATAATCCTTAAAGTATAATGATTACCTTTAAAATGTGTCTATTAAGAGAAGCAGAAAAGCCAGGAAAAAATAACAGTATTTGCAGTCAGAAGGCTTGGATTTGATTACCAATTCTGTTGATTCTTTAATCCTATGTGTTTATCAATAAAATGGGGCTAGCAAAAAGACATAATAATTCAAGAGAAGATGGTTGTGGTGGTGATACAGGGAATGACACAAGGAGCAAGTTACATATTTTAAATTCTCATCAATGTTAATAAGGTAAATTATTTGAAACTAAACCAAACCAAAATGGCTATGGTTAGGGAAAAAAAAGTCACAACAGGATTTAAATATATCTATTAATACAAAGAAACAGATTTGTGAAATATATATATAAAATAAGTATTCCTTTTCACCAAGTATGATGCTAAACAGAACTTTCTGGGACTTCTTTTTAAAAAGATTTATTTATTTGATAGAGAAACAGAGTGTGTGCCAGTGCTGGGAGGGGTGGAGGGGAAGCAGACTCCCTGATGAGCGTGGGGCCAGAAGCTAAGGGGCTCCACTCCAAGACCCTGCTATCATAACCTGAGCCAAAACCAAGAGTCTGATGCTCAACCCACTGAGTCACCCAGGCATCCCTCTGGGACTTTTAAACTGTAACTTAAAAGTAAATATGTTTATACAATAAAATTAAAAAGATCTGCAATTTATATAAATTGCATCTTTTATATTGATAAGTCAGCAGTTTCTGACATCCTCCTGCCCATATACCCATCAGCCCCAGCACTGACCAGCTGTGGACCTGGCACAGCTTAACATCTCTGAGCATCACTGGTCTCACTGGTGTGAGGTGGGTAGTACACCAACTTCATGGTGCTGTTGTGATATCTAAAGTATAATGCTATGAAGATGTCACAAAGAAAATGTGTAGTAAAAAGGATCAATAAATGTCTGCAGTAATCTTGACAGCGCAATCAGTCACAAACACTATGCTGTCAAGTCCTCTGGTGTCTGTTCTTATAAGGGCACTAATCCCATCATGAGGGCCCCACCTTCATGTCCTCTGCTAACTTAATTACTTCTCAAAGGCCAATCATGCTAGGGGGTTAGGGTTTCCATAGATGAATTTGGGCACAGTGGGACACAATTCAACGTTCAGCAGCAGCTGGCAGTGGATTGGTCCTGACAAAAGGCAGTAGAGGAAAACTCTTTTATAATCTTGACTAACCAAAGCTCATTTACCTTCATGGAATAGAAAATAAGCCGAGAAGACAAAAGCTATGCAAAGGTCTTAAACTATATTCCTGAGAACAAGGTGGGAGGAATAGACAAACATTTAAGAATCTTTTCTGGGGGGACCAGTTGCCTTCTACTTTTCTTTTGTGGAAAAGAGATGAGATAATGCTGGATAAATTTAAAATAATGTTCATATACTATCATGTATCTTTTTAACATAGTCATCATACTGCAGAGGCTATCTATCTTAAAATGATGAAAAAAAATCACACTGTTGATTATGAACAATCTATATGAAACATAAAAATTAACCTTCTGAGAAATTATAACAATTTGTTATTGAAGACATGTAGGCAAATTTTTCCACCTGTGTTACTTTTTTATACAGGCCAAACTTAGCAGGAATCTCTAATTATCATAACAGTAGGATGGCTTAACAAGGGTGTTGCCAGCCCACAAATGCAATTTGATTCTCAGCATGACTGCAAGAATGACAATTTACAACCTCCAGCAACAAGTAACTAGGAATATTAAGGTCTTATTAATTTACACAATGGAGAGCACATTGCTCTGAGATTAGTCGGAACAACAGAAAATGAACATTTTGAGGATTCTTATATTAATACCATACTTATTATGTGGTGGTGGATTTGGAATACAAACATTATGATGGACTAACAGCTATAAAGCACTTACACATATCTGTGATCAAGGTATCTGTTATAATCACTCTGCTCTGAGAAGTATTTCACTTAAATAAGCAGCCTGAATTAAAAATCCAGCCACAAGATAATACCTAAGTTAAAAAATGATACTTACTGTTTTATATATGGATAAATCTCATAGACAAAATGTTGACTGAAAGAAACCAGACATAAAAGAAAAATTCAATGTGTGATCCCATTTACTAATCTATGGTGATAGATGTCAGATGGTAGTTAACTTCAGTGGGAGTATTGATTGGGAGAGTATGTGAGGGAGCCTTCAAGACTGTTAGAAATATTCTTCATCTTAATCTAAGTGCTGAGAACATGAGTAAATGCATATGGAAAAATTCTTTGAGCTCTAAACATTAGATTTGTTCATTTCACTGTGTGATATACTTCAATTAAGATTAAAAAACAGATCTACAGCATTAGATAACTATCTAATAAAAATGAGTAACAGTTCAATAATACTAGATAACTATCTAATAAATACACAATTGTCTTTATCTTTAGTAAAACAAAATTTCTAACTGTAACTTTCTAAGTACCAAGTGTGCACCCACTTAGGATGTTTTAAAACCCATCTCCTTCTAGCACAGCATTACATACTTTACATTTCAATGTGGCTACAACTCCTAATCCTCCTGCCAAGATTCCCACATAAGCCAGGCTATTGATAAAACAATTGGCTGCTCCTGTAAAGAGTTTTATTTGCTCTCATTCCCTATCAGCTTAATACAAAGTAGAAAATATACTTGAAAAGGATCAAGTTCTATAACGAGGACTAAATGATTATGGAGTAGGCATCTTTATAATTGTGTTTTTACCTTTTTCTCCTAGTTGTTTCTCAAGAAGTACAATTGAAATTGAACCATAAAGCTTAGCTTGACAGAAAGGCATTAGCCTACCACACTAAACCACAAAGATAGGAGAGACAGTTATTTATGAAGAAACAGTGTTTGCTATTATCCTTTTGAGATTCTACAAAAGGGCTAAATATTGATGCATTTCCAAGTCACCTTTCCCCCACTTCTTGTATTAACAAGCAGGAGTATGTTTTAGATGCTCCTAATTTGTCAAGATCAGGTGAGCAGAACTGTTGTACAGAGCACACTGCTCTCATTCCTACAAGGGCTCTGTAACCCTGCAGGTTATTAATAATTCATGGGTCTTTCTTGATTCACAACAGGGGCATTACTCAGAGGGCATCACTCTTATTGAAAGAAGTTAACGGCAATGGGCAGACAAACAACATACAAGTCAAACAAGAAATCCCCTATGAATCTGTGGACATTTAAGACCTGTTAAAGAGCTCCAATTACTATGGCTCCCCCATCCTACGTCCAGCCAAAAAAAAAAAAAAAAATGCTCAGCATTCTTCACCGATATTTATACTGCCTGTTGGGCTCAATCTAACCATTTTTAGAATTATCTCAGTTGTATTAACACCTCCATGCTTGGGGTGCCTGGGTGGCTCAGCAGTTGAGCATCTGCCTTTGGCTCAGGGTGTGATCCCGGAGTCCCGGGATCAAGTCCCACATCAGGATCCTTGTATGGAGCCCATTTATCCCTCTGCTTGTCTCACTGCCTCTCTCTCTCTCTCATTCTCTCTCTCTGTCTCCCTCCGTCATGAATAAATAAATAAAATCTTAAAAAAAAAAGACAAAACTCCATTCTTTTAAAAATCATTTTGCTTTATTGTATGTTGAAACAGACAATGCTACTGGGGTATAATTATGCTGTGTTTATTGGATTAGTTTCTACCACTTAACCTTTCTGGCAAGACTATGACATCCACCATAATGCTGGAACTTTGGGGTTCCACATTATTTATTCATCAAGTAAATACATAAAGGATCCCAATGTTTTTATGATTGAAAACAAGTAAGTCTCCAGGAAAAGAAACCATCTTTTATGGCCCTCCTCAATGTTTAGTCCCCTGGGTAAAATGTAGACTGATACTCTATAAAAATCCATCTAAAATAAAAGGAGTTATGGTTTCCAAAACCTAAAGGGAAAATCAGGCTAGAGTTTAAGATGGTAGAACATGGCAAAGCCTGTGGCCTATGACTACATATACTACTTGAAGGCATATCAAAAACAAAACAAAACAGAAACAGAAACAAAATACTGCTAGGCCAAACATGAATATGGAGGTGAGGTCATGAATTTTAGACCGTGGTTTAAATCTGAAGACACTGGAGAAGATGTATTCCTTCCTCTAATGGAAGATATTCCTGTTGGTTAATTCAGAGCATTCATTTTTTTTTCTTGAAGATGTATTTGAGGAAATACACTTGATATTGTTTAGAGTGTAATGCAAATTAAGTTTCAAGCAAAGTTTGAACTTTCTGAATATCAGTAAAAAGCAACCTTGTTCTAGTTAAAAACAGTAATACCTAATATTTACTGAGTGCTTGCTATGTGCCAGGTACCATTCTAAGCACTTTGCATATTTTAACACATTTATAATGCTCATAACTCTACAGAGTAGGTACTATTACTACCTCCATTTAATGGATAGGAAAGCCAAGCAGACACAGAATGGTTAAGTAATTTGACCACAGACACACAGCTAGAGAATAATGAGGTTGCTATTCAAACCTAAACTATCTTTATTCAGAGCCTGCACTCATGCATTGATACTCCCAAGCTGTGCCTCTTAACTAAAAGCACTATCAATGTACTCCCTAGGAAAGTGTCATCAAGGGATAGGAATTGTTTTCACTCATTAGTAAGACTGAATCAATTTGAAGGGGGAGGAGATGTACCTTACATTTATTCCATATAAAATATTTAGAAATCCACAATCAAAGTAACTACATAAATGACAACCTGCTCAGGACTAAGAAAGAAAAGGCTTTTAGATAATCTGTAAATGAGTAACATTCTTGGTGATAATAAATAACAGACATCAGATAAATTGGGAAAAATATGATTCGATAACCATATACTGTGTTCATCCCTTTTTTTTTTAAAGATTTTATATATTTATTCATGAGAGACACAGAGAGAATGAGAGAGGCAGAGACACAGGCAGAGGGAGAAGCAGGCTCCATGCAGGGAGCCCGACATGGGATTCGATCCCCCGGACTCCAGGATCACACCCCAGGCTAAAGGGCACTAAACTGCTGAGCCACCCAGGGATCCCCTGTGTTCATCCCTTATTTGAAATCAAAGTCTTTGGAATCTGTGGCTCTAAGATTCTATGTCCAATCAGATGTTCATCTTTATTTCTTCTTTTACTAATAAAATGCCCCAAGACAGTATAAGTAGAGAAATAAATGGATCTTTGAAAAATCCTCATTTTTTAAAAATTGATAATAACAGATTTTAAATTCTATTGATTTAATAGGTACTGGATAAAATTAATAAACCTCTCTCTTGGCACTGAATGTTAAGCCTTCATGCTGTTGATCATGAAAAATATGATGTTCCAAAAAACAAGAGTCTTCAGTAGCAATATTATAATCATTTACCCAGGGTGTGTCCTCCGGTTGACCTCTTTCAGAATAAACAGAACTTCCACTGGAAACAATGTGATTACATTATTTATTCTCTACATCTGATAAGCAATAGATAACAAATAATGAATCTTTTCACAAATACACAAAAAGCTTCTTTTAGTAAAAGCCCTTACTATATCTGAAGATAAAAGTTATAAATATAAAGCTAAAGCATTTCAGATAATCATAAAAGTAAAAGTCTACATGCACAAATCACAAAAATCTGCTTCTTCAGAGGTAGGTAAAATACTGAAAGTTATGAACATGCACTCAGAGACTGCTATGGCTGCTTCAATTTAAGTCATTCTTTTTGTCTGCTCCAGCTAAAAATGCATTAGCAGATTCTACACAGAAATCCTCTGTGAAATCCTCTCTGGAAAGGGTGAATGTGCAACCACTGCATTGATAAATGTCACTAGTAGGTACAGGAACACAGGACACAGACGCTGGCTAGACAGGGCTCACACATCTAAAAGCAACAGCTTTCAGAGCTATTGTGGTTGTTTCTTTTTTAATCATAAAACACAGTAAGAAGTATATTTTACATCACAACCTGACAAATACATATATGTTTATAAGTACTTAAGTAAAACTACAATTTCATGGAACCATTCAGATCTTCCTAGATGAGAAGTTCTATTCTATTCCAATAAAAAAGAAACATAAGGCATAACTTGCTAAATTAGCTGCTTGCACCACCATCGGCTCACTAGCCGTACTCTATACAGTTCTGCTCTGAAGGACTGGAGAAAGCCAGCACGGTCAGAACATCCAGCAGCAGAGAAATGAGGATCACCACCTCAGACTGAGACAGGCGGCTTTCTGGCTCCCGTTGCCTACCGCACTTGGTGCATCCATCCAAGAGAGGTCACATGAGGCCTCGGAGATCAGTTCTAAAGACTGAACATCCCTGCAGGCAACCTCATCTGAATATGTTCCAAGAGCTTACTCAGGAGAGGTCCAATTCTCCTCCATGATTGTGCACTTATGTGTTGCATGATATGCAACAATATATCCAGACACAAACATGCTCTTGTGGATGGAAGACTGAAGAGGAAATCCAGAAATGTGTACAGCTGTGGAAAAGCCTACCCTCCTTCTCCTTTCCTCTGTGCCACTCCTGAACTCCAAGCCTCCACTATCACTAACATATCGGAGCCAGTCTCATTTATGCCCTTGCTCTGCTTGAACCAGCCACCACAAGAATTCCCCAGACTCTGATTCAGTGAGGTAAGGCCCACTCGCAGTCCATACCTCTTCTCCCCCTTCTTGGCTTTTATTTTTCTCCATAAAACTACCAATATATACCATATTATGTATTTCACAATTTGAGCCTACAAGCTCTTTGAAGGTAGGGAGTTTGTCTTTGTTTCATTCACATACATCAGCCCTTGGCACACTGCAGGCACACAGTAAATATCTTTTGAGAGAAAGAGAGGTAGAAGAGAGTAGAGAAAACAAACATAGCGCTAATGTACCATCTTTAATCCCCTTAAATGTGTGCTGCCTAATCTAAGCACTTGCCTGGATTCTGTATTCTACAGAATCAGAACAGGAATTGGCTTCCCAGAAATCTCCAGAAGCCATGTTAACAATCCCTCAGGCAAGCTCTAAGGCCCATCCTGTAGGGAGCCATGGCTTCAGTTAAGTTTGAGAATTCCTTAACCTCATCCTCCACTTTACTTCAGTAATAAATACAAAGGGTTATATTTATATAAGAAATGTTTGTTACTTAGCAAAAAAGAAGTAGCCAAGCCAAGATGGAAAATGCAAAGGAAAAGTGAAGAAAACAAGATAATACCATGAAAACGTAAGAAACCTAATTGATGGAAATGGTTTTCTGCAGGCATAAAATTGCAAAATATTAAAGAAGGAAGAAGCTTCAGAAGTGATGTAGTCACTCCTCTTCACTTTATAAAACATAAAACCGAGGCCTAGAGATTTATAATTAGCTAACATTGAAATGGGCAATTATTACAGAAATTTTGAGGGATTCTCCCTCAAAGGCACCAGTGGATGGCAATGAAATTACTTGTCTTATCATCATTTTGAGGAGAAAAAGGCTGCTAAGCAATGATGTTTCCTATAGCTCCTTGACCCCATCTTCCACTGCAACATCGCTACAGCTCTTAGCTCTGTCTGCCCAGGTTCTGGCTTCAGGTAGAGAGCATAGGAGGACCCAGGTGCTCAGCTTAGGAAATGAGTGTCCAGTTACAAAGATTTTATTGTTACTGGTTTCCTGGCACCAGAAGTCCAGACTGAGTCGATAAATTGTACTGTATCGGCCTTTCTATCCGGGACTCTGGTTCTAACTATAGTCCATTAGCCACATGCCTGTGTTGCTTATCTCCAGGTTTCTACCCCTTTATGATCACTCTGCTTGTTTTCAAGACCTCTTCCAGACAGTTCAACTCAGGTTTCACTGCCCCATGCATTAGCATAGACATGTGCTATGCTATGTGACTTAGCAGGCCTCAGGGATTCAAATCCTTCATGTTCTTAAGTAAAGGACTGGTCCTTTACTTGCTCCTGGGATATAACCCCTAAGTCCTTGTAATAATAAAGCGTCTTTTAATACCTGAAGCATTGAGCCACACCACACAGTTTATGCTAACAATGTGATTTATGGTGAACATCCATTTTTGTTCACGTGGGCCCTGGACCACTACTATCAGTCTGACATCTGGAGGGCCTGGAGCCAGAGTAACTAAGGTCAGCCACTCTGGTGGCCCCTGCCTACAAAACTCCTGGACACCAAGCTCAGTAAGCCGCTCTGGTTGACAATGATCCACATGTGTTTTCACACATCCTTACTAGGAGAATGAAACAGTGTCATAAAACCCCACTAGGAGAAGATAACAGGAAGTCTACACATGGTCTCACCTGTACTCTGCCCCATATTCCTTTTACCTTTGCTCACTAACCTGTGGGTATATATACAACCTGTAATAAACCATAACTGTGAGTATGACAGCTTTTCTGAGTACTTTAGGCAAATAATTAAAACTGAGGGTGGTCTTGGGGATTCCAGGCATAAACTAGATTCTCTTTTCCCACAAATATCTCAATCAGCCTTATTATCCATGGAATATCCATATTCCTTGGTCATTACCACTCTCTGTTCAGATATCTAATAACCACTGAATTTCTTAAGTTTCATCAACCTCAGGTCTTGGTGGAAATAAATACACAAAAAGAATAAGCTCATGTAATTTGTATGAGAAAAAAAAAGGCAGCAATTTCTCAAATGTAAACCAATTACAGAAACCAATATAAAATGAGTGAATGAGACTAACCAACTGCAAACTAGATCATTTACAGCTTATTTACCTGATGACTATCGTTCAGGTAAGAGATTAACGTGCCTCATAAATTCAACCCCTTAAGATTCATGTGCCCCACATGGTTCTGCCTGGAGCAGCCATTGTGCCTTTCTTTCTGATCCATCTTGTCTTATTCATCACCTTACAACTGCCACTAACATTGCCTCCTCCCTCAGTCGAGATATGGTGCTGATCCATCCAAACATTCATCACAGAGTATAAAAATCAAAAAGGCACATTGTTAGTTCTGCTTTGGGCAGTGAAGGATACTGAGAGTTTATCTTTAGGATTTTCTCTTAACGTGGTTTTAGGCTGACACTGAGCATAACAGGTGTGAGGAGTGGAATACCACCCCATGTAATCACTGTCTCAGTCCCTTCCCCAAATGTATTAAAGGGACCCAACTTGGAAAAGGAGAACTATCCAACCATTAGGCTTCATTCTTCTATCACCAAAATATAGGACAAATAGCTGTTTTTGCTACTAAGAAACTTTGGTTATTGAAATAAAGATCCCTCGAAATAGTCAAAATCACCACCTTGGATCTCAGAATTCTTGGTGCCTGGTAGAGTATAATCGCAGCTGTTTCAAAAGAGCTATTTGAAGAGGTGCATAGTGACTAAAAGAATCCAACAAGAAGCAGATACCAGGAATAAGTGAGACAATTCAAACTGCATGTGAAATTTAATGATACACATATGTTACTGAATATACTCTACCCCCACCCCCAAAAACCTGTCTATGGACCTTGTGTAGCTCCAGGGATAAGTACTGGAGAAACTCGTTTGTAGATGTAGGAGCTCTGGGAGGCATTTCTGTCAATAGCTGTAATCAGGAGGTTAATCCTGACAGCTTCTCTGATTCTACATGCCAGAGATAAGGGTGATAATCATGGCAATCAGCAGAAGAAGAGGCCTTCAGATGCAGAACTAAAGAGGAGAATAAGCATGCTTGATGTATGTGTTTCATGGAGGTCTTGGAAACCTGCCTATTTGCACAAGTGGCCCTAGAGGCAAGTGAGCAGATGGGCACCTCCAAGCTTAGAGAATCCCTGAAAGTTACTCAAAATTAAATTGTATCACTCCTAAAAGAATTTATAGTCCTGGATGAGTTCTACCCTATGAATAATCTAGGAACATAGTGAAAAATTGTATACGAGTCAAAATAAGTTAAATCTTAACCTTTCATCCTTTAAAAAAATAGTATCTGATATAGAATTATTTAACTTGACTTGAATTTAACTCCATTTAATGACACCTTTTTTGAATATAATGACATATTCCATGTTAAATAGTTTAAGTTTTCCAAAATAGATCCAAAGCAGGTTTCATGTTACATGTGAAGCTTTAGTCCAAAAGGAATGGTCTTAATCTGGATTTTTTGTCAGGCCTACATTCATTTTTATAACTAACAAATAAAATTTAGTGCCACTGTAATGAAGTGCATAAAGTTGTACTTGGACTTGTCAGTTTGCTTTCTGGCTCTAAAGCTTTGAAGTCAAATGCTAGTAACTGTCAATATGCTCCTATCACATACACACCCAGCACTCATACTGCAAGTCAGTGTCATCTGCAGACAGAAATGAGAAGAAATTGAACATATTTTATGGCTGTTCTGCTTGAGGGAAGAAGAATAAGGTAAATCAATACTTCTTGTCATTTCCTGAAAATGCTGTACTCTCCAAGACATTTAGCCAGCATTTGCCCATTTAAAGCAAGGACAAAAACATAAAAAGAAAGTTTTTAACTCAGAAAATTAACACGTCAATATTTCTGGGTCACAAAAATTGAAGTCATATCAAGCATTACTTCAAAATCTAAGTTAAATACACTCTCAAGGTTGGTTGCTCTCAGTAATAGTAACTATCATTAAGAAAACCTAAAATTTCAGGAATGGAGAGTCAAATTTAACACCCTGTTATTGCTACTGAAATATTAATAAATTTATAGACCTATTGAAAAATGCCAGGACATGACTTTTTTTGTAAAATTAGATCTACAAAAACATTCTATGTCTTTACTCATACAGTATATTTTCTCCCCACTCATTGCACCATCAATTGAAAAAGAAATTTTTCATAAAACTCTACTGTTCAATGTTATTGCTGACTTTTGGGTATGACTATAATGAGTATGTCTCCATTACCTAGCCACGTCATTTGTACATTTAAAGAGAAAAATGTAAAAGTTGAGTTCAGCGAGACTCCCAAAGATTTTTCACAATTTAGGAAATTAATTCTGAATCTGAACAAAATATATTGGTCCTGGGTTAGAAAATGTAAGTTATAACTATATAAATTAAAAGACTCCTAGCAATATTTAGAAATATTAAAAACCATTACTAGTAATATATGACAGTACATGGAGTTTAGAGTCAGAGAAACTAGAGTCCAAATCTTGACCAAGCTCCTAATGACTTCTGATCTTTGGGCAATTTTGACCTCTCTGAGCCTAAGATTATTTTTTATACAATTGAAATATGCAGAATGTACAGATGCTCTGAAGTTTAATGAGCATCTACCTACATGCAGTGTTTGACACAAGGTGTTCAGTAAATGTTACTCTCTTTCCTACAAAGAAATTGATTACAGAAGACACATTGAAGAGAGGAGGGTGGGGCAGAGAGAGACAGGTAGAGAGCAAAAATAAAATAAAGACAAAAGATATCCCACTAGCAATGACTGCCAAACATTACAAAAATTGGAAAAAAAAAACACAATTAAAGAGCTAGATCATTAAAATTTTAAGTTTTACGGCCAAGGAATTCAATTCTAAATCCTAAGAGAAATGTGGTTCTGCAAACATAGAAGTCCATCTGATGAGAAAAAGAAAAAAGCAAGTTCAAGCCCTGTTTTGCTGGTGGGTTTCCTCTTGAAATTTGATTTAAAAGGTGGTGGACTTTTTCCTGTACCTTGACTAGGCTCAATGGCTGGGAATAGAAGAGTCATTTGGAAAAGCATCCATTTGTTTGTGGGGAAATTAGACAGTGGATTCACTGAACTGTTTATTCAAATAACCGGTGATAGGAAGGGCTTCAAAAAAAGCAAAATTTAAGCCAATCCCTGAGATTGTATTATTCCATCCATAAATATTTCAGAAGGCATTCCTAAAAGGATTCTTTCAAAATATACAAAAATGCCATCAACACACCAAAAGCTTAACAATATTTCCTTAATACCAAATTAGTATTCAAATATGTTCCACTGTCTCATATTTTTTTAACAGATTGTTCAATTCAGAATCCATATGTTTGCTTCCAAACAGTCTAGGTGTGGGGGTGGGGGGCGAGAGTACAGACTGAGAAGGTTCAAACTGGATGGACGGCATGTAGGAGTTCATCACGCCATTCTCCCTACTTCTGCATAACCTTCATACTTTTGATAATAAAAATGTTTTACGTTTTCTATAACAGAAAATTAAACAAAGACCAACATCAATGGCAGAAATAGATAAATAGAAGTAGGAGTGTTTTCTACTTATGCTATGACAGCAAAAATTTGGGAAGCATCTATTCAAGCAACAGTGCAGGATTCTGTTGAAGTTCAAGGCAAACCTATTGAGAAACAGCAAAAGCTATTTAAAAAGTTTATGAAACAACTTTTGCATAACTATGTTTAGTAGACTGTCAATAACTTGATAATACCATTTCTTGAGGGAGGGGTGCTGGTTAAAAATAAAAATCCCCAATCCCTTTTCATTTTTTCTTATATATTCTGTTGGATAAATGATGCTCTCACACCTCAGCACAGAAAGAAGTACAAATCTGAGGATGTGAAATCATGAAGAATGAGAGCCATGAAGAACACAGAGACACATACCTACTTTCCCAAGCTGTTTCCCCTGTTTTAAGGAATGGCAATCATAGGAAACTCTGGGGAATTTGTTTACATCTACACACGTTAAGAAAAAGTCTGTGTTGGCATATAAGGGATGGTTTACCTCCTCCTTGCCTAAACATCTCAGCAGATGTGACCATCCGTTCTAGAGGATCAGCATATAGAAAGCATCTGTAACCATGGCAAATCCTGCTGGTTGCCTAGTCCCTACAGCTTTTCCCTTTCTTCTTGCTAATAAAACCCTGATACCCTGCGGTGTGGCAATGTGCCTAGATTTTTTTTTTAAGATTTTATGTATTAATTCATGAGAGACACAGAGAGAGAGGCAGAGACACAGGCAGAGGGAGAAGCAGGCTCCATGCAGGGAGCCTGATGTGGGACTCGATCCTGGGATTCCGTGATCACACCCTGAGCCAAAGGCAGACACTCCAACCACTGAGCCTCCCAGGGGTCCCTGTGCCTAGGTTTTTAAAACTATATTTTCCAGCCAAGGTTGACTATATGACACAGTCCTTATTACTGAGCTGTAAGTGGAAGTCACTGATAGGCTGTGGGGAAAGCCCTTTATAAGGGGACAGATAAACTGGTTTGTTACTCTTTGCTGTAAGCCCTTTGCTCCTCTCGGTCTTCCTGTCTATAATTATAAATGCTTCCTGGAGTTCCAGAACCATCACCTAAGCATGAGGACCCCCTTCAAACTCTAATGATTATGGCTCCCAAAGTCAAAGGGCCTCACTTTTCTGACTCCCCTGGCAAGTATGAGTTTCTTCCCATGTGCTCCAAGCATCCACAGGTCCTCTACTTGGCCTCAGGCTAAAAGCCTCTGAAATTGGAACCTCCTTCTATAGCCTCCTATCTTCCCTCCTCCAAGCCAGTGTGCACTAGCCACCAGTCTCTCTGCTTGTCTTCACCCTTCAGTACCTCCAGGTAGTTGTTTTTGCATTATCTCCAGGTTTTTCGAGCTTCTTTCCTTTTAGAGGGAATGAAATTCCAACAGGGCTTTGGTCCTTCATACTTCGAAACATAATACCTTAAATTCTATTCCTACATAAGCCCCCAAGGAACTGATAGAATCTATACAATCTATAGGTGGCTTCTTGATCAGAGAGAGCGTGGTACTCATAAACCAGACCTAGTGATCGAGGTCAGGAACAATGGTACTTTAACAGTTTTTGAAGAGCTCTTCACTGTCCATTAAAAGAACTTTGTTAATCATTTTACAAACATTATTAAATCATTCCCATGTATGCTTTAGGATTAGGTGATGGTACTATCTATCTATGACCACCAAAATAGACACAAGGCGACAGGGGCCTTATATGTCAATATGTTTCAGATCATTCCACATATTGTAATTCAGCAGATACATAACTTCCAAGTGACAAGCAAAGTACGGAGAAGATACCAAAAAATCCTTGCCTTTTTTCTCATTGGAGAGGGGGAAAAAACAAAGACCTGCAATGAAGGAAAAATCAACTGAAATCAATATATAATCAAATGCTGAAATATGGAGGAAAAAATATGTCAAAAAATCTGCCAAATAGTGACAAAAAGAGATTCAATTCTTTCTAGATACTGTGATGAAACCCTAAGTAACATCTAGTAAGTTGTGGAACATGATTAGTAGATACAGTATACTAGAGATCACCAATAAGTTAGCCTTACTATAGTAACAGATAAGTAAGAAAGGTGTTTTCATGTATCATCTATTCTTTTCCATTTCTTCCTACATTTTACTTTCAATATCATATATGAACTAAAACTAATTTTAAGAACATAAGTACTCCAATGTTTTAAGTCTGAGTGATTGGAATAATGATAAAGTCATTAATAAAAAATAAGTTGGAAGAAACTTATTTGGGAAGAAGAAAAAGAGATGACAGTTTTGTTTCAAGCATGTTTGATCTGCGAAAACAATAGACAATCACAGTTGTGTCCACCATCTTTTGTATGTGACTATTCACATCTGAACTCCACTCGCTTCTTCATTTGGTGGCCTTCAGCAAGACTCTTGGATTTGGTTTCCTTAATTGCAAAATTAGGATCACAACTTCAAACTACAGGACTATATTTTGAGAATTAAGTGGCAAAATTCAAGTTAAATGCCCAGTAAATAGCAGGTATCAAATATGAATCTTCCCTTCCTTCCTTCCTTCTAGTCTGTCTTTTTGAAACCCACTTTGATTCTGTATGGTCTCTACTTCAAACTGATCCATTTCCTAACCATCCTTTAACACCATTTACTTACTAATCACACATCCTTTGCTCCTATTTTTTCCATTCCTTTCAAATTTATAAGTGCTATACATTCTTCAAGGTCCATTCAAGACTCATCTTTTTTTTTAATCTTTTTTTTTAAGATTTTATTTATTCATAAGACACAGAGCGAGAGAGAGGCAGAGACATAGGCAAAAGGAGAAGCAGGCTCCATGCAGGGAACCCGACATGGCACTTGATCCCAAGTGCCAAGGCAGGAGCCAAACCACTGAGCCACCCAGGGATCCCAAGACTCATCTTTTGATGAGTAAACAATCACTCCAATCTGTACTGTTTTTTCCTTTGCTAAATGCCTCATGGCATATGATGCTATTAACTATTTCACATACTTATGACTTATCTCTCCAACTAAACACAAGATTCTAAGCAGTAGAATCTGTATGTAAAGTTGTTTTGGTTTGTAAAGACTGGAATCTAGCCCTCCTCAGAGATCCATACAAGCCTGCTAAATAAGGTAATCAGTGATGCTAACCATTAAAATCCAAGGACTAATACCAATTCAGGTATGTCCAATAAAGTTATATTATAAAATATCATTTTTATTTACTATCCATTGGTGAGCAAATCAAAATCAAATATGATTGTTATTTTTTGGCCTAAAAAGCCATGCTTAAAAAAGATACTCTAAGAAGAGACTTTTACAAAACACCTTATACCACAATGTTTATTTAACACTTGCACATGAAGGCAAGAATTTAAAATGGAAATGGACTTTGATCAGAATCTTGATAGAATCACAAATAAGACGTTTAAGTAATTTAAAAGTAATTTTTCTTTTTTTTTTTTAAAAAAAAGATTTTATTTATTTATTCATGAGAGACACAGAGAGAGAGAGAGGCAGAGACATAAGGCAGAGCGAGAAGCAGGCACCATGCAGGGAGCCTGACGTGGGACTCGATCCCGGGTCTCCAGGATCACACTCTGGGCTGAAGGCGGCGCTAAACCACTGAGCCACCCAGGCTGCCCTAAAAGTAATTTTTCTAAGTGAAGATGTATTTTAAAAAATTGACTCACTGGGTCAGCACTAGAATTAAACCTACCACAAGAGTAACTTATATAAACTAGTAATCATTTAAATGTAACAAAAAACAATCAGCAAACACAAAAGTCCAGCACACCTGCATAATTTACCTAGGACTTGAAACAACATAAAAAAGACAGCCTGGAAAGTCAAGGATCAACAAACAAGTCTGTCTATCTATCTATCTATTTACAGCTCAATATACAGCCAGACTCAACATCAATGGTCAGTTCAAACTTTATCACTGATATTTGGGATTAGCAAAAATTAGAGCTTTAGAATCTTGTTCTTTATCTCCAGACAGAAACACACACACACACATACACACACACACACACACACACACAAATAAAACCAATAGAAGCACATAACAACATGTGGAGCACTGTTTCCTTTGTAAAGAATTTCCATGTATCTTCTCTTAAACTATGTAAAAATCAAACCATATTATAATGTCTTTGTAAAACCAAGTATCTTCCACAAATCGATGTCTTTAAAATAACTGAAAATAATCTTGATGATTGTTCTACAAGGTCAAGAAATTAGTAAATAGCTTACAGAACTGAAATTTTATACAATAACACTTATGTCTGCATATTAGTGAACTTTGAGCACTGCACACTTGGCAGGAAGTTGAAATCAATGTTTCCAAATATCTGCCATGATAGATTGATTCTCTGCTTATTTAAAATCATTCCTTTGCAAGTAACTTTAAGCAGTTAAACTAAACTAAGTTCCTCTATTTAGAAAAAATTCATATCCTAGTTCGTCCATGGATGATGGTAACTGTAGAGAAGCATAAACAACTCTAATTCTCAGCTGATAATATGCGGAGAGCAGATACACACAAAAGCTTCATTTAGATAAAATGACAAAGAAAAGCTCCATTTCCTAATTTTTCTCCCTCAGCCCTCCCTATCCGCCACCTTGATTTTGCAAACGGCAGAATATATTAAAGCTCCTTTCTTCAACATCAACTCCTTTGTCCTCTCAAGGTTGCCTAATCATATTCATCTCTTAAAATGAAGTAAGAAACATTTCAAAAGCTGTATTCACATTAAATCAACTTTCTGATTCGTGCATTGCAGGAATAAAGCAGTGTAATCACATCTTAAATTGGTTTACAGCAGGCTGTCTACCTTATCCTGGTTCTCAGGATTGATGAAATGAATAGTTTTAAAATAGCACTTTTTGAAATGACTGGGAATTAATAGTGCATAATTATCTCAGTGTTGACAAGTGAGAGATGTTTAACTCCTTAAATGAGCTTTCCTAATGAATCAGTGTCAGAGAAAGGCTTCATTGCCTGTACATTGTTGATTGATATCTAAGGGGATTGATTTAACCATAAAGGCATACTAAAAGCCAGTTTTAAAAATCATTTATGTAAAAACTAAATGACCCAACTTTCACTTGATATTGAAACATTTACTTAAGATTGTACTATAGGTTTCAATAAATATTCTAGGTATTGGGACTACCAGGAAAATTATTTTACATCTTATCTGCCTACTAGGAACTCTTCAACCTTTCCATATAATTTCAGCAAAACAGACTTTAGTATTAGACTCCCAAGTGCTTAAAAGAAAAAAGTAAACATTAAATTATTGAATTTGAAAAGTAGTATAGAGATTGTTTTTGACCTTTATATTTGAGGAGCCTAACAAAAGACAACTATAATAAATTAAGATCAATAAATCTCCATTTTTAAAGTAAAAAAATACATGTAAAAATTTATAAAAATGTTATCTTTACCAAGTTGAACTTTAACATTGTATATTCATCCTTTGTCTCTAATTCATGTTAACTCGTAACTACAGTGTTTAATCCTGTGTCTTAAATCCTGTCGAGTAAAAACAAAATTATATTTCTAAATACCTGAAAGACAGAAACACCAATACATTTTCAGCAACAGATATGCAAATGGATATAACACAGACCAGCTCTGATTTACTCTTTATTTTTCCATATCTTTCATATATGCCAACTGTCTAGCTTAAGTATGCATCAGGCACTGGGCTAAGAACATTCTATTTAACCCTCAAGACCCCAAGAGGTAGAGAATATTTTCCCCACTTTGCAGATGAGGAGGGCCAAGTCTACAAGGCGAGGCTCCTGTCCCAGTCACATAAATCGTGGTGGGTGGAGCCTGGCCATGAACTAAAAAGATTGGAATGTAGAATCCACACACACTGTGGTGGGCAAATATTTTCCACCTAGATTATCCTTACAAGACTGTGGTTATTTTAGCTGTCAGTAAAGTGTGGGGGTGTTAGAATATGTTCAGTTATTCCTTCATGCATTCATTACATTTGAGAGTCAATTGTATGCCAGCATTCTCACAGAGGCTGGGATGCAATGGCTCACAGTGGATGTGGTCCTTCTGTCTGGATGCCATAGACAACCCTGAGAGGAAGGGGGGGTTGCTCTGTTATTAAACGCCTTACTTAAGACGCTTGAGGGTAGATAAATTTCAGATGCAGACTCACCTCCTTGACCTAGTAGCCTTTTTCCTTAGCATCAGAGGGGAAGTCTGAAGAGCTTCACCCTGAGTTTGAAACAGTGAGAGCAGGGTGAAGACAACATCAGGCCAAAGGTGGGGCACTCTACCTGGGCATACAGGGCCAAGAGCCACCAGACATGGAGGGACTGCAAGAGTATATAACCAGAATGTCCACCTGGGGAGGTGCTCTGGAGAAACAAACTGCCTTAGCATCCCTTTAGGGAACCGAGGCCTTGATACCTGATTCCTCCCCATGTACAGATCCTGCCACTTATCCCCCAAGACTCCTAGACGGTACATAAGGAAGAAACTAGATCTTTAATAGCCAAATTCCCACTTCAGTCTTCTATCCTGGGTTTCCAATAACATAATTAAGCAACATGAATGCCTCAGGCCATTCCAGACTCATTAGTCATATGTAAACTCTATATCAAAGCTCACTGGATCATTCTGCTAAATTGACACCTTAAAATGTTTTTAAAAGAAATGCATTCTGAGGTCCAAATGTGTGGGTTAAACACGACTTCTCAGAGTATAATCAGCTAAGAAATTGTTGTCGATGTTATTTTATAAATATTCATGAATAACTATAAATGTGTGCTAAATAGAAAAGGCTGGACTTCCTCATCTGCATATAGGGATTATAAGAATTATTTCTTGAGGCATATTAAATTAGTTACTGCATATGAATGGGCCTGGTAGGATCTAGCATTAGTAGGTACTCAAAGATGGTCACATTTGAATTGTAAAACAAAAGGAGTTCATATTTTGTTTATATTTTTTTAAATGTACAAGAAAAATAGTACTTGCATTAACCAGCTTTAAAGTATCTTAAATAGTTTTATTGCATTTACTAAGTGCATAGAGTTTTATATTGAAAATAATACTGAGAACTACAGAGTTTCAAAGGTAGAAAGATACTGTACATATTACTTTGTAGGTAATGTTCCTTTTTTAAAAAAATTTGCTATCGTTAGCACAAAAAATGAAAATGTTAAAATAAGACTTTTTTAAGAAGTTCTAGAAATTGGCCCTTCTAACATTTTTAAAGTCTGTGATGGATATCCTCCACATGTAGCCACAAGCCAGCCAGATGGCAGACAAGCACTAACACAGTGCTTGGGGAGGCAGGAAGAGGGCATGGGTGCATCTGGAGTCAGCAAGACCAGGATTTAAGGTCAGTTACCCCCTTACACTGTCTCCTTCCCTGCCCAGACCTTCAGGTTATGTTTTTGAAGATCTCTTTGCTCCCTCAGAAGAACATGATTTTAGAAACAGCTATATGGCAGTATCACTCACAATCCTGTAGATGTAAATTTAAGACTGCAGGCCCAGCCCAAAGATTCTGGGCCTGAAATCCCACTGTTTTCATCAGAAGTACCTTTAATCAAGTGGAACATAGTACCACTTCTTTAAGGAGACATGTTCCCAGTATAAAATCTAGACATCCTTATCATTGAATCAACATTTAGAGAGCAATAGCAGGCCTTAACGAGGCAAGTCACTGGTTTTTTTTTGAACTCTTTCCTCAAAATACTGAGATTTAGAGAAGAGCTGTCAGTCATGCAAAGACATCATCATTGTATAATGACTTGAAACCTGGTTTAAAAATTAAAATAACATGTTTAACAGCTTATAAAGTTTACAAGATCTTATCTGTTCTGAGACACAGAGAATCAAACGCTTTCCTTGGCCAGGGAAAATTCAGGTTCCATTTTTAAGTCCTCCTCCGTAACCCTCAGGCTGCCCTGCTGGAAAGTAATTATCAGGGCCAGAGGGATCATCCCTGCTGCTTCTCAGAAGTAAACGCAGGGAACTAAATTAAGGCACTTAGAGGTAAACTTGCAGGTTGTGCAGAGCTTAGCTGTTTGACTCCTGTGGATTCTAGAGCAGAACACTAACTGCTCCTGCTTATTCAGAGAGAAGGTACAGAATGGAGCCGCAGAATCACAGCTTCTCAATCATCCCCTCCAGCTCCTGCTAATCAATGGGAGTCACAGCTAACAACCTGAAGTGATGGTCTCAAAATGCAAGTTTTAATGTTATTTCATTGTAGTGTCTTGTACCAAAATGTCTTTATTATGTACTTTCCATTTTACCTGTATGTTTAAAAAAAAAAAAAAAGACCACAGCAGGAAAGCTACTATTGTGAAAAGGAAGAACATAAAACTCAAGCAATGAATTAAAGAGGCAAATGAAGGAACTCTTTTCCTTTATTAGAAATAGAAGAAACAGATTGTGCTAATCTCCCTAGGGCCAACAGCCGCCCCGCATGGAACTCAGCCAGCTTCAGTCACAAAGCTCACTTAGGAGTTCTGCTCTGTGAAAAGAAGAAGCCAGATGGGCTATTTACTTTCAACAAGATAATTCTGGAGGAAATTGTTATAAGTCACAGAAACTTTTTAGCTTCATCTGCTATTTTAGCCTCTAAACTGATTCACAAGGTAGGGGGGAGGGGGGAGGGAAGAAACCTGGGAAGGGAGGGGAGGAATTAAAAGTGCAGTGTAAAGCCTGGCAGCACAAGCCTCCAGGCCTCCCAGCCTGGGCAGTATCCATGTGCCACCAGCCACTCTCCATCCCCTTGGACAAGCCAGCAGACACCTCTGAGCTCCTGTTTCCTCTCGGGCATCATGGGGACTACACAGTGTCCCAGGAGGTTGGGAAGATTAAATAGCATGATGCAGGTACAGCACTTTAAACACAACACACAACATGAGCTCCCAGTAAACACTCGGCACTATTTTCATCCCTGCCATTCTCTCTATTTGCAAAATGTAAAGAGAATCCTTCATTCACATACACACACACAGACACACACACACACACACACACACACCCCTAAATTCTCAAGAATACAGGAAGAGATAAATGTTATATTAATCTACTGATGATACTGGATAGAATTTATATGTGTAGAAACAAGTTATTTTAGTTTGCTCTCACAGAGAAAAATAATCCAGATAATTTTATCCTTGGCTTAAGAATTTCAAAGAGATGTTTCTACATAAAAAGTATTTCAAGAAAAATACTTGTGCAATACAAAGAAGTTCATTTATCAGAAGCTTCTGATCAATATAAAATATGCTTCCTAACTAGGAAAGCAAAATTTTCTCTATCCAACTGTAAATAATGGCTCTCAAGACAAAAATCAAGGTAATCCTTATACACATATACTATGAAAATGCATCCAGCAGCCTCACTTTTAGGAAATATAACATATAAATATTACTTATTAAGCAAAACTAAAGATTCAAGTTAAGTTATGGGATCATTAGGCATCCAAGCTAACCTACTTTTCTTTTTTTACACTTGTCATTCTGCTCAAACGATGAATGATGGCTCTAAGAGAATATGAGACATTCTCTGAACAAAGCAATACACAGTAATGTTCAACCTACTTATTTACCATGGCGGGAGAAAGGAATACATTTTTAGAAAGATTATCAAACATGAAGTAATAAAATAAAAATATTTTAGTTTTGCCTCGTTATCTGAATTGATTTTAAGGAAATCACAGATATTTGATTTCACTGCCATGTTAAAGAAACAGCATCACTATTTTTTGTAATAAATTCTCTGTTCTCTTTCTGAAAGGGAAGCTATCAAAAAGAATTAATCTTTGAAATTATTTATGGGTTCAGATAAGACAATAACAAAAGCAAACAGCATTTTTAAAACTAGAAAATCTTTTAAAAAATTATTACTGTTTATTTTTTTTTTAATTTTTTTTTAAATTTTTATTTATTTATGATAGTCACACAGAGAGAGAGAGAGAGAGAGAGGCAGAGACACAGGCAGAGGGAGAAGCAGGCTCCATGCACCGGGAGCCCGACGTGGGATTCGATCCTGGGTCTCCAGGATCGCGCCCTGGGCCAAAGGCAGGCGCCAAACCGCTGCGCCACCCAGGGATCCCTGTTTATTTTTTTTTACATTCTTGGTAACTCAATCCAACTGTGCCCTAAGAAAACTGAATAACTGTTTACAGTATGAACATTTGAGAAACTATATATATATATATATATATATATATATATATAGTGTGTGTGTATGTATATATATATATATAAACTAGAAACTTACAGATTTTATGCCCTAATTAAGGCCAGAAAATAAACTGAAAAGAGTCTTCAAGGAAAGATAAAAGAAGTGGAAATCATATCTGTAATTTAATTATCCTTTATAAAGCTAATATAAAATAAAATTTCCCTAAGTACCAGAGAAAAGCAAATAACAAAGCAAGACAATTTTACATTTCAATAAATTGGAAATGGGCAGGAGAGGTGATTTCCTTAGAAACAACCAAATAGAACTTCAAGACACTGTCTAAACAGTGATGAAATATTAAATATGAAAGTGTCATCATCTTTCTCTCTATACCCAGGATCTCCCCCAACTTTGAAAATATCTACTATTTTACTAACCCAAAAGCCAAAATCTAATAGCCTTCACCATGAGTCTAACTCCATTCTGGGCAGCTTTGGAAATAACAATGCCTGCCTGCTCTGATACACCATCAAGGAGAAACTAAAAAGAGATTCACCTTGCTGGGAAGGCGCGGTCTTCCTCGGGCCTCTTGCATCCTGCATATCTTACTGAGCATGTCAAGACTACAAAGAGTCTGCTGCTTTTTCACCTGGGCCTATTTCTCAGAATTGCTTTTGCAGATAAGAGATAAAGCAACTTCTCCCCCTAGACAAACAACAGGCTTGATTACTACTTGCTATAAAACCAGTGAATTCCCCAAGCTCAGAGATTCCTAGGTGCAAAGCAAACTCATTGTATACAGCATCCATCTGGACCATGGGATTTGGGAGCAAGGCAACTGATATCAATATGCTGATACTCATGCTGCTGTTTTACCTTAGTAATAACATCATTTGTCTCCAACCCAGAACTCTTTTGTCTCTGCCAGCAACCATGAAATAGTACTGGATAAATTAACAGTTTGTCAGGAAGGTCACATCAAGTCCTAGAGCAGAGAGTTTCGGCAAAGGGAGAAATGCTGACAGAAACGTGGCCTTCTGAAAGAAGGAATAGGGATTGCAAATTGGGTTTGGGGATTTGAAAACAACTTTCCAGGATCTATGAGGGAATGCTCTCACCAAAGTGAAGAATGGGGGCATAAGGGCCCCCACTGTCCCATCCATCAATGGGGCTGAGAGAAGAAAGGCAAGATTGAGACAAGCTATAGCAATGGTTCCTTGGTTGTTGCTCATTCATTCCCCTCCATGCAGGGATGGAAGGGGAGGTGGTTATCATGATAAAAGGGCAGCAAGGCCTTCAGCCCAGGAGAAAGGCAATGTGTATGTCGGTACTAAGTCAAGGAGTTCTCAAAGCTGAACAGGTGTCTGTGATGATGACCTTGCTACTGACGGCCTTTGGGAGGAATGACAAAACAAGAAGTTCCTTTTGTAGAGACCTAACTGGGAGGCTCCTTGGATCAAAGACCAAGTGTGCCTTGTTTATTGATATGAAAGAGCTGTCTCCCTTTACATTACCTGACACCTGCCTTCCCCTCTCTTCTGACTTCAGGTGCTTAAAGGAGAAAGATGATTAGGGTGGATCCAAGGTCCCCCTGTCCCCAAAAAGTACTGAAAGCCATATACACTAGTTCTGGTATTATGGGAAAGAAAAGGAGTCAAACTATTAGGGTTCTGTTGGATAGGAACCCAAGTTCCACCCCACCTACTCCCATGGATGGAAAGGACACTGAACTCACCTGACAGGGTTTGGTGTTTCTCAGCTGGTAAGGGAAGCCAAAGTAACTTTGTGACAAGAGCCTTTGGGATAATTCACTGTGCTGTGGTGGCTTCCACAGATAATATAATCAGAATTGATATGTTCCTTGTCTGCACTTCACAGCTCCTGTGTCAGAAGGGGTTTTCATGTGCAGGAACTGCCCTGCATAGAGAGGTCATTTCCGAGTACAACAGCATACCTTTTTGAGAGAGCCACAAAGTCTATCCTTTTACTTTTTTCTTAAACAGCTAAGCTCTTGTGAAAAATAAAACACCTGACATTCTCATTTTCATGTAGGTCTAACCAGACTCAACAATTAATGAGATGGGAAGGGTCTTGATAGTCAAATAGAAACAGTATTTTCCAGAGTCAAGCTGTTCTAGCCCTGGCACTGCCTCATTTACATTAATAAAAAAAATGGCAGCTACCCCTTTGAGGGAAACTGAATTCCCCATTCCAGCACGTGAAACACAGTTGCTGGTCCAACAGGGCTTGTACAGGTTCTTTTCAATAGCTGGGCCAAGTTCGATGACAGCTTGGCTAAGTTAAAAGTACACAGGTCCTCTGAGCAACAGCAGCCATCAGCCCCAGTGACAGCTCTGGAAGACCAGATGTAGTGAGGACCAGTCACACAATAATCTAAATGGAAAGCTATCACTCGTGTCTTAGACAATGCTCCTAAAAACCAGGAATTTTACATTTTTATGGACTCTTGGACAACTGCCGATGGCCTAGATGTCTCTCTTGTCTGCTAATTGAAAAACTAAAGACTGGCAGATTAATTAGCCTCTCTGTAGGGCTACAAACTACAGAAATAAATTGTGGCTGCTGATCAGTCTAGGTCACTGACATAGGTGCTCATGGTAAGGGCCCATTCTCTGATGAGACCAATTGGCATCAAGATGCTGTTCAAGCTTGTGCTGCCCCGATCATCACCGTCATTACTGGGATCCACCATCATAGATGGAGCATAAAGTAAAGGTATTTCTGATGTAAAAGCTACCACCACCAAGTCAGATTTGCGACTCCTTCCAAAAGTTGGCCCATTTGTCTTACAGAGAAGGAGGCCCTATCTGCCCTGTCCACTCCTAGCAAACTGACTACGTCAAACCTTTGACTCCCATTTTGGGATAATCCTAATGCTTTACCATTGTCAAGTCTTCTAGGATACTGTCCAATCTGGTGACTTTGGTTATATCACTGTGGCTCTTGAAACTAAATGGTGTCATGTTCTTAATTTTGTCAGACTATCTTGAATCAGACAATGGTGTGTCTTTTGCCATAAAGATTACCCAACACTGGGCCACTAGTCAAAGTTTCAATAGACATTTCATGACCTTTATCATCCATAAGATGCTGTCATTATTGAGACAAAAGGGACTTTAAAAATCAATTTCAAAGGATTTCTAACTCTATCTTACTCACCACCTCTTAGTCTACACCCCTTACTAAAGGCAGTTTAGTCACTAGATATAGCCATCCCCAGAAAGGGTAAGGAGATACATAGATTTACTGTGAAAATCTGAGATTTATCCCCAATCATTCCTGGGCATCATGTATTTTTCTTTCGCCTAACAGGAACTTCGGGCCAGGATAATTTGATATACCCTCCAGGTGGAAGCCTAATAAAAAGGGGTCTTAGAAGATTCAATCATAAATTTGGTCCAACCACTGGATATCTGTTGGATTGGCATAGTCCTATATCGTGAAGATAATGACCATTTGGACTACTGAACTGAGTACACCATTCACCATGTATCTCTACAGTGGTCAAAGTGGTGGGCATAATGTGTCTCTGTAAATTGTGTAAAAATGCTCTTATCCTACCCACATCTGACCCTTCCAAACAAAAGGTTGGCTGGAGAAAAGATACAATTATATCCACTTAGAAGTGACACAGCCAATTCCCTGGTTGTGGAAGGAGAGCAACAAACCTGGCTACTGGGAGGGATAATGTCAAATCCCAAGAGGTTTGAGAGGCTGTTATTAATGCTCTCTTAATTCTCTATATCCAGTACCTCACTCTGGCAAAACTGTCATATGATCCACATGAGTCAAGCAGTAGTGGTGACTGGCAATCTGACTCACTAATACACTTCAAAAGGCTGTCATCCCCATCCATGGGCTATAAAAACAGGAAAAGTCATGTGGATATGGCTGTCCTTGAACCATTCTGCTGTGCCTGATGCCATCAGCAGTAGCTCCAAAACATGGACCATCCTCTCATACCTGTGCAAACTCCCAGACTGACACAATCTTATTTCAAACTGATCAATACAAATTCATAGGCTTGTCCAGATTCCAAAGCAGCCTTAGATTGCACCATGCATGGAAATCAAGGCTGCAGGTACTCAGAATATTATCTATGTGGCTTAATTAAACCAGCCTAACAGTGATCCAAATCAAGGGTAGCAGCAAATTCCAAACTAAAGTGACCTGTGGTCTCCATGTGAAAGAAAGTAAAATATGAAATAGTTTTCCATTGGGCATGAGGGTTACTTTCTGGACCATTTATTGTCCCTGTTATTATTATTGGCAGTGCTATTCCAAACTTCCTTGTATGGGTCATAATAGATAATAGATTCCATAATAATTAAGACCTACTGGTCTCCCCCTGGGATTTATTCACATTAGGCTGAGTCAGAGACCCTGACAGGATGGGGACAGATGGATTTAGAGTCAATATTGCAAGTTGGCCTCATCCTGCTGTTTGGGATCCTATTGATCACAGCTTGAATTAAATGCTGTATGAGACAAGTTGAATAGATTTAGTCCACGTCTCTGGACTTGGCCCAATTAATCAGAGTGACCATCGTGAAAATTCATCACAAGACAAAATTGTATATTAAAGGCTACTGGGTATTGGGAGAGAAAGTTTTCTTCAGGACTCACACTCCTTTACATGTCCTGCTAAGTGGACCTAGAATGTATGGCCTCAATTTTTCTTTTACCTGGGCCATTTCTTGTTTATGTATTCAACAATCTTATGAAATAAGGTAATGTTTATCTCCAAAGAAAAGGTTTGCTTACTGCTTGCTATAAAAGTGGCAGATGTAGAGCACCTGTGTAGCTCAGTTAACCGTCTGCCTTCACCTCAGGTCATGATGTCAGAGTCCTAGGATCAAGCCCCGAGTACGGCTCCCTAGGCAGAGGGGAGCCTGAATTCACTTTGCCCTTCCCCCTGCCCATGCTCACTCTCTCTCTCTCTCTCTCTCTCTCTCAAATAAATAAATAAAATCTTAAAAAAAAAAAAAAGTGGCAGATGCTTCAAGCTCAATAAACAGTCCTCACCACAATACAAACCCAGTGCATGCATGGCATCCATATGGGCCAAAGTACATCACCCCTATAGGATTTGGGGCAAAGGAAATTGGAGTAAATATGATGAGACTATGATGAGACTTATGAAATTTGTTGTGCCATGAGTAATAAAGTTCTTCTTCCCTGATCCATAAGTCTTGTGTCTTCTGACAGCATCCATGATAAAACAGTAAGCTATTTGTTAGTTTGCAAGTAGAGTAAAAATCAATTACCAGATTAACAAGCTTATCTCTGGCTTGAACCACCTGTGATACCTCATATAAAGCCCAGTTAGGGCAACCACCGATATTTAATGTTCCAATACAGACTGACATGGATGTCATAAAGTTGATGCTACTGCTCCTAGATTGTTTGATGAAAGCAAGAGGAAATTATTAACATACTTATGTAAAAACCTGGATCACTTTCCTATCTTCTAGAACCTAAACCTATAGATTCTCCTATTGGGCCTCCATATAATACTGGAATTTTCCCCTTTAGTTCCAGTTCCCCCTGTAGCAAAATCCCTATGAAGGGGAACTGGTATCATGCCTATACTACACTGTAGTGTGGAGACAAAACCTCAAGTATATGAAATATCATATAGTCTCGTTTAGGAGAAAGAGTGTTTGGGACTACGGCCTGAACAGGGAAGGAAGTGAATATGGAGTGCTCCTAGCCATAGATCATATATATATATATATATTATATACACACACACATTTTTAAAACATATTAAATACATATATATTTTTTTTTTTTTTAAACTCCAAGCCTGATTTTCAAAAGTACCATCGACCATCAACCAATTGAACAATAAGCTCACCCTCTTGGAGGCAGAAAAAGGGCTAAATCACTATTGTTTATAAAATTAGGTCTCTGCCAAAGGGGAGGGAAAGCAGGAAAAGTATGTAAGATTCAGAGAATAAAAAGAGCTAAGAAAGATAATTTTAAGAAAGATAATTTTATTTTCCATTATCAAAAATCCTACAGAAGCAATGTATTTAGGGTTCAAAATTCACCTTCAGAAATTTAATGAAGACTCAAATGTCTCAGAATGATTTGTGTATCATTACTGCAAAAGATTTGTCTACTAGTTATTACTCACTGTTAAAAGCAAATAAAGAAAGAACTCGAAAGGATGAAATAACAATTTAGAAGCAGAATTAGAGTAGTCAACATCCAACTCCCTCAGAGTTATGTCCAGACTTCAAGCTAAATATCAAATGTGATCCGTAAACATTCTAGATTTACTGCATTGTAATGCATGTGATTAAAGCTGTGCTAAAAATTAGGAAAATCCACAAACTCAGAAAGTCATTTCATATTCACTTGTCTCCATAATTCATTAAAAATAAAAAAGAATGGTTTTTGAGAACAGCCACAGACATGAATTTGATGGATGACCATTCCCCCACCCCCTGTGAGGCATGAGGAGAAGGTAGCTATGTTTATTCATCATGCTCTGTACCTTCCTGGGGAAGCGACACTGCAGGCATGTCCTGCTATTCAATTATGTGGACACAGAATACACCCTGAGGCAGACACTGCTGGGGTTGTGCTTGCTTTCCGCAAAGACACAAATATTTCAAAACTATCCATAATTTCTATTTTAAAAAAGGTTAAAATTTAAACCTATCTTATAAATAACATCAAAGAACATCTTTAGAACAATTATGAAAAAGAATCTGACTTCCGTTCTTTGTTTTAGAGCTTGGACCTTTCTTTTTATCCTCCGGGGTCTTTGTCTAGCAGGGCTGAGAAGCAGGTGGGGTATAGTCACCAGGCAGAAAACTGTATGGATGACATCAGAGCAGGTCAAACACTAAGAGCATGGAAACAAATCTATTTTTCCCATTTAAAAAAGAATCCCTAAGAATAATTAAAATGAATTCCTACGCAAATTAAATTGCCTTGAAGTTTTCTGAGCAAGGCTTTAGGCATTATAAACACTCCTTGACTTTGGCCTGCCAGGTTTCCTCGATCAATCATGTGGTAGTCTAAAATTAAATTGAAATGATTAGATCAAGGAAAATCAAATTTTTTAACATTTAGTTTCAGTAATGTTATTATGAAGCTTTTAGTGATATTGTAATTACTTTGAAGCTTTGAGCATATGTTTCTACTGACAGTATTCCATGGAGAAAAGCTGCATTAGGGAAGCAAATAAATACAGACCCCAGAGCTTCACTGGGGTCTGTATTTGTTGTAAAGTTAAAAGCTAAGGGTGGAAAAGACACAATGCATCCATGTGATTTACACTCTAAACATCCTGCAAGGAGTAACCACTTTGAAATCCCAGCTAATTCCAGAGTTAAAATAATGGAATGGCTTCCCTCTAAGGGCAGCATTAGAGAAGCAATAAGTTAGAGAAATAACAGTAAAGACTCAGTAAAAAAAGAAAGAAGCCATCATCCTGTACTGGCTTTAATTTTTGCACAGGAAAATATGACAACGATCTTTCTAAAATTAATAATTCTCTTCTGAGAATATGAAACATTTTAATATATTTCGTCTGTGCCAAAATCAAACTTTATAATTACTTTGCTTTTCTATTCTTTCATCCATTTTGACACTTACTGGGATTATGCTTGGTTTAGGGGTTACAGAGCTAAATAAAATGCACCCCATCCCCTAGGGAAATATCAGTGGAGACTAGATTCTTCCAAGGAGGTACTTCAATCTCAGCAACAGGAAGGGAGTTTAGAGAAGAAAAAAACAGAGACAAGACAATGGTCTCCCCTCCTTTGATTCACACTTTCATTCATTCAGCAATTATTTATTAAGTACAAGCATATTTCTTCCCCCAAGAATGAGGCAGGTAAGTAAACACACGACATTAAAATGAAATGAGATGAGGTCTTTAAACTTTAGCAGAAAAATCATTCCATCGAAATAATCTGAAGTACACAAACCTTTTAAAGGATTTCTTTACTCTGATTATCAAGGTATAGCTGATTGTTCTAGTAGTTTAAAGATCCTAAGTAGGAAGCATTGCAATAGTCTTGGTGTTTACCTTAGATACTGCCAATTTTATTTTAATTTCTTTGAATTCACTTCTTACTTTCAGTCACAGACACCATCACTCTCTACTGTTTTAGAAGACCCCCGATTCAAGTTATATTCACCTGCCATTGACCACTGCAAGCAGTAAAGCTTGCTTCCTCTACCCCAATGGGCCTTGGAATTCAACACAGGGTGTCCATTTGTTGCACACATGCTGCTCTTTATGAAATCAGATCTACCAGATTAGTGCTGTCATAACTTCTGTCATCCAAAAGTAAGTGAGTGTGATTTAACTTGGCTCTGCTGCCAAAGCTATCTTTCTGAAAATAAATCTGACCACGCCTATTCCTGGCGATTAGACCAAGTGGTTCTTCATTATCAGTGTAGCAAAACCTGAACCCTCCAGCAGGGACCAGAAAACTGTCTTGGGCACGCCTCTATCTGTCTTTACCTGGGATCCTTCTCCATTTCCTTTTCTAAACTCCTGACACTGGAGCCCCCAATCACTACTCCTCCTTCCCCAGCACAGCCTCCAGATTCAAGCCCTCACATCTTGCTCTGTCAGGAATGCACTTTATTTGCCTCTCAGGAGACCACTCATCCCTAAAGGTCCAGTGCAAACATTACCTCTTCTCTGGAAGTTCCCTTGTACAAGTAAACACAATTCCATCATAACTTTTGTTATTGCTGATCACTATTTTGTAGATGTGCACAGCATCTTCACTAAATTATGACTTCCTCATTTGGATACACAGAGTTGCTACCTATGACAGGTTTTATAACACAGGGTCTCAATAAATGTTGAATTTAACATTTATTTTACTTCTTTCCAATAAAAATGACCTTTTTCTTTTCTTACAAATCCATTTCTACATCTATTTAAAAAATTTATTCCGTATTTTCCTTAGAGTTTCTCCTAAGTGTACTATCAATGTGTAATTGAATATTTTCCAAATATTTCAGGTAAATTGCCTCATGAAACCAAATTCTATACTGACATCTTTAAAAAAAAAAAAAAAGTTAAGCAAAGCACACAATTTCATTCTTTTTTGTCCTTTATTACATTACTAGAATTTACTTAAAACTTTTAACTGTGTAATTTTCAAGCAAGCCAGTTTAGTTACTATTTAGGAAGGGCAGGACAATGTTAAATTATTCCACAGGAGCATTAAGTGTCTAACATTCATAGTGAACCGACAAATAAGAAATCAAAATGTACATAAAATGGTTTTTGCTCCTGCTTTGCCTGATCATGTGTTGTTGTGTGAAGTCATATTTCCTGTCAAAAGCATAACAAAGCTTCCTCTGCTCTACAGGATACAAATGAGCAACCTGGTAGAGCAAATTACCCAGCTGTAATTCACCATTTCAGTCCTGGAGTGTAGCCACATGTTCTTTTGCCACCTGAGAAAACTACCTTGAAAAGTGAGTTATGTCCTTGGCTAGCCTCATCAACTAGTCCACAAAATAAATATTAGGTTCCTCATGTGTGACATTACTGTATTGCCTTTAAATGATCTCAGAAAAGGCAAAATCAAGTAGTATCACAGTCAATTCAATGTCCTATATCTGTTATTCTTAGGTCATAATAAGACACTTCCAAACTAGCTTTCAGATGGTGAAAGCCTTAATGGTAACATTAGTAGGCTGAAAACAACCTCTTCAGGCTGGCCATGTCCTGGTCCCTGAAACCTGTGAATGTGATTATATGGCAAAGGGGACTTCGCAGATGCAACTCAATTGAGGATCTTAAGATGGGGAATGTAACCACAGGTGTCCTTACAAGAAGGGGGGAGAGGGAGATTTGAGTACAGAGAAGCAGAGGTGATGTGGCTGCAGACACCGACACTGAAGCAAGGCAGCCAGGAGCCAGGAAGGAGGTCCAAGAGGAGTCTTTGCTAACCTCTGGGAACTAGTTCTAACACCTGATTTTAGCCCCTTAAAACTCACGTTGGACTTGTGCCCTCTAGAACTGTAAGAGAAAAAAATCTATGTTGTTTCAAGCCACCAAACTTGTGATTTGTTACAGTAGCAATAGGAACCAAATACAATAAATAAGCCATGCCTCACAAGTGTATGCCAATTTTAAAAGTTAGTGAAATGATGGTGCTAATCTCTGTCATCCTGAAAACACTACTTTTACGACCAAAACATGAGACTACTGGATGCTAGGACTGATCATTTATCTGACATAATTTGTCACAGAAGTATAGTCAGTTCCACATATATCATGATGGTGATATATTTGTCCAAAACTTAAGACTGTGTTTATAACATTTATTGCATTTCTGTATTTGCAAAATATTATATGCTTAATGTTGAACATCTGAAAAACACAATGCAAAAGAATCCCATGATCCAAAGATAATAATTTGGGGGGATATTTCTGAAATTTTTACATATATAACGCTATCTAGTTTTCAGGTATGATAACTAAGCTCTTACATTCATTTTTTTTTAATCTTTAACTACTAAAGGCTTAGGTCATAATGTTAGTTTTCTTATTATCATCACTGTTTGAAGAAAAAAAAATCATGTCACCTCTGGAAATCTGATCTCAAATAGCATCATGACCCATTCTCTGACTAACTTCACCAGCATAACTTGCATTCTATTAGGCATAAAATGATTAAATTGGCTGCAGAAGCCAGAAAGAATTTTAATAAATTTATACACAAAGAATTGTGATAACCATGACTAGACCCAATAGATAAGTTCCTCATATGTGAGGCCCCAAATAAAAATATTCCAGAATGCCCCCTCCTAGAAAAATAGTTATAAAATGTGCAGTAGAGCTGTAGTTCCCAGCAGCTTCCAGGGTACAAAGGCAAGTGTATACACCCAGTGTAAAATCATCATACACTGAGAATAGATTATTTGGTGAATTCCCTGAAGTCAAGCCAATGGAAAAACAACAACACATTTGATAGAAACTGCATGTAATGAGAAACTGCAAGTCCTATAAACATACATAAAAATGGACAATGAAGAAAAAAAAAGACTCTAGAGAGGACCACATTAAAAAAAGAAACGCCCTAACCTGCCAATGGTTGGGCATCTCACCAATTCTTAAATGTCAAGTAGGAAGCAAATATCAGACCTCCACTATATATTACTTTCTGTATCATATAATTATGTCTAAATTGACTGCACAGTAAAAGACATACAATTCTCTCCAATACTGTTAACTCAGGCATCTTCATTTAAAAACATATTTCGATATCATCACACATCATTATCCAAACGTGGTAAACGCCTACTGACTTGTGCAGTCTACACCTCTCTGTGCTCAGCAGCCAGGTAAGCAGCAACTCAAAGAATGGTGCCTTGGTTGTATTTAAATCTGTTCCTCTCACTCCCCAAGGACATGCCATGGAACTGGAAAGGACTCCAAGCCAGAACTCAGGGGTGGAAGGAAGCATGCTAGAGCATGAAGAATTATTCTTCAACCTTTATTTCTCCAGGCAGTAAGCCTAACTGGTGCCCAATTCTCTGGCCAGTCTAAAGTTCCTCATTATCCAAAACTGGATCAAGGAATAACGTGTCCAAGGACCATATTCCTCAGAAAGCAAAACGCCAAAATGAGGCATGTTTACTGCAGGCAGCTCCCCATGGAGGGAAGGACCCTGGTGGTCCTCCATCTGGTTAGTCATGCCATTCCCACTGTGACCCTCAGAAACACTTTTCCAACCAACAGTAGAGCCCTGTGGAAACCAACAGCAAGTGAAGTAAGAGCTCCCCTCTTAGTTCTTCAGACAGCAGCTGCTCCTTTGAGTTGAAGAATGAAACGTTAAAATTTCAGCTTCTGAGAAAAAGAAGGTGGGATTGAAAAAAACAATAAGACACAAGAAAAGGGGGAGTACAGATGGCTTCTCTGAAATACAGACATTGTAAACTCAGTGCTATTTCTCTATGTTATTTATACAGAGCGGGCTTCAGGTGCGTATCCTACCTTTCCATGTTCTGGAAAATGCATCTACTCTGCACAATAAGCTTAAAAAATCTCTATGTAGTCACAAAGGGCTTCATCTCAGGTCATCTAATTTGTGTACTGAAACTCCAGAAACATGTAACAATAGGAATAACTGGTACATCCATCAATTAGGTAAATAATAAAACTGTCTAAATTAGAACACCAATATTAATTCCCTAATCACTATTTTTTTTCCTATTTGATGAGAGTAGGAATAGGGTTTTGAGGAACAGGTAAAGTTGCTATATATTGTACATCTTGAGTTTTTTCTGTCTTCCAATGGTAAAAGGTTCTAATGATAACCTTCATAAGGGAATCTGCTCAAGGCCTACAGAAAAAATGAATTGGAGAAATCATTAAGAATCTATCGATACGGGGATCCCTGGGTGGCTCAGTGGTTTGGCGCCTGCCTTCGGCCCAAGGTATGATCCTGGAGTCCCGGGATTGAGTCCCACATCGGGCTCCCTGCATGGAGCCTGCTTCTCCCTCTACCTGTGTCTCTGCCTCTCTCTCTCTCTCTGTCTCTCATGAATAAATAAACAGAATCTTAAAAAAAAAGAAAAAGAATCTATTGATACAAGGGACCCCTGGATGGCTCAGTGGTTGAGTGTCTGTCTTTGGCTCAGGTCGTGATCCCAGGGTCCTGGGATCGAGTCTTCTATCAGGTACCCCACAGGAAGCCTGTTTCTCCCTCTGCTTATGTCTCTGCCTCTGTCTCTTATGAACGAATAAATAAAATCTTTAAAAAAAAAAAGAATCTATCAATACTATTAAAAATACAAACATTGGTCCAAGGATGGTCTCAATATGTGACCAGGTACATAAGTTATACAGATATTGAAAAGGAACCAACCCTATAATGGACTATGCTGAGTCACTTAGGACCTCTGGCTTTAGCAACAGTTTTCTCATTACAGAAGAAATTATAAATAGAAACCTAAGCATCATATGCCACATATCAAAGAAGGACATATAGAGGGCAGGCGGTGGCTCAGTGGTTTAGTGACGCCTTCAGCCCAGGATGTGATCCTGGAGACCCAGGATTGAGTCCCACATCGGGATCCCTACATGGGACCTGCTTCTCCCTCTGCCTGTGTCTCTGCCTCTCTCTCTCTGTCTTTCGTGAATAAATAAATAAAATATTAAAAAAAAGAAAAAAAAGGACATACAGAATACTTTTGAAACATGAATTTAAAGCTTTAGTAACATGAAAAAAATATCTGTCAATGAGACATTTAATACATTCTATAAAAATTGGGATAATTTAAAAAATTTATTTTAGAAATACAGCCCTTCATCAGAGATGAGTTAATGACATCAAAAATGTTGCCAGGCCGAGAAAAGCCATCTCTCCTATCCTACAACCACTCTCTCTCTCTTAGCAAAAGACCATCATCTCCTGCTTGAGAGAAAAAGAAGCCATTAACATTTACCTGGACTTCTAGGCACCATTGCACTGTACTACAGCTTTCCATTACTGCCACAGACATCTTTCTAAAATGTAATCCATTCATAATGCTCTTGTGTACACAATGGTTCACTGACTCCTCCTTCCACTGCATTATAAAGCTACCGCCCTTGGCCCTGCTTACACCTGACAGACTCTGCCCTTCCAGCCTGGTGCCAACCTAATTCCTCTGGCCTCCACCTCACTGCATAGTCTTCATCCCCTCTTCCCTCTCCCTGCCATGCCTCAGCTCATGTCTGTCCCTCCATCTAGAACATTGCCCTCTTCTAATTAACTCCTACTTGTCCCTCAGTGTCTCTGGACACAGTGGATCAACCAGACTCTACTAGTTGCCCTCTCCTGCACTTCCCTGTATAAACCTATATCATGATACTTACAACATAGGATTGCAAATCTTTGTTTTTCCGTACACCTTTATGCTATAAGGTGACAAATAATGGTTGCTAAGCTCTTGGTTGATTCTAAAGGAGGAGCTAATTGCTTCAGGCTGAGAAGTGTGAGAGTTGACACACAGGTAGAGATCTTAAGGAAAACTTCATATAAAGTTGGTATCATTTGAAGTGGATCTTCCAGGATGAACAGTAGTTTCCAGATGCACTAAAGAGGAGTAAAATTCAAAGCTGAGAAAATAAGGTGTGCAGAAGAGACATGAAAACCGTGATGGGATGGTGTATGTGCGCATGTGTGTGCATGTTTGTGTTGATATATAAACATCTCTACTTTGCTTCTGTTGTGGAGGAGAGGGGATTTTTTTACCCCAAATATATGCCTTATCAGTCCAACTAGATCACAGACTTGTCATGGAGAAATGGTCTCCTATTTCCCTCTGCTCCTTTCCAGGAGGCAATACACACACATTTGCCACCACCTGGGCCTCCCCTGCACAGCACCACCTGATCCAGTACCTCAGAAAGAACTGACATTGAAATCATTATTGTGAGCTGAAATACCTGTTAATCCAGGAAGAAACATTTCTAGTTAGTGAAAATAGATATAGGAATAAACCTGATAGAAGTCCCAGATAATTAGGACATATAGTACTGGGGGAAATATAGTAACATTACCAACAATTCTTTTTAACCCAGACTCTCTCCAATAGGGGGAAGTAAATAAGGCAGGAAGGTGAGCTGCAACATAAATCAGCCAACTGTCATATAAATTTCCTTCTTTAATATAACAGAACTTGAGAGACACCATTCAAGTTACTACAAAGAAATATTTAAAATGAGCTCATTAAATGCAAATTAAAACAGAAACACTGAATAAGCATTGGGCCACAATTAAAGGCTAAAGAAACAGCAGGTAAGAAACAATTTTCATTGATCAAAGAACTAAAAGCTAACAGAATAGACTATTCTCCATTGAAATTGCTTTCATGAATATGAAGCATTTCGAAGTAAGGAGATTTTTTTCCCCATTTTTCAAAGAAGCTTTGGAGGTAGAAATGGATCTGCATATCTTAATACAAAGTACTTTCATTGTATCATTTTCAAGCAATGAAGCTCTGAGATTTCAAAAAAAAAATGTAGACTTCAAAAAAAAATCCTTAAATCATTCCAAAATTGTAAAGGGCATTAGGTCATGATTTTAGAGCCTTTGGACCCAAAGAACTGTACATAATTACAGAAAATAGTCTATGCAAAGATTCAGTAGAGTTCCCTTTATGACATAAATGTCCCTCACCAAAAATAGAAGCTTTCAGAGCCTATGAGTACTTCGATGTAGGGTTACTTTTTATCTAAATTACTGAAATGGCAAAGCAAGTATCAGTACATCACAATCAACTAAAAATATAAACTCTGAGACTTTAAAATTCACCTCATATAAGCTTTAAAACAAATATATAGGTTTGTAGGCAAATAGCAAATTAGACTGCATATTCATGATAGCATGGGCATTTTTTTTTTCTATTTCATTCAGTGTATCCCTGGCACCTGGAGTAGTACTAAGCACACAGTATGTGCCCAATTACTGGATCTGTTTTCATGAAAATAAAGCAATATAAAATGAAAAATGAAAGGGTTTTTCCCTCATAAATTCATTTTAAAAATTTAAATATACTGTTTTTCACTCATCAAGAAGGCAAAAATAAAAGTATTTTGTGGTACACAAGGAGTAAATGTGCATTCTTATAAACACTGCCAGGCAGAGCAGAGCCACCAACCATAGTGCACCAACCAGGTTTAGTGCACTGTTCAAAGGAATTAAACTTTGGGGTGGGATGGAAAGAGGCAGGGAGAAAGGAAAAACCCAGTAGGTGCTCTGCTGATGGACACTGTGACTCAGTCTTGGGGAGGAATGTCTTCTTGAAATTTTTCTGTCCTGAGGAGTAACAGCAGATTTTGCTACCTTGTTGCATTAGATAGAAATATAAAATATGGTGACCTACTTTATAACAATTTAGAAATACCTAGAAAAATTTAAAATCTACTAATCCTTTGACTAGAAAATCCACCCAGAAATTGAACTAAGATTTTTACTTTACATATATGCTTACATATGCAAATAAAAAGACAGGAACACAAACATTTCTGATGATAGCAATCTATAAACCTACTGAATGCTCATTTATTGAAGAGTATTTGTATAATTTGTGTACATCCACAAAAACAAGAGAAGGCAAGAATTACTATGGGGTGGAGTTATATAGGTGGATATAGGTTTTTTCCTAAGAGATAATTTAAACAACATATAAATGTGACTATGTTCTAATTGTTATTTTTTTAAATAAAAAACCTTTAAAGAGTGAGACACTGAATTTGAATTTCAATATTGGCAACACTGTTGTATACAGATCCCCACACTTTAATATCTGATACTACTCATTACCTAAATCTAGTTCTATAGGAATTAGGATATACCACAAATATCGCTACTAAAATTCAATTTTAAATTGCTAATTTTTAAAAGAGTGAAAATGTTTTTAATGATACCAAAAATTATATTTTTCTAAGTAGAATTTTCTTATGCCTTTCTATTGTGCTTTATGATATCTTGATGTCCTACTCCATACTTCTCAAAGTCATAATCAATTAAACTATGTTTCTATGACTGTCTGGGCCAGGCATTTAACATATCAGTCATAATTCAAGTGAGAAATATAAGTACTTTTGAGACAGTCTCTGTACGAAGAAGGAATCCTAGGTTTTAAGAACAAAAAAGGAAGGTTAATTCTACTCGTAGTGGGGTAACAATCAATCCCCTTTACTCCTACTGTTGTTTTTCCTCAAAAGTAAGCCAAGATTTATGTAAAATGGAAGAGTACTATTTGCATTAAAGAGGGTATAGCAATTAAAGAGAGCACAAGCATAAAACAGGCAAGTTCTGAGTAGCACAATGTCTTTAACAGGAAAAAAAAATATACTGATGTATATTTTGATCTCCAGCCTATTACTAGGTATAAACAATAATGCCTTTCCTGGCTCTGAGGTTTATTCACAGAAACAGGAAACCCATCACTCTAAAACTCCTTTTTAATTGCCTCCACTTTCACCTACCTTTCCACACACTCTCTTCACCAATACAAGTCCAAAACTGGCAATTAAGATTTTTATCAAAAAGTGCCCACCAACAGAATTAGGCATTGCAATTACTTGTATAAAATAATGTACTGCACACTGTCCACATGGTTTTTATATGTAAAGTACCTTTCTTGGGATGGGGCATGTTGTACTTATGTTGCAATACACATTTATTTGCACTATGTAAAACAACAACTGGAGTATAAGAAAAAACACCTTTTAAAATCTACCTTATATTCTCCATGTAATTACAAGTTACTAATAACTGTCTAATCATCAAATCCAAAGATCATACTCTTCCGTCTTATGTCCCTAAGTCCCAAATAAACTAAATTCCCTAAACATAGTTCATCCTACCAAAGTTTTTTTCAAAGTTCTTATATAGTCATTTATTAGATAACAATTTAGAATTGTGATTTTTAGATCTTAAGTCCCTATCTTTAATATAGCTTTACTATAAACTTGCTTCTTTTAAGAGCATACACTAAATTAAGTTGAATTAAAATAAAATTTTATAATTGTCTTCAAATAAAATATAATTTTTTTCTGTAAAATGCTGACATCATGGATTTTTAAAAATTTCTTCTATTAGTTTTTCTGATTCCATTCAGAGCTGTTTATAGTGGATTATATGTAAAAGTTGGGTTCAAAAGATTCATAAAAGTTTATATAAAAAATTCATTTATAAGAAAAATTTCTTCATTGGATGACTTTCAAAAGTCATTCACCAAAAGTCATACCGTGCTAGAAAGGTGAGAAAAATTGGACAACATCCCTAGGTTTTATCATTGCTGCAAAGACAGCATCAGTTAATCACTGGCATGATTCTCTCTCTGGGTAGAATGTTTTACGTTTTAACGTTAATTTTCCTAAATAAAAGACTTAAGACTCTATCAGTGCATACAAACTTACGTATTTTAAAAATCCACTTCTCCTCTTTCTGGACTGACCATTTCTGACTTCAGATGCACTCGATGCAATCAAAATTGTTATTTAAGTGGTACTCATCAGGAATAATCTCCAAATAGGGTCACCAAATCTTCCATACACAATCTAAAGTAAGCTTCTGTCATAATAAGCGCCCCAAATAACATTGGTTTCTAATCATACTGTGTATTTCCACTCATTTCAAAGACTACCGCGAAGAGGAGGAGAGGGGGAGGGGGGAGGAGGAGGGGGGAGGGGGAGGAGGAGGGGGGAGGGGGAGGAGGAGGGAGGAGGGGAGGACCAGGAGGACGGAGAGGAGGGGGAGGGGGAGGAAACTTTTGGCGTAACACCCTAGAAGGGAGAAACTCTGCTAAACTTACACATCACAGTGTTTATAAACAATTACCACAAACCATTTCCAAAGCTTTCATCATAAATATGCACCCAGGTCATTTTGTGTCAACTAATAATTCATTATGCAAATACTTAATCCTTGTTACTCTTTAGATTCTTTCATCTCAGACCTACAAGGAAAAATCGCGGGAGCGAGCGGTTTAAGTCCCTCTGCAGGAATGTCTCTGAATCCTAACCATCCCGGCAGGTGCCTTCCACTAGAGCTGAAAGCTTTGGTATAGGGTTTCCCCGGAAAGAGTCCCACAGGCGGCGGTTCCCATCCGTCCCTAGCGGGGAGGCAGCCCCCGAGGGGCGGGGGCGGGGGCGGGGGTGCACGTGAGGGGCCTGCAAACCGACCCCCGAGTCCGGCGGGGCGCGGCGGGGCGGGGCGCTCGCCGTGGGAACGCGCGCCCCAGCCTCCACCTCGGGAGGCGCAGGCGCGCACGCCGGGCCCCCGGGGAAGTTGTCTGCCGGGCGAGCTGTCCGAGCACGGGCGGGGCGGGGCGGGGCGGGGGCTGAGCTCACACACACTTACTCCCCCGGCCCACGGCGGGCACCGGGAAGCGCGCAGCGCGGGCCGAGGGCCGGCGGACAGGGCCGTCCTGACACTGACAGTTGACACCGGCCAACACCCTGGGGGCGGGGGGGAGGTCCCTGTCCGCCGAGGCCCGGCGAGGAGGCGCTGACAGGCTGTACCTGGCAGGTACTCACGTACCTATCATGGTCACTAGGCAGGTGGAGGCTGCTGGGCACGCAGGGGGCTACGCCCGCACCGGCGCCCGCCCGTGCCTCCCACAAGTGTGGCTCCGGGGTTAAATCTTCCAGCACCTGCCTCCCTGGGGCCGGCTGTCGGAATGCGCACGCGCGGACGACGCGCAGCCAGGGGCCTTCTGGGAGTCGTAGTTTGACAGCGTAGTTTCTCCCATCGCGCCGCCGTCGGCCTTCCGCCCGCCGCCTTCCGCCCGCCGCCTTCCGCCGCCTCTCCGCATTCAGGCCCAGGAAGCGTGCTACGTCACGGGGGGACTGGGCCACTGGGCCGCAGTGTTGACGCGTCGCTTAGCAACCGGGAGGCTTACCTTTGGAAGCTTCTTACGGCTCTCGCCACGGTCCTTCCCTCCTCCCGCCCCTCCCCTCCGTCAACTCCCCTCACCTAGGAGCTGCCAAACATCTGGATCAACCTGGGCACTACGAGGGGTTGAATTTCTACCAGTAACGCGCCTTTTTACATTTTTCCCCCCCGAACTCCTTCTCACATGCGTAAAACCCACTGATTCTTTTACTACACGTTTTATGAGAACGAGACATTTTCTAGGAAGATGGTGGCAGAAAAAGAGACCCTGAGCTTAAACAAATGCCCAGACAAGATGCCGAAGAGGACCAAGCTGCTGGCGCAACAGCCGCTCCCGGTGCACCAGCCTCACTCCCTGGTTTCTGAGGGCTTCACAGTCAAAGCCATGATGAAAAACTCAGTCGTAAGTGACCCTGCATTGAATATGCACTCGCTCCGATCAGGGGACAGCAGGCGATAGCTGCTGGCCGGCCAGGGATGGATCCTGAATCCGTGTCCTGGGGGGTCTGCGGCACCGAGGGGGGGCGCCTCTGCAGACGGCGCCCAGCAGGGTGAGGAGGTCCTGGCTGGGGTGTCAGGAAGGATCCTGGGCACGTGAGGCACTCTTACCCACTGACAAGCACCTTCCTCCTAACCCATGGTTTCTAGACCACGCCAAGGTACTCTTAAAACTATTGACACGATTTTTTTTTTTTTTAAAGAGCCTCTTTACGTATCGATTCCTAATCGAGCCCCACTCAGCAAAGGTCCTTCTAGAAGGCGAGTTCTTAGAGATCATAAGCTCTTGCAGAATTTGACATGTGCTGATGTACACCTGGAAGCATAAACTCGTTAAATCGTCTACAGTTAGGAACTCTCATCAGTTCAAACGAAGGAATTTTAGAGCATCCCTGCGTTGACCCTAACAAGCCTCTTTCTTACAAAATAATATCAGCTTGTTAGAGTTCGGATAGGCAATGTAACAGGAAGGTCTATTTCCAGACCTTTTGAATGATGATAAGTTTTAAACAGTCCAAGCCTTAAGTTCAAGTATTTCTAACTATTACTATAATTTGTATTTTGATGTCTATTACTTGTGGTAGCAAAAATAAAATATTCTCCATACTATGGGGGGGGATGGTTTAAAATGCACACAAGTGATTTAGCTACAAGCAGGATAGTTTAAAAAAAAAGCAACTTTCATATTTGTTTTTTTTTTTTTTTTTTTTTTTTTACTTTTTTTTAACTTTCATATTTGTTAAACAGCTTTAAATTTGGTATGCTAAGCCAGGTTTTACTACTGACTGATTAAGCAAGCCCCTGTCTGGGAATGAGATATTAATAATAAATGCAGCTTTCAAATTTATATAACTTACACTCTGGGAACATCTGACTTATTGTATAGCAGCTCATTATGTTAAATGAATAGTGTTGCTTTACAGTATCACATTATTTCTTTTGCATAAATGTTGCAAGTCTAATACCTTATTCTGAAACCCCATCCTTTACCTATATGAATGAAACAGATTACCTCCAGATCCCTAGGTCATATCGCCATATCAGTACACAAAATGATATTTGGATTATTGGATTGTGTGTCAGTTGATTTACAATAGTGAAAATTTGTGCAAATAGACTAAAACTCCCGCTTGCTATAGTGGCAATCTTTTTGCATGTTTTTCACGTGAATAGGTGGTCATAGGAGTCA